>NC_080064.1:600000-900000 GCF_949987535.1 Balaenoptera acutorostrata | reverse complement strand
CACAGCGTGGTGAGTGGGAAACAGGGGTCCTGCTGGGGCCGACGCCCCTCCCCACCCGGCGGCCCCCAGTCCGGCACCCATCCTTGCCCCCGCGCCCCACCCCCCAGGCCTCCACTCCGCCCCCAGCCCCGCCCCTAGTCCCGGCCCGGCGTCCTTGCGGGCCGGCCCACGCGTGCGGGGCGGGGCGGACGCGGAGCGCTTGCGTATGGCGCCGGAGGCGCATGCGCGCGGCAGGCGGGGGCGCGCGTGCGCACTGGCGGCGTGGCGGCATTGATGCTAGGCGGGCCGGCGCCGCGGGCCGGGTGGCCGTGGGGCAGGGGGCGGCCATGGGGCAGGGGGCGGCCGCGGCGCCGGGGACCGGCTAGCGACGGCGAGCGGCGGCGGGGCGGCGGGACCCGCGGGCTCAGCCCGGCAAGCGAACGGTGAGTGCTCGGCTCCTCGGCCCGGCCCGCCGTCGTGGGGTCGTGGGGGCGGGGCTGGGGTCGCGGGGACGGGGGCTGCCCTGCCTACCTCGGGGTGTGGAGGGGGGAGGCACCGGCCGGCCGCCGCCTGCCCCGGGCGCCCGCGCAGGTGTCCGGGCGGCCGGACCTCGCCCCCCGCGTCCGCGCTGTGGGGCGGCTTGGCTGGTCCGGCCCTCACGCGGAGCGGTCAGTTAGGGGTCCGCTTCGCGTTATTTATCCTCGGAAGGCGCGTTTGCGCTCCGAGCCCAGCGCCCACCCGACGACCCCGGAACCCCTGGTCACTGCCTCCCCGTCTGGCGCGCTCTGGTCCTCGTGGGGGCCGCCTCGCCGCCGGGTGCGGGGCCTGAGCCGGGTGGTCCTCACTTCCTGCTGGACGGTGCGCTCGGCTCCGGCCGTGACCTTTGCTCCGCCGCGGGGACCCGCGGACCCGGACAGGCAGGTGCGGTAGCGCGGACGCCGGCCCCGGGCTTCAGGTGCTCCCGGGCCTGCCGTGCAGGTGGGCGTGGGGTGGGCTCGGCGGCGGCGCCCCGGGCGATCGCTGGACGCTGGAGAGGAGGCCCCGGTAACCCGCAGGACGAAGGGGCGGGCGGTTCTTTACCGGGGGTGCTGCCCTTGTTACCGAACCCAGGTCCGGCTGCTTGCCGCTCGAAAGCCAATTCTCGAGAGACAGATGTTGGTAGGTAAGGAAAGTTTGCTTTATTTCGGAGGCCAGCAAAGTGGGGGGGCGGGGAGGGCGGATGCCTGTCCAAGGGCCCTCCTCCCCCCCCCAAAAAAGGGGGCAAGAGCTTTTATAGACAGAGGGCGGGGGCTACATGCAGAAACAATGCAGTCAGCTCTGACGGTCATCTTGAAGCTGGTCATCGGTGGCCTGACCAGCATCATCTCGATTGTTTTAGGTAGAGTTACTCTTCAGTTCTAGGGTCGGTTTGTTTCCATTTCCTTGAGGCCAGTGCTTGGTACTCATGTAGTTCACTTCTTCCACCTGGTGGGGTTTCAGTGTCTACAAGACGGCTCCCAGGGGAGGGCTCCGAATATTACCTATGGCCCTTAAGGGGAACAGAGGTCCTTGACTTTGTTTAATGACTGCCCTATTATTATTTGGTCTCCTTTGATTGTTTTCCTCTGTTTCTGTATTTTCTCTCTTCTCTGATTAAACCTATTCTTTGGCTCAAGGTTTTCCGCAGACAAAAGGCAGGCTGAGGACACGGAGGGGCGGGGCGGGGCAGGGGGTTGGGAAAGGACCATAGCATCCTGCTCCGTTTCAATCCCCCTTTCCTTTGGTACTCCTCAGTCTTGGGGAGGGACGGGTACGGAACAGGAAGGGGAATAAGGTTTGGGGTAGAGAGGTTAGTCATCAACTTGGCAGGGGAGCTCGGGTTTAGTTCCATTTCTGTTTCAGTTTTCCCCAAGTGTTTGAGGGAATGGGGCGATGACCCCTCTTGGCTACTTCTTGCTGAAGTGGGGCATAGTCCTGCCTAATTTGGGGAATGGACACAGAATTGGAAATAACTTCAAGCTCTGTGCTTAGCATCAGTATTTTGTATTATGAGAACATTACCTCTCTCCTTGATGACTTTGTCATAGTACCTGGACAAGCATTTGAAAATTGGTAGACATTTTACAATGAAGATAATAATCAAAATGCATCTTCGTATTATTCTCTGAATGTATTGTTTCTTAATGGTTAAAGCAGATGTACAGTATATGTTTAATAGGCCATAAACAGGCTGTTTTGGTTAGCCTAAAGTTCAAATGAAATCCTGTGTAAGCCAGAATGACTTCCCCATACCTCAGTATGTGAAAATTTCCTCCATCATTTTCCCCTTTTAATTGTAACTCTTTCCATAGAAAGCATTGATAGTCAATATATTTTTCCAACATAGCCAGAGTGGATCAGTTGCCTGCTCTGGGTCCATTCATGTCCCTCGGTGCTAGGCCTCTTTTTGTTTATATATTTGCCTAGTTGTCCACAGTGGGGGAAAACGAATCAGATATCGTGAACAGGCTCAGAGGTATGTTAATCGGGAAACACTTTATAGGCCATACATCTTATCATTTATACCCGGTTCTCACACAAACATTGTACATGTGCTTTAAGCAGTAAACTTAGAGCCAGCATACACATCATGAGTAGTTATACTCTGTGACAACTTCACTGGACAATTTTTACCATCCTGAACATCGGGGTCAAAAGTATGGTTAGAAACAAAACATAGCTTTCCATCAGAATTTTTAAATTTTTTACTCAGTTCAACAGTAAGGTCTGAAAGTTATCAAATGTTTTCCATATAATTTAACATACCAAATAATCCTAATTAGTTTAGAAAAAATATTTTTCTCTTAACAGAGAAAACAAAATTTAGTCTTGTATCAGTTTACTGTTAATAACAAGATTCATTTACTTAATTAAATTTAGTCTAATCTTAATCCTAACAACATACAAAATTCTTTTCTCAAAGTTACTTTCTCACAAACATTTTATCACTTTTTGGATCCATACAAATTTGTCCTTTTTTTCCCATCCAACCAACTGTAAGACAAAATTATTGTCGTCATTTTTCCTCAACGAAAATATCTCCGTTCTTTATACTTTTCTTCTCCGACAACACATATCCTACTTGCTTTACACACTGAAATGCTTCCCTTATCATTTTTACACATTACAGTTTTTAACCCTTGAAAACCTTAACAAAACCAAGAAACAGGTAATTGAACTGTTTGTTATATCAGTATTTTCTGATGGGCAAACTTAAGAACATATTCCATAACCTCTAAAAACATACACTTTTTCATAGCACAATTTCTCTTTAATGTGGTACAAGATGTGTGTTTAAGAAACCCAGACATCTTTAGTTTTCCTCTTAGTCTTGGCAAGAAGTCAGGAAGTAGGTAAATTGAGATTTGTTTGATTTGTAAGTGCTTACTTTTTTTTTTTTTTTTTTTTTTTTTTTTAATGAGGATCTTGAATCAGATGCGTATGTTTGATTGATTGATTGATTGATTGATTTTGGCTGTGTTGGGTCTTCGTTTCTGTGCGAGGGCTTTCTCCAGTTGTGGCAAGCGGGGGCCACTCTTCATCGCGATGCGCGGGCCTCTCACCGTCGCGGCCTCTCTCGTTGCGGAGCACAGGCTCCAGACGCGCAGGCTCAGCAGTTGTGGCTCACGGGCCCAGCCGCTCTGCGGCATGTGGGATCTTCCCAGGCCAGGGCTCGAACCCGTGTCCCCTGCATTAGCAGGCAGATTCTCAACCACTGCGCCACCAGGGAAGCCCCAGTGCTTACTTTTTCTTTTTAAGCCAATTAAATAGAGCTCTTTGCAAATTAACCAAAGACAAAGACACATATTGAGACATACATACATCCAGACAGAGATCTCATTGTTTCATCTTTTTACATTTCATGAGTTAGGCATTGCAATTAAACTTATCAGTTTATGAATAACAGTCCTAATAGTCAAATTTACACACTCAATTTTAAAAGGCTTTTTTTTCCCCCTCCTTTTTTTTGTCTTGAAGTTTTACTAATTAACCCAAGGCTGAAGTCTCTGGCAAAGTGGGCTGTGTTTGTATTTCAAGGACACAAAAGAGTTAACTTCAAGTTTTTTCCTAGGCATATTTTTGGTCTCTCAGGGTCAGAATTCTGAAAACAGTATTTTATCAAGCTAGCCTTCTCTAACTGCGTATGCAAAAGAATCAGTTTGGGAATTTCAAAAGAGTTTCATCTTAACCAGTTTTCTTTGGAGTCTAAAGAATACTGTTGCCATACGTTGGTTAGAAAAAATCATCTTTCTTTTTCTTTGTCATAATTTCATAGATAAAAAATTGTTTTTAATGAATTGAGCCTGAATTTCCCATTTGACGTAAGACATCAAAGATGCCAATCACATAGATGGGATACATGCTCACACACCAAAAGACAGATCTGTCGCAAATCCTCTTCAAAGGATGACCAGTACGGAATCCCAAACAAACACTTCCCCAACACAAACGGTCCTCCCTCAATGGTAGACAGACATCAGAACCAATTGGCAAAAATGCCCAAATAGCACTTAGCGCCCACAAATGGGAAGGTTGCCCGGGTGCACACCGGTGGACTTACCCGGCCTTGGAGCTGGTGAGCTTGTCCCAAACTCACGTTTCATTTCTACCAACCAAAAGCGAAAGTTGGCAGCCAGTGCCGAGCATGGGAGAAACAGGGAGGATTCCCGAAACAAATGGTTTCGGCAGCTGCTGGGAACGTCCCCTAAAATCCCCCTCGGGGCTGGCTAGCCACAAGCAGCTGGCTCGTCGCGGCTTATCCGTGTTTGCTGTAGCCGGTGGCTCTACTCAGGGAGGCCCAGGGAAGCCAGACGCTGCGAGAGCACAGCCCCACCGTCAGGCGCCAAAATCTCTTACCGAATCCAGGTCTGGCTGCTCGCCGCTGGAAAGCCAGTTCTCGAGAGACAGGTGTTGGTAGAAAAGGAAAGGTTGCCTGTCCAAAGGCCGACCCCCCCCCACAGCCGGCAAGAGCTTTTATAGACAGAGGGCGGGGGCTACATGCAGAAACAATGCAGTCAGCTCTGACGGTCATCTTGAAGCTGGTCATCGGTGGTCTGACCAGCGTCATCTCGATGTTTTAGGTAGAGTTACTCTTCAGTGCCAGGGTCGGTTTGTTGCCATTTCCTTGAGGCCAGTGCCTGGTCCTCATATAGTTCACTTCTTCCACCTGGTGGGGTTTCAGTGTCTAGGAGACGGCTCCCAGGGGAGGGCTCCGAATATTACCTATGGCCCTTAAGGGGGAACAGAGGTCCTTGACTTTGCCTAATGACTGCCCTATTATTACTTGGTCTCCTTTGACTGTTTTCCTCTGTTCTGTATTTTCTCTCTTCTCTGATAAAACCTATTCTTTGGCTCAAGGTTTTCCACAGACAGAAGGCAGGCTGAGGACACGGTGGGGGGAGGACCATAGGGCCCTGCTCCGCTTCGCGCTCAGGTCGGGCTTCTCTGCGGGCCTGGCCCCGGCACGGGGCGGTCTGGGGTTGGTGCTGCCGGCTCGCCTCCTGACCCGTGACGGCACAGCTCCGAGTTCGTTGTGTGGGAACGGGCAGATGCGTGTGCAGACAGTTGGTGAAGAGGTGCCCGGGGGGCTGTGTGCGGCAGAGCCAGGAGCCCAGAGCAGCACAGGCCTGTGTTCCTCGTCGGCCCCGCCACCCTGGGGCCCCCTCAGGTCCCTGATTCTCCTCCTCGCGCGGCCGGGCTCTGCCAGTGTGTGCGCCCAGTTCTGTCATGTCCTTGCCGGCACAGGCATCACTTACTGGCGGAGGAGGGCAGTGTAATAGGTGCCTCTCCGTGTTGATGAGTGGTAAGCTTTGCTTTGTCATTACTTAAACAGGCGCGTGTCGAGGGCTCGCAGCGGACATCACGTTATTGTGTTTATATTCGTATGCGCGACTTCTGCTGGCTGGCATCCCCACCTCTTTGGGAACTACTTTATGTCTGCATACTTTGTTATTATGCTCCAACACGTTTTTCCTATTAAAACTTCCCAATGCGGAAGTTTTTTAAAAATTAGATTTGTGCTGTCAGGAACTTCAGTGAGCTTGGATGGAGTTAAAATTTCATCCTTTTAAAATGTTAAAATAGCAAATAAACTTGGATTAAATGTGAGTCATGATTCGCCATTGTCACAAAATACACTGTGGATATAAATTTTAAAAGCTGGTTTTCATATTTAATATGATTACTTTATTATTTTTTTTAATTTATTTTATTTTATTTATTTTTGGCTGTGTTGGATCTTCGTTGCTGTGCGCGGGCTTTCTCTAGTTGCGGCGAGCGGGGGCTACTCTTCGTTGCGGTGCGCGGGCTTCTCATTGTGGTGGCTTCTCTTGTTGCGGAGCACGGGCTTCAGTAGTTGTGGCTCGTAGGCTCTACAGCGCAGGCTCAGTAGTTGTGGCGTAAGGGCTTAGTTGCTCCGTGGCATGTGGGATCTTCCCAGACCAGGGCTCGAACCCGTGTCCCCTGCACTGGCAGGTGGATTCTTAACCACTGCGCCACCAGGGAAGTCCCAATATGATTATAAGTTAGTTTATTACTTAGTCATCAAACTACTCTGTAAATAAATATTAACAGCTCCTAGATAATTTGTAATAGTTTTTGAATACATTTGCCTTTTGTGGTTTTGATTGGTTTATCCCTTTTTATTAACTGTTTGCTCTGAAATAACTATAGACTCACAGAAAGTTGTAAAAAATAGTACAGAGAAACTTCTGCACCCTTCCCCCTGCTTCCCAGTGTTATCCCCTCATCAACAGCACAATAATGTAAACACTGTTACCTGCATTACACCCCTTACTCAGCTTTCACCAGTTTTCCCCTGTGTGTTCGTTTGCATAACTGCCACCGCCAGTGCAGCCTCAGAGCTGCCCGTCACGCCAGGGGGCCCCACCAGGCCCTTGCCCTCCCTGGCAGCCAGTGATCTGCTTCAAGACAGTTGTGGAAGGGGCCTCCCTGGCGGCCCAGTGGTTAGGACTCCGCACTTCCACTGCAGGGGGACTAAGATCCCGGTCTGGGAACTAAGACCCCGCATGCTGCGCGATGTGGCCAAAAAAAAAAAAAAAAGAAAGTTGTGTAAATAGGAACATTTATCATGTGGCCATATGAGATTGTCCTTCTTCGCCCCACAGAGGGCCCTGGGGTCACCCAGCCTGTTGCAGTGTCAGTGTCAGTGTCTGCTCCCTCTGATTGCTGGGTCTGCTCACCAGCTGGGGGACACTTGGGCTGTCTGCAGTGTTTGGCTGTCTCAGAAAAAGCTGCTGTGAACGTTCATGTGCAGGTTGTATGTGAACATCAGGTATTTCTCTGGGATAAATGCCCAGGTGCAGTTGCTGGGCTGCATATTTAGTTTTTATAAGAAAGTGTCAGACTTTTCCAGAGTATCTGAACCTTTCGTGTTCCCACAGCGACGAGTGAGTGGGCGTCTCTCTGCAACCTCTCCGGCTTTGAGTTATTTAGCCTTTCTGATTGGTGTGCAGTGACGTCTCATTGTGGTTTTGATTTAATTCCTAAGTGCTCATGATGTGGAGCGTCTTTTCACGTGCTTATTTACCCCGGGCGCATCCCCTGTGGTCCGTTCCTCTCTTTTGCCCATTTTCTAATCGGATTATCTGGTTTTTTACCAGACATTTTGAGATTTCTTTATATTTTATAGATACGAATCCTCTGTTGGATATCTAGTTTGAAAATATTTTCTCCCCATCTGTAGCTTGTTTGTTTTTTATACCCTCTTAACAGGGCCTTCCACAGAGCAAGTTTCTAATTTTAATAAAGCCCAGTTTATCAGGTTTTTTTATGAACTGTGCTTTTTATATCATGTACAAAAAAAATTCTCTTTCGCCCTAGGTCCCCAAGACTTTCTCCTGTGTTTTACTTATTTATTTATTTTTGGCCACGCCGCACAGCTTGCGGGACCTTAGTTCCCCAACCAGGGAGCGAACCGCTGCCCTTGGCAGTGAACGTGCGGACTCCTAACCACTGGACCACCAGGGAATTCCCTCTCCTGTGTTTTATTATAAAAGTTCTGCAGTTTATGTTTTATATTTAACGTAATCCATTTTGATCCATTTTGAGTTAATTTTTGTTCAGGTGTGAAGGTGAGGCTGAGGTTTACTTTCTTGTCTGTGGATGTAGAATGGCTCCAGCACCATCTGCTGAAAAGAGTCTCTTTCCTTCATTGAATTGCTTGTGTGCGCTTGTCAGAAATCAGCTGAGTGTCCTTGTTCTGTTGGCCTGTGTCTGCCTGCGCCAGCGACACAGTCTTTTGATTGGCATAGCTGTAGAGTCTTAAATCAGAGAGCGACTCATCTTCCTTTACGCTTCTTTTTACTTTTTTATTTTATTAGTTTTGGCTGTGTTGGGTCTTCGTTTCTGTGCGAGGGCTTTCTCTAGCTGTGGCAAGCGGGGGCCACTCTTCATCGCGGTGCGCGGGCCTCTCACTATCGTGGCCTCTCTCGTTGTGGAGCACAGGCTCCAGACGCGCAGGCTCAGTAGTTGTGGCTCACGGGCCCAGTTGCTCCACGGCATGTGGGATCTTCCAAGACCAGGGCTCGAACCCGTGTCCCCTGCATTGGCAGGCAGATTCTCAACCACTGCGCCACCAGGGAAGCCCCTCGTAGGCTTGTTTTATTCCTTTTTTAGCTTCATTGACTTAGGATTCTTAGGATTCTCAAGGATTTCAGCACAGCTCAACGGGGGGCATGGACTTTGGGTTCATGCTTACCTTTTCGATGCACCGTCACGGTGGTTTTGATACCTGTTTTGAGCCCTCAGTTGGTTAGGAGAAAATTCAAACATTCCCCAGTGGTTGGAGAACTGTTGTTTTGTTTCTGCTTCCATCTTTTCCTGTTTTACTGTGTTGTGGTTAGAAGATGAGAGTGTCTATCTTTACTAGTATTTAGAAGTTGAACTTTTCTTTGAGGACCAAGTACGTCGGTTTTGGCCAGTGTTTCATTGGCACTGGATTAAAGCGCAGGCTGTTTGCAGGACATGGAGTTCAGTGTGTGCCTGATGGTGGTCTTATCAAGTATATGTATCCAGATTTTCTGGGCCGAGAGGCATTTAAGACTGCACGATGGTGATTGCTCTCTCATGAAAGTGTGCACCCCCTGGCACATGGCCACACCCCAGCTTGGTAGACCCCTAGCTCTTCTGGATTCACTAAAAACCACAGGTAGATTCCTGAGTTCTTAAATATCTTTGGGGTGGAAATAGACTATTTACCAAGTCCTTTGGTAAGTTGGACATCAGTCATTTTTCCCCTGATAGGGCGGGTGTAGGTGTGTGTATACGTTGTTTTGTACACAGATATTTACTGTATTTTATTAAATCAAGGCATCTGGGGTTTTCGGGCCGAAGTCCTCCTCGTCCATCAACTACAGAAATGGAACAAGAAAAAGTCCACGGGAGTGAGGAGCTGCGTGCAGAGGCGGCCTCCTACCGCTGCTCCGCGTGCCACGGGGACAAGGACTGGGGCCTGGGCCACCCCATCCGGGGCCGCGCCAAGTCCCGCAGCCTGTCGGCCGCGCCCGCCGTGGCCAGCACCCGCGAGTTCAGGTACCAGGCTTCCTCTGGGCCTGCGTGGGCGCTCAGACACGTGAGGGGTGGGCGCGCTCGCTGCCACAGCTCCCAGAGGGCCCCCCCCCGTGCCCACACACTGCGCAAGGTGGAGGCGCGTGGGTGGGGCCCATGTGCCGTCAGCGTCACCGGGGCCGCCCGCTGCAGCACCGGCTCTGGCGCAGGCGTCGGGGTGCCGGGAGGGCTGCGGCAGTGCCGGCCTTAGCCATGAACGCCACCCGGGGTTTTGGGAGGAGCTGCCCGAGCCGGCACTGCCGCAGATGCAGGGGGCCCAGTGGGCAGCGGGCAGCCAGCTCCCAGCAGAAGCTTCCGTGCAGAGTCGTGTTGTCCTCCCGTGTTGGTGTCCCTGGCACTGCAGGGGGTGCGTCTCCGGGCGGGCGGCCTTGGCTGCTGGCTCTGGGGGGTGTCGCGCCCGAAAGGGCGTTGAACCTGGTGTGGGGGTAGCAGGTCAGAGGTGGCCTCCGCGTGTGGGTGTCTCCAGGAGGGGGTTGGGGACGTGCAGCCACAGCCGCGGTCAAGGTTGAGTGGAACACTGACTTAGAAAAGCCTGGTCTAAACTGCATTTCCCAAAATCTTTTAGTCCGCAGAGGCCCCAGCCGTGGCTCGCAGCCGTTCCCTGCACGTTCTCAAGAGCCAGGGAGGGAGCCCTTGACCAGACTCTGGCTCTCCTGGGCTAGGCTGCCCTTCACGACACAATAGAAAATCTGTTTTGTCTGCATTGGGATTTGGAGAGTTCTTTGAACCATGAGATGGGCAGTCAGAGACAAAAGCAAGTTTGCCATCTGTGTTTGGCTATCTTTGTGCCAGTAGTTTTGGTGCAGAAAGGGACCATGAGGGGACTTCCCTGGTGGTCCAGTGGTTAAGACTCCGCACTTGCACTGCAGTGGGTGCGGGTTCAATCCCTGGTCGGGGAACTAAGATCCTGCAAGCCACGTGGTGCAGCCAGAAAAGAACAAAAAAGAAAGGGACCATGATGCCACTGGAGCTGGCACTCTGCGTGACGGTGGACACATCCACATGTCACCGTGGGGCGTCCACGTGGCTCCCAAGGGCTGGCGTTGGACCCTGAGGAGAGGACAGGGAGGGCCACCTGGTGGTGTTGTGCCCAGGACGTGTGCTGGCCACACTGCCCTGTGAGTCACCTTTCAGTTACTGGAAATGTTGGGTCACTCAAGTGCTATCTGTTTTTATTGACAGCACAACTCAGAATGAGTATTTTTGTTAGAATCTTAATCTGGATGACTTGGGGATAGTTGCTGAAGTCTTGATTCCCAAGCATAGGCCCAAAAGCTTGTCTTCAAATAGACTTGCCCAGACAAGAATTCAGATTCCCAGGCCCTTCCCCTGGGTTGAATCCCCTTGTTCTGGGGTGGGGCCTGGGCACCTGCACTGGCTTGGGGTCCTTGTTCTAAGGAGTATTTCTAAGTGTGCCCCCTCTAACGACTGCACGGACAGCGTGTAGTCCTCCAGCCAGAGCTCTGGGGATCAGGGCAGGGTCTTCCAGGACTGTCACATGGGTGCTGGGCAGATGACGGAGTTTACGTCATTTGGATTAAAAATATTTTGGAGAGTCTAACACATTCTGTGCCTTGTCTACGCGTGTGTGTCTTTCAGCCGACTGACGGCCCCTGCCCTGTGCCTCTCCCCGCAGGAGGACCCGCTCGCTGCACGGGCCATGCCCAGTGACCACTTTTGGACCAAAGGCCTGCGTGCTGCAGAACCCTCAGACCATCATGTGAGTCTTCTGGGCTGCTCCACTGCGCTGTTGTCCAGGGGCCACTGGACTGTGGGAGGTTCTGGCTCGGGGGGCAGTGAGTGTGTCGGGCGGCTTCTGAGGCCCCAGGAGGCCACGCGGCGCTGTCTCCAGCTCGCTCGGGGCGAGAGAGTGGGTGCGGCCTGCTCCTTGGGCGCAGTGGGTCAGAGGGGCCTCGACTCATATTTAGAGTTAATTTGTTTTTTACAGGAAAAACTCTAGGAGAGAAAAATAATGTAATTCATGCTAATGCATTTGGTGTGTCAAATATGTTTCTCTTAATTATGATTGAAATGCAGAGATGTCAATTGGCATTTTTGAGAAGCCGAGTTTACTTGTTTGAGAGATAACCTGCCTTGCGGGCACAATTTTTTTTTTTTATCCTTTTCTTTTTTCTACGTAAGCTCTGTATTTTAGCGACAGCCTGAGGGCAGTGCAGCTTGGGGGCCCCTGGCCGTGTGGTGCTGGCTGAGAAACTGTTTAGAAGCGAAGCAGTTCGGGTTATTTCACTGGACACTTGAACCCAGCTCCCTTCTCTACCCGTCCAGCACCTCCTCCAGGTGCTGGAGGGTTCCAAAGAGGGGAAAGCTTTGCTCCTTTGCCCTGTGTCGTTTGTGTCTCAGGGGAGAAAACACTCAAATGGCTTCGTGGCCACAAGAGCTTTGTGTTGAAACAGCAGAATTCCAGGCCGGCACTGCCATTGTTCCTGGCGGTGGGCTCACCACCGAGTGGGCCGTCTGTGCCGCCTCCTTCTGGGGAGCCATGGAGGGTTCACCTTCTGCGGGGCTCAGACCAAGGGCCCAGGTGGGCTTCTGCGACTCACCGTCTGGGGGGCCTTGCTCCCTGCAGCCGTCTGCCCGTTCTCAGCGCTGGCCCAGTGGGCGGACGGTGCCGGGCCCCCGGGAGCTGCTGTGCTGTGTGGACCCTGGTGACCCAAGGGCGGCCTGGGCACAGGGGTAACTGGTGTCAGTGCCCCTACCGTCCAGGTGCTGCCCTGGCTCTCTAGTCACTGCTGCGGGACGCGGACGGGTGCCCCACGTTTGCACTCCGCTCGGCATCCGCACTGGTAACCAGCCCCCCGGGTGCCCCGCGCCCTGCTGCGTGCACTGCCCCAGACTGCCCCGCCTTGACCTCTCACCGCTGCCCGGGGGCCCCTCCCTGCCCTCCCTGGTCTTGGCAGTGCCGCTCCCTCCTCGTCACTCACGGCTCAGCATAAGCGCCGCCCTGGGTGGCCTCTGGCCATCCAGCCTTGATTGGCTGTCACCTGCTCCCAGCCCAGCCCATGTCACAGGTGTGTGTGTGTTTTGGCCTCGTGAACCTTGGGTGGGGTCTCGGGATGGCATCTGAGCTGCTCCCCGAGGTCAGGTGGGATCGTGGGGAGGGGTGCTCCGAGCGGAGCGGCAGGTGCTCCAGAAGCGTCTCCGAGGCCCTGCGCCCGGCACAGTCCTGTGGGCTGCCTGCCCTGGGAGGACAGGACTCCACTTCCCCATCTTGTCCCTGGCCCTCCCAACACCGTGGCTGGTGGGGCAGGGATTATGTGCTAACCTGACTTTCCCCTGATGCTGAAAAGGAACATACTGGAGAGGAGTGGACTGCAAGAGATTTACTTCCTACTTTATTCTCTCAGACCTCACCATGAATGTGTGTTTTCTATTATGTTGAAACATGTGGAATTGCCAACATCTGACGCCTTTGGCTTTTGAGACAGGGCTCAGCTGGGTCCCCCGCTGAGCCGTCAGGCATCCCTGCCTCCCGTCCAGCCCCCAGAGCCTCTGTGCCAGGGAGGGGCCGGCACCGCTCTGTGCAGTGATCCAACAGGAAGTGACCAGTTGGTACCCGAGACGAGCCGGTGGCGCTGCAGTGGCTCTGGCTGGGCGCGGCTGAGTCTTGGGTCTTGAAGGGCCGTGCGTCCGGCCCACCTGGTCAGTGGCGGGGGGGCTTCGTCATCCACGTCGGCGGCCAGGCGGACTCCCGCCGACCCACCTGCCCTCCCTCCAGGCCCGGGGCCAGGTGGAGTGACGAGAGGCCCCGCGAGTGCCCGCCCCTCCGCCTGCGGGCCCCTCCCACGGGCCAAGCCGGTTCCGCAGCCCAGCGCTGTTGTCTGCGGCTGGACGGGGCTGAATGGGGCCCATCCTGACCGCCCAGGACGGCAGAGCTTGGCGGCCAGCCTGTGAAGAGCAGGCGTCTGAGGTCTGGTCTCTTTGCTGTTAAAGGCGATTAGACAAGAGGATGGTGTGAACAGTCAAGAAGAGCAAGTACAGTTTGTTGGGTTTGATTTTTCATTTTAGGAAGTTCTCTTGACTTGCTGTTTTATACAGCCTTTAACAAGTTACAGTGTGTTTTGCTTTCAGTTTTGAGGGTACAGCAAGCAGGGTTCTGGTGCAGTTGCACATTTGGGGAGTCTGGTGGGGTGCTGGTTTGCGTGGCACTCCTGCTGTTAGTCAAGCGTGACCGAGATGCTGGGCGCCGAGCACTGCCCTCCGCTGAGCCGCGTGTGTGACCCGGGCTGGTGGAGACTCTGGCAGAGGAGGTCATGAGTGACCCCTGCCCTCGCAGAAACGCCTGGAAAGGGTGAGTGATGGTCAGGCAGTCACAGCCTGGGGCCAGGGACCCACTGCTCTTTTAATGGTTCACGTCACGGTTTGGAGAGTTGCTGGTGGAGTCGTCAGGTTTTCAGGGAGGCCACGGCCACAAGGCGTGACCTGGAGCAGGTGTCTTGACCGGGGAACTTGCGTCAGAAGGGAAATCGTTGCCTGCAGCCTTCAGGACTGTTTCCCAACAGGCAGAGGGGTGTGCTGCCAGGCCGGGTGGGTGCCTACCGGGCGCCCACAGCGGTCGGAGTCCTGGCGGGGCTCGGCCTCGGGACCCCCGCCCCTCCGGGAGGACCTGCTGCCCGCGGACCGTGCCAGCCCTCCAGCGCTAGGGGCCAAGGCCGAGCGCCACAGGACTTGCAGGGCTGTCGTTGGCAGGCAGGCCCAGCTGACTTTTTTTGGTTTTTGCTTTTACTATTTGAGCAGGTTTAGGTTCCCAGCAGTGAGGAGAAGGTACAGAGATTTCTCATGCCCCCTCCCCGCCCCCCGAGCCAGCCCCTCATCGACATCCTCGCAGAGGGTGCGTTTGTTACACACGATGAACCCTTACTGACACATCGTGTCACCCACAGTCCCTAGTTGACACCAGGGTCCCTCCGTGCGGTGCGTCCTGTGCTTTGGACAGACGTGCGACGACATGTGCCCACCGTTGAAATCTCCAGAGCAGTCTCACTGCCCCCAATCCTGCCATTGACTTTAAAACCGGGTGGCTTTGAACTGTGAAAGTTACGGTCACCTGAGTTGCTCACACAGTGGTGTGGACGTGGGGCTGTGCCCCCCTTACGAGCCAGCAGGAGGCCCGGGTCCCCCGGGACAGAGTCCCCGTCGGCGGGCCCGGGTGCGCGTGGGGTTTCCTCTGCGGCAGGTCCCCGAGTGAGCCTTGTTCCAAAGGAGCCGCGGGCAGGGGTGCAGTCGGGCAGCCAGAGGGAGGACACTGCTCTGCGAGCGCCAAGCCCCCGCCCCAGCTCAGGGACCGGCCGCGCTGGTGCAGGAGACGCACCCCGGGGACGGGCCAGGGCCAGTGCGAACGCGCGTCTCCCCCAAAGGCACATCCAGGACCCTGCCAGCCAGCGGCTGACATGGAGCAAGTCCCCAAAGAGCGTCCTCGTCATCAAGAAGATCCGGGACGCCAGCCTGCTCCAGCCCTTCAAGGAGCTCTGCGTGTACCTGATGGAGGTGAGCAGGGGCGACCGCGGGGTTGGGGTCAGAGCCGGCTCCCGCCCGGGGTTCCAGGGCTCTGATCCTGGGGCTGCTCAAGTCAGGAGGCTCCGTAACCCAGCGTCACCGAGCCTCCAGCAGCTCAGCAGCGTGTGGAGTGAAAAAACGGTCGCCCTTTGCCCCCGAGACAGAGCTGCCGCCGCCCACCCCCCACCCAGCATCGTACAGGGCCCAGCAAGGCAGGAAGGAGGCTTCTTGAAGACCGGCCCGCCCTGACCTGGCTCTTACCGGCAGGGCTGACTCACCCATGTCCCTTCTAGGAGAACAACATGATCGTGTACGTGGAGAAGAAGGTTCTGGAGGACCCCGCCATCGTGAGCGACGACCGCTTTGGGCCGGTGAAGAGGAAGTTCTGCACCTTCAGAGAAGGCGAGTTGTCCCGTGGGGCCTCGCGCAGGCGGCCGTGCCCGGCAGCCTCGGGGGTGCTTGACGGCTCCTCTGTGTCCGCCGTGTGTTCTAGATTACGATGACATCTCCAACCAGATTGATCTCATCGTTTGCCTGGGAGGAGACGGGACCCTGCTCTACGCCTCGTCGCTCTTCCAGGTGAGGCCCCCGCATGCCGCCTGGGGACGGCGAGGGGAGGCGCGACAGAGCAAGTTTGCAAACGATACCAAATGCTGCATCTGCCGTCCGGTGCTAGACACTGTGACAGGCCAGGCGTTTCCACGCACCTCGAGGCGCTGGTGCAGACGGTGCACCGGAGAGGGGGGCCTGAGGGCGGGGCTGGCCCGCGGGGCTGGGGCGGGGCATCCCCCGGAGGAGCCGGCATATGGGGCCGAGTTGGTGGACGAATGTCCGGGGCAGGTGAGAGCAGTGGCCGCAGGCCGAGTGTCCGGGGGATCGGGGGAGCCCCGTGGAGGCTCCAGACCGCCAGGGTCTGCCCGGGAGCCCACCCTCACGCTCCTCAAGGCAGGGCCCCTGGAGGGACCCGGCCGAGGTGTGTTAGAAGGTCAGGTGTGGCCTCTAGAGAGCGGTCTGGAAGTGGGCAGGGCAGCCAGCAGGGAAGGAGGGTAGGGCCCAGTGGGGCCTGGGGCCTCACATCAGACGGTGTGAACCCACTGAGGCTGGAAGGCCGCAGCGTTCGTGGCCGGCAGAGGATGAGGGCGAGGGTCCTGGGGCTGTTCCGCCTCCGCAGAGCTGCCCCTTCTTCCTCACCTCCCACTGTGGGAGCCCCTCCTCACCCGCCCGCTCCTCCCTCCTCAGCGGAAGCGGTGCTCGGGGGGCTGCGGTGCAGCCCTGTTAGGGTCCCCGAGCCCATCCTAGGCCCTCTGCCCCCGGCTGCCCCCACTCCTCTCCAGCGGGTCTGTCGAGGTCTCCCCGCCCTCCCGCCTGCTGGGCGTGGTCTCCGTGTGACAGGGCCCCGCGTCCTGCCCCCAGCGCTCCTTCCTGCCTCCCGTGGCCGGTGGGCTGGTCTGTCCCGCCGCCTCCGTTTCTCGTCAGCTGCCCACACCGCTCTTCCCCTGGCCTCCCTGACTCCTCGCGGGCCACGAGTGGTCACCCCGAGTAGCCCTGCCCCACTGCAGCACGGCAGCCCCGCCGAGCACACCAGGCACCGACCCTGCACTCCCGTGCCCGCCCCTCCTGGGAGTGGTTGGGGTGCGGTCCCTCCGGGCTGGGGATGGCTCGGGTGGCTTTCGAGTGGGCTGGCCAGCTGAGTGACCTGCCTCGTTGGCTCGCAGGGCAGCGTGCCTCCGGTCATGGCGTTCCACCTGGGCTCCCTGGGCTTCCTGACCCCCTTCAACTTCGAGAACTTTCAGTCCCAAGTTACTCAGGTGATACAGGGTGAGTCAGAATGTTCCAGAACCCACAAGCAGTTCTGCACGTGGGATCGTCTTATGTGATTTGGGGGCTTCTTTAACAAGGCAAAGAGCACCACTTGAGTGTTTCGGGATTCAGAGAATTCTAAATTTTGAACGAGTCAGACATTTTTTCTTAACAGAAGTTTGAGCTGATCACGGGTTTAGGCTACCATACGTGTCGAGTAGCAGTGAGTTGATTTTCACAGAAGCACAGGGTGTTGCCCTCCATTTGGGAGAAGAAAGGGGGGTCCCTGGTCGATGGGAGGGTCTCTTTTCCTGCAGTACCACTACCCCCATCCCTGCTGACCTCCCTGGGTGTGACCCCTGCTGGCCCCCAGGGAACGCAGCTGTTGTTCTCCGGAGCCGGCTGAAGGTCAGGGTCGTGAAGGAGCTCCGAGGGAAGAAGGTGGCCGTCCCCAATGGAATCAGCGAGAACGGGGTGCTGGCCGCGGCCCTGGACGCAGAGGTTGGGAAGCAGGTCATGCAGTACCAGGTCTGTGGGCCTGTCCCCCACAGGGCTCAGGGCCTCGCCCTCGGGCAGGGGGTACAGGGTGGCGGCTTTGGGCTGGACACCCCCCAGCCCTGTCCTCAGGACCTTCCAGGGAGCCCAGGAGCAGCTCGGTGCTGCCCGGCCCCCTCAGCTTGCGGTGGCCTCACCCCCAGGTCTTAAACGAGGTGGTGATCGACAGAGGCCCATCCTCATACCTGTCCAACGTGGACGTCTACCTGGATGGGCACCTCATCACCACGGTGCAGGGCGACGGTAGGTGGGCGTCAGGCCTGCCTGGGGGCTGCACGCGGGGTGGGGGCGGGCGCTTGACCGTGACCCTCAGCCTGTCCCGCAGGCGTGATCGTCTCCACCCCAACGGGCAGCACGGCGTACGCAGCCGCCGCCGGGGCCTCCATGATCCACCCCAACGTGCCGGCCATCATGATCACGCCCATCTGCCCCCACTCGCTATCCTTCCGGCCCATCGTGGTTCCTGCGGGGGTCGAGCTGAAGGTCGGAGCCCACCCCCCGCCCTTGTCGGTTGGAGCCAGTGCGGGGCCTGCAGTGCTGACCTCCCGCCTTGCTGGGTGCTGGAGGGGCTTTGTCCTTCCTGGTCTCCGTCGTGTGGCCTGCGCCCCCAGGGGTCCGGTTGGCGGGGGTGGTGCTGAGAGCCAGGCCAGCCCTTCAGGTGGGCCCTCAGCCTGAGTGAGTGGGGACAGTCCTTGCTGGAGGGGATGGGGGCCAGCAGGTGAGGAACGGCCGCTGCCCAGCGTGTCCCCCACGGCACGTCCTGGCGTCTGACTGGCCCTGCCGCCCTTCCACATCCACTCTTCTTTCCCTGCCCCTTGCCCCCCACTGCAGGCCACCCCCGGACCAGTGAGTCCCTGGTGTGAGCCCTGGTGGGTGGGGCTGCGTCTGCTAGACGCAGAGAGCCGGGGGGGGGGGGGGTGGCGGTGCTAGAGCCAGGCCCCTGGGGCTGGGGTCAGCACAACGCAAGTTAATGTTTTCACAGCCTGGAACTGACCTTGGCACGTGGTGGGCATTGGGGGTGCCCGTGAGGTTCCTCCTGGCCAGTGCTGTCCCCCTGGGGTAGGGTCCACGGCGCTCAGCTGCGCTCAGGTAGCCCACACCTGTCCTGCTTGACCCGTCAGATCATGCTGTCACCGGAAGCAAGGAACACTGCGTGGGTGTCCTTCGATGGACGAAAGAGACAGGAGGTCTGCCACGGAGACAGGTGTGTGGGCCACGGGGCTGCAGCGGGTGGGGCAGGTGGGCTGAGGGCCCGTCCCTGGTTCTCGAGAGATCGTGTCACGGATCTGTGCCTGGGGTGACGGTGCCCTGCCAGCCGTTCCCACCACTTATCCTTCCGCCACCCTGCTCCTTGGGGTCCCTCTGTGGACCTGGGTGCGTCGAGGGGGTCCCTGGTTCTGTCCTGGGGGGCACAAGAGCACCACTGAGCCCCCAGTTCCTGGCTGTTCTCAGGACCAGACCAGAAAGCGACAAGGTGCCCAGGCCCCCAGGGCACCGTAGGACCTGGGGCCAGGCTTTGCAGCAGGTGGCGTGAGCAGAGCTGAGACGGTCCCCGGCCGGACCAGGGAGGGGTCTTGCTCTGGGGGGAGGGGTCTTGCTCTGGGGGGACGGGCCAGGTGCTTGGCGGCTCTAGGAGGGGCCACATTGCATCTCTCCTGCTTCAGCATCAGCATCACTACCTCTCGCTACCCGCTCCCCTCCATCTGTGTCCGGGACCCCGTGAGCGACTGGTTTGAGAGCCTGGCACAGTGTCTGCACTGGAACGTGCGGAAGAAGCAAGCCCACTTCCCAGAGGACGAGGAGGACGCGGACGAGGAGGCTGGGGCGGGGCGGGCGGGGAGCTAGGCCTACGGTCCTGCCGTCTGCGCTCGGGACGGGCGGACCGGAACGCGCGCCGTGAGCGTCACGGGCCCAGCGCCAGTGGCAGGTGCCGCGCCACTTGTCTGGCCAGAGGAAGGGCCTGCAGCCTGCCTTTTGTCGACCAGACCAGCTGTTTTTAACGTTTTAAATCTGACTTTCCTGCATTTCTAAACAAGTGAGCAGACCGGGAGCCCTGAGGTCAGCCCAGGCGCACCCACCCTGCGTGTGGTCAGAGCCCGGCCCCAGGCAGGGACGGCCGAGCCTGGTGGGTTCCTTGTAATTCCTTGTCAGGAAACTTCCATAAATCAGTCTACTGAAATTCAGAGGGGATCAGAATGAATGGGTCTATCCTATGGTCTTGAAAATAAATGTCTCACGGCCAAAAATCTTCCTTCAGCTCCCATGACTTCCCCTGAAGCCACTTGGGGGGACGCTTCTGCTGAGAGCAGGTTGGCTGCCAGGACAGATGGGTCCCCAGGCCCCGGTCTCCTTCCCCGCTGCAGGGTGACCGGCACTGGCGGGGCGAGGGCTCAGACCGCACACATTCCTCGGGAAGCAGGGACGCACCTCCCCACCCTGGAAGGTGTTCTCAATCCTGTGTCTACTTTTTAGAGATTCTTTTAAACTTTCTGAAAGTGCTTACGTACAGATTTTGTTGTGTACACTTTGAGGTTTCGGAGGGAAGGGAGTTTGTGCTGTGAAGTGGGACCATTCTGTGCAGCCCGCGTGACCATCCAGAGAGCTGGGCGACTCTTGCTCAGAGCGCCTGGCGCGGCGGGCTGGGAAGGTGTCGCTGCTGCTCTTGCTTCTCCCCGGGGGCCTGGCTTCGAGGGCACACTCGTCGTTCCAGCCCCCGCGCCTCCATCGCCGGCTGCCTGGGGCTGGGCCCGCCTGGAGTCTGGTGGGAGCTGTGGCTCGCGGGGGGCGTGTGGCCCTGACCCCGCTTACTGTCGCCTAACGGGCTTCCTATTTTTGAGTACCTGATTTCTCTCTGAGTTGCATTTTCTCCTGTTGAATTGGCCGGAACAGAAGGGATGGGGGCCTGTCGTTTCTTGGACTCCCTTCGGGAGGGACAGGGGCTGGGGGGCGCTGCACTTTGCCCGCTTGGGGGGTCGCGGGCCGATGGAAAGGCATCCGGGGTCTCCAGGGCGGGCCCTGCGGCCTGAGCACCGTGGCCGCCATCCGTGTGTGTGTATCAAGTGCTGTCGCCCCACGTGCCCATCCGGGCAGCTCAGCCGGTGCTGGGCACGGAGGTCGGTTCCCACCCTCTGCCCGCGAGCTCGGGCACAGCGGGCGGCCCACCCAGCCTCCCATGGGCTGAGGGGGTGACACTCCCAGCTTTAGGTCCAGAAGAGAGTGGCATTCAGAACGCAGGTTACTCGTTCAGACAACAGAGCCAGTGTAGACCAAGCCCTGAAGCGTGACAGGGAATGACCTAGGAAACTTCGGGTTTTTGAAGTCAATTCTTAATGTTTCATATTGTTAATATCTTGAAAATTTGTTAAATGTTGAAAGCCTTATTACTATTTTCAGATCCTTTCAATAAACAGGCTTGTTTAAAAAGTTGGGTCGAGTGACAACTTTATTTGGTTCTTTGTAACCAACACCAAGATGCTGAGGGGGGTGGACCGGGCTTGGGGAGTCCAGATGCGCTGAGCCTGCCTTTGGCACACCCGCGGGTAGGGGGTCGCGCTCCAGCAGCCCCCCCCCCCCCGCCCTGGTCACGTCCTGTCCCGAGTGCTCTGGGGTCGGGCTTCGGGGCGGGTCCTGCAGAGGCCGGTGGGGCGCGTGGCCCGGCCTGGAGCTCGTGCCTCCCTCCTCCCCTGCCGCCCGCTCTGGCTCTGGGCCTCCCTGCCTCCCTCCCAGACCTGGGCAGAGGTGGGGCCAGGCTCTGCCGGGAGCCAGAGCACGTGCCAGACACAGCCTTGTGGGCCGGAGCCTGGCAAGAGACGGGACGAGCGCCCCTGCGAGCACTGCTGCGAGGCCACCGCGGCGGACACGGTGGACGCCCCCCGGGCAGCGGAGCGGCCCCCGCCCTGCCCGTCGGGATCTAGGCACACGTGTGGGCACGGCCCCTTCCTGCCTGGGCGTCTTGGCGGCTGGGAGGCATCTGCTGTCCCTCCGCTGTGGGGCTGGGTGGGCAGCGTGTCTGCTGGGAGGTGGCTGCGGCCGCGGTCAGTTGCACGGGCGGCAGGGCAGGGCGGGGGCGCTGCCGGGGCCCGAGGCTCTCCGAACTCGAGACGGCCGTGCACGGACCCCAAGCTAGGCCCTGTTGCTCCAGGAACAGAGTGTCTGTCTACTTGAGGACAGGGGTCAGCCCGGCCAGCTGGGGTCTCTGGGCCAGAGGGGCAGGCTCACCGTGGACAGAGACACTGCCCGCAGGATTGCACTCCTTGGCAAAGGCTGTGGACCCCTGAACCTTGACCTTCTGGGCTTTGTGGAGCACACTGAAGGGGATGGGGAGCCCAGGTCCCAGAGGCCACAGGACGGGGGACCCAAGACGTCTCCTGACCTGGCCGGTGGGGCATTTCTGTGGGCCCCGGCCTGAGGTCCCTCGAAGCTTCTGGTCTTCAGGGCAGTAGCCTTGGAAACCTCTTCTGGCCTTTCCTGGCCTGTGTCTGAGCAGCGCCAGGGCCAGACCTCACCCAAGGCCTCAGCACTGGGCGCCCACCCAGCTGGCCTCCCCTCTCTCTCGGGCCAGGCTCCGCGTCCAGCAGTTCCTGCCCCGTGGTGGCCGGGGCCTGTCCTGCCGAGGTTCCCACACCTGGGAGCCAGTGGGTACCAGGACCTGGGAAGTCTGCCTGGGGGGCCAGCTGGGGGTGAGAGCAGGTGTGGAGACGGAGGCCGAGTGGCGGGGTGTGTGGAGGCCTGTTGGAGAGGCCCAGAGGACGGGGGGTGCGGCGGGGGGGGGGGGAACCATGAACTCGAGTCACCACAGGGGGCGGGGTTGGCCACTGCACATTTCACCCCAGAAAGGTCCAGGCCAGAGTTTGGGCCACCTCAGAATCTGGAAACGCTGAGGAGTTGGTGGAAGAGGTGAGGTCAGTGTGGGCGAGGCCGAGGAGGGGGAGGAGCCCGCGGAGGACAGACGGGACGTGCTGGTCTGCGCCCCGCACCCTGCGGGGAGGGCCTCCTGCCCCCAGAAGCTCAGGACAGGCAGCCACGGGGACAGAGGCACAGCCTGACCTCAGCCGGCTTCCTGGGAGCTCGGTGAGGCCCGTGGGTGCCCTGGACTCTCCCAGACGCTGGCCTGAAGCAGCAAGGGGGCGGCTCCCCAGCCCTGTGGTTTTGCTTGCATGACCTTTGGCCCCAGCCCCAGGGGGAAGAGCCTTTAGGTGCCCTCCCTGCTCTGCCAGTGACCCCGGCCCGTGGAGTCCAGAGGCTGAGCCCCAAGGTCAGGCTGAAGTGGGGGTGGGAGGCAGGGGTCACGCCACAGGGTGTGTGGAGGGGTACCCAAAGGGCAGCCAGGGAGGGTGCACATCTCTGGTTTGGGGTCGGGTCTGGGCTCGGGCCCAGGTGTCGCGAACCTGAGCAGCCTTGGCTGCAGACTCCCTGTTTCCCCATCTGCTGCTCAGTGGACAAGTCCCAGAGGCCTTAGCGGCTGCCGCTGCCCCACCCCGAGTAGGTCTCGCTGAGGGACCTTCGGGCACAGCCCTCACACTGGATGGAGTTCTGGCCCCCCGGGGGCAGCTGGCTGAGGTGATGGCCAGGATGACAGGTGAGTAGACATCACCCACAGGACCAGGGGCAGCGTCCAGAAAGGCTGCTTGGCCGTCCCAGGCTGTGGGCATCCCGGCTGGACTCAGAGCCTGGGAAGGACACTCAGGAAGGAACCAGAGGCCTCGACTCCACAGCCCAGTGACCTGGGGCTGGCCAGGGGCCCTGCCGGGCGGGCCAGGGCTGAGTTTGGAGGGGCCCAGCCCAGGCAGACCCCACCGACCTCGCCTGCTGCCAAGGCTCCCCTCCTCCGGGCACTGTGCCCTGGATGGGTCTGAAGGCCACACGCTCGGGACCGTAATTACATCTGCGAAATCCCTTCCCAGTGCACCAAATAACGGGTTCCCCCCAACCCCGAGAAGCCTGGAGCAGACTCAGCTCCCGATGCCTTGGGTGCCCAGTGGCCCACGTGGGCTGCTGGCCTGAAGCCCCCGCTCCTGCCCTGGCAGCTCCAACGGCCCCCCCAGCGCTGACCACTCTGCCCGCCTTTCTCCCAGAGCAAGCTAATTACGGGGGGCAAGCAAGGGCGCCCAAGAGCACCCCGAGGGGTGGTGAGGCCTAACGAATGGTGATTGTTTAAAAGAAAGAGAACCCCTGGGGCTTAACGTGGAGCCCTCGGAACGTGGGCTTGGAGGCACCCCCGGCCCAGCGAGGGGCTGCCGTCAGGAGGCCGGGCGCCCAGGAAGCAGCATCGTGCGGGTCAGTGCTTCCTGGCGACTTTGGCGGTGGGGCTGGAGGGAGGAGCAGGGTGCCCCCACCCTTCCTCTCGGGACCCCGCTCTCTGGGCCTTGCGGGCTCCCAGGCCCAGGTCCACACCTCCTGCTGTCCTCACCATCCCCTGGGAACTTGGGCTCCTCTGGGCCCGCAGGTCACCACCCCACCTGACTGCAGCCATCACGTCAGACCATGGCCCAGGTGCAGACTAAGCCTGTGAGAAGGGGGCCGGGCGCCGAGGGGCTGGACTGGGAGAGGCCGGCAGATGCCACAGGGAGAGGCAGGCTGGCCGGTGCGGGGCTCCTTCACGAGAGCCGCTTCCTAACAGATTTGTGTCTAATGTGCAAATCAGCAAAGAGGCTGAAATGGTCACATTTGAAGCTGACAAGGGTGTGAAGAATCCTGGCCGGTCTAAAGTCTTTCAACCCCAAATTCTGCTGCTTGGAATCCAGTCAAAGGAAGAAGTGGAAACTCCAGCAAATGCAGGTAAAACCACTCAGACCCCTTCCCTGATACTGGAAGTCAGACACAGCCCAGCGGTGAAACGACCCGCTACCTGCAGCAGTGTCTCCTGCGGTGTTTAGAGAAGAATTATGTGAAAATTAATAAAGGGGAACCTCAACTAAAATGCAGTCGGGAGGCCAGAAGGGGAAGCTCTCAGGCAGGTGCCCCTGGGCCTCAACACAGATCCCAGCAGGCAGAGAGTCCCTTGCATCTGCGGCCAGAAGCAGATACTTCACTGCCACCAGCAGGAGGAAGGACGATGTCCCCCCGCCTGGCGGCCTCTCAGCCAATGAAAAGCCACCACATGCCTCCCAGTTCCTCCAGTAGACTGTTTATAACAACTTGCCCTTCTCCTCTGCTTCACCAGACTTGCTTGTGGTTCACCATAGCTGCCTGTCCTGAACTTCACTTCTTTGCTGCTGCCAAACCAACCCGTTTTGCTGGTAAAGTAACTGGCTGTTTTATCGTTTTCGGTGAACAACTGTTAACAGGACAAAGAAAAAGGGGCAGGATACAAACTCTGGGAGTGTGACCATGGAGCAAAGGCTTCCTCGGGCAGTGGCTGGAGGCCTGGGTCAAACTGTCCTCCATGCTGGGGTGCCTGGTCCAGGAGGGGAAGGCGCCTAGGTTCCCCTGACATCATTTCAGAATTGTTAAAACGCACTGTCTCAGATAAAATGTAAGAAAGATTCTGCTATAAAAGTTTCTTTTTTAAATTTATTTATTTTATGTATTTATTTTTGGCTGCGTTGGGTCTTCGTTGCTGCGCGTGGGCTTTCTCTAGTTGCGGCGAGCGGGGGCTACTCTTCATTGGGGTGCGCGGGCTTCTCATTGCAGTGGTTTCTCTTGTTGCGAAGCATGGGCTCTAGGCGTGCAGGCTTCAGTAGCTGTGGCTCGCGGGCTCTAGAGCTCAGGCGCAGTAGCTGTGGTGCACGGGCTTAGTTGCTCCGCAGCATGTGGGATCTTCCCGGACCAGGGCTAAAACCCATGTCCCCTGCATTGCAAGGTGGATTCTTAACCACTGTGCCACCAGGGAAGCCGTGCTATAAAGTTTTTGATACTTTTTATACATTTCCTTTTGAAATTACTTGACTACAAGTAACTCACTGATCACCACAAGTAACTCACTGCACTGCAGCTCGTGGCCCCAGCCCCGCCTGTGCGCGCCCAGGGGTGGGCAGACACCACCGTTAATTAACTGACTGACCCTCTGGCCAAGATCTAAAGGAGAAATGTTATTAATTTTAAAATAATGTGAAGAGGGACTTCCCTAGTGGTGCAGTGGTTAAGAATCCGCCTGCCAATGCAGGGGACGTGGGTTTGAGCCCTGGTCCGGGAAGATCCCACATGCCGCAGAGCAACTAAGCCCGTGCGCCACAACTACTGAGCCTGCACTCTAGAGCCCGTGAGCCACAACTGCTGAAGCCCACGCACAAGAGAAGCCACTGCAATGAGAAGCCCGCGCACCACAACGAAGAGTGGCCCCTGCTCGCCGCAACTAGAGAAAGCCCGCGCGCAGCAACAAAGACCCAACGCAGCCAAAAATTAAAAAAAATAATAATAATAAAAATAAAAAATAAAATTATTAAAATAATGTGAAGAAAAATATGTGAAAGTTTGACCAAAAAGTGGGCTTTAAGAGCCCATTAGCTGTACCCTTGCTCCTGAAAATATCACCTCACACCAGTTAGAATGGGCATTATCAGAAAACGTACAAACAACAAATGCTGGAGAGGGTGTGGAGAAAAGGGAACCCTCTTGCTCTGTTGGTGGGAACGTAAATTGATACAGCCACTATTGAGAACAGTATGGAGGTTCCTTAAAAAACTAAAAATAAAATTAACATATGACCCAGCAATCCCACTCCCGGGCATATACCTAGAGAAAACCATAATTCAAAAAGACACATGCACCCCAATGTTCATTGCAGCACTATTTACAATAGCCAGGTCATGGAAGCAACCTAAATGCCCATCAACAGACGAATGGATAAAGAAGATGTGGTACATATATACAATGGAATATTACTCAGCCATAAAAAGGAACGAAATTGGGTCATTTGCTGGGACGTGGATGGATCTAGAGACTGTCATACAGAGTGAAGTAAGTCAGAAAGAGAAAAACAAATATCGTATATTAACGCATATATGTGGAACCTAGAAAAATGGTACAGATGAACCGGTTTGCAGGGCAGAAATTGAGACAGAGATGTGGAGAACAAACATATGGACACCAAGGGGGGAAAGGGGCGGGGGGGGTGGTGTGATGAGTTGGGAGATTGGGATTGACATATATACACTAATATGTATAAAATGGATAACTAATAAGATCCTGCTCTATAAAAAAATTAAATTAAATTAAAAAATTAAAAATTAAAAATAAAATAAGCTACAAGGACATATTGCACAACACAGGGAATATAGGCTATATTTTATAGGAACTATAAATGGAGCATAACCTTTAAAAATTGTGAATCATTATATTGCACACCTGTAACATATGATATTGCACACCAACTATACTTCAATTTAAAAAAGAAAACAATTAACACTAACATTCTGAGATTTCCTCTCTCCCGATAATTAAATCACCACAGAAAGACAGAGAGGTAATATGTGAATCTGTAGTTGAAAGAGAAGCAGGAAGAGATACATATACAAAAAAAACCAAAAAAGAGCCCATTAGCTGTACCCTTGCTCCTGAAAATTATGTTAAAAAGTAAGTAGGGAGGAGAACCGGTCTGGGCAGGTGCCCCGCTGCAGGATGATCACACCTGCAGCCCGCCGCTCACCTGGGCCGAGGTCACGCCCCCAGGCCGAGCTCCCCACAGCTTGGCCAATCAGCGCCCTCGCCAGGGGCGTGGCCTCGGGCTCCAGGTACCCCTAGAGCTCCTCCGATGCTAGGATGCTGGGAAGACAGACACTCCCTCTGTCTTTCCTCTTCTCAAGGAGGCGTGTTGAGGCTGGAATTTCTGTCCCTTGAAACGAAAACTCGGAGGGCGGCCCCTGAGGGGCTTATAGGTCCACGAACTGGTCGCCCCTCCCGGGCCGCGGTGGTACGGCCCGGAAGGTACCAAGGGGAGGACGGCGGGGGTCGCCGTCTGGGCTAAAGTGGTACGCCAGAGGATACCGCAAGGGGGCGCCATCACCCCCCATCTGGGCGGAGGTGGTACAGCCCGGAAGGTGCCAAGGGGGAAAACCGCGAGGGGCGCCAGCCGAGGTGGTACGGCCCGGAAGGTACCAAAGCTGCGGGGGTCGCCTTCGCCCCACCCCCGACTGGGCTGAAGTGGAACGGCCCGGAGAGTGCCAAGGGGATGACCACGGGGATCGCCCAGCAGCACCACCCCCGACTGGGCTGAGGTGGTACGGCCCGAAGGGTGCCAAGGGGCTGACCATGGGGGTCGCCGTCACGCAGGATAACCACCCCCGCCTGGGCTGAAGTGGTACGGCCAAGAGGGTGCCAAGGGGACGACAGCGGGGGGGAATCGCCTAGCAGCGCGGCCCCTCCACCGGCTCAGCAGCGGCGGCCGAGAAGCCCAGACGCTCAGGACGCTGCGGAACGAATCCGCGGGACAGCGGGGAGCTGTGGCGGGCTTCAGGCGCGTCACTTCCAGCTCATGGCTTCCGGGGCCGGTAGTGGCACTTCCGCCCCGCTTCGCCCCGCCCCCGTCCCCGCCCCACCGCCCGCAGGGACGGGGGTGGGGGGGGTGTCTGTTTGGGGCCCGCCCACCGGGCCCGACCCGCAGGATTTCGCGCGGGGAGCCGCCGTCGCCGGGACGTGGGCGGGTCGCCGTGTGGAGGCGGGGGCGGCGGGGCCCCGGGTGACCGCGTCCTCCGACCCGGAGCGCGGAAACCCCGCCCGGATGCGGCTGCGGGGCCCGGTACACGTCCCCGAGGCTGCGGGGCCCGCGCGGCGTCTGGCTCGGGGGCTTCTCGGTGGGTGAAGCGCAGAATTAAGCTGGCGGGGTGGGTCGCCTGCGGGGATCGCCCTTTGCGTCTGGGCCGAAGTCCCCCCCACCAGCCGCCTCCCTTCCCCAGCCCTCGGACCCTCTGCGGGCGCGGCCGCTGGGCCACCCCAGGGCCTTGGCACGCGCGCGCCCGGGCGTCCGACGCCGCCGGGGGGCACCGTCCCTCGCGCCTTCACGACCGGTCCGCTCCTTCAGCGACGACCACATGGAGTTCCCGCCCCGCCTAGCAGGCGTCCGCTCGGACCCCAGGCCTCCACGGCCGGCGCCGCGTTCCCGTCCCGGGTCCGCACGGCGCCTGAGGCGGGGCGGCGGGGCACGGGTGTGGCGGGGCTTGGGGGTCTCCGGAGCGGGTGGGGGGAGCCAGGCCCGTGTCGTGGGGGTGGGCTGTCAGAGGCGGGAGGGGCGACATAGGGTCGGGGGTCCTTGCGTTTTAGCCCCCCCCCCACCGATGCACCCCCGAGGTGGGCATGGCCTCGGAGCGGCAGGTGCAACCGCTTCCGAAAGAACCGGGTAAAGATGCTCCGTCCAATCCGGAACCAAAGGGCGCGATCGCCCGCAAATTCATTGCAGTTGGTGTCTTTCTACGCAGGATTTTAGAAAACTGGAAATTATATAATAACTAACATCCTGCGGGGCGCTGGTCCTAGCGGACTGTTACTTTGTAAATTGGGGTGGGACACTCCCAGTCAGGCCCAGAGCTAAGCCTTCACTGTAGTCCTCCGGTGACTTTCCTGTAGCAGGTTTTACGGGGCCTGTGGGGTCCAGGCAGTGCCCCCGCCCCACCGCCCCAAGCTCATCTTCTGAAGCCTTGAGAACCTTGCTCACCTACCGCTGCTGTAAAAAAAAAGAGGAAAAAAAAAAAAAAAACTATTTAGAGGCAGACTCTTTGTTTAGTGGCTTAAAGTTCTTTGTTTTTTAGTAGAGTGCAATGTACTTTACCAAAAATCTTTAAACTTGTAAGTAACATTGTAAAGCAGAATAAAACAGTATTAAACAGCATGAAAAGGAACATTAAGGGAGGGAATAGGAAAGTTTTTACATTAAAGAAGTCCACTTTATTTTTACAGTTTTTTTTTTAATTGAAGTACAGTTGATTTACAATGTTGTGTTAGTTTCTGGTGTACAGCATAGTGATTCAGTTATACATATACACACACATTCTTTTTCAGATTCTTTTCCATTCCATTACAGGTTATTACAAGATATTGATTGTAGTTCCCTGTGCTATATACAGGTCCTTGTTGTTAAGAAATCCATTTTCAGTGCACATAAATTAGAAAATGAAGAGGAGCCAAAACGCAAAAAAAAATTTGGAGGACCTGAGATTCGGCTCCCAGAGCTGACCACAGTTGGTAACTTCGCCTGTGTTCTTCTGAACCATTTGTACTTTTTTTTTTTTAATTTATTTTTATTTATTTTTTTTAATAAGTATTTTAATTAATTAATTTATTTATTTTATTTTTGGCTGTGTTGGGTCTTCGTTTCTGTGCCAGGGCTTTCTCTAGTTGTGGCAAGTGGGGTCCACTCTTCATCGCGGTGCGCGGGCCTCTCACTATCGTGGCTTCTCCCGTTGCAGAGCACAGGCTCCAGACGCGCACGCTCAGTAGTTGTGGCTCACGAGCCTAGTTGCTCCGAGGCATGTGGGATCTTCCCAGACCAGGGCTCGAACCCGTGTCCCCTGCATTGGCAGGCAGATTCTCAACCACTGCACCACCAGGGAAGCCCCATTTGTACTTTTTAAACGGGAACATACTGTGCAGAGGGCTTGTAACTCTGCTCTCACTTAATCTATGACAAATCTATTTTTGTCAAAACTTGCAGGGCTACAGTGTCCCATTATGTGACAGGGTTTGTTACAGATTTCTTATCTGACACTTCGCTAGTGTCAGCTTCTCAGTCTTAAAAACAAAGCTTTTGAACATCCTTGTATGTACAGTCTTGGGCCTTTGTTGGATTATTTCTTTAGGATAAATCCCTAGAGGTGGAATTTCTGAATTAGTGTATAAAATTTGTAGACATTCAATACATCTTATCTAAACTGCCCTGCTGACAATTTGAACCAACCTAGATTTCCTCACCAGGCATTTGAGAACATCTTGAGTTGTTTGTTGGAGAACAGGGACTCTTGACCTCAGGCTGACAGGCCCTAGAATTTAAGGGTCTGCAGAATTGGATGGGAAAGTTGACATCTTTATTTTCACTAACCTCCACGCAAACTTCCCTTCGGTGGCGAATGTGCCATGGTGGTCCTGGCCCCCCCCCCCGCCGTTTCAGAGCCAGGCACCCTCCCCGCGGGTCGTGAGCCCTCGCTGCAGGGCTGGCGGAGGCTGGGCCATTCAGCCGTGGGAGGGGACTCAGCGCCTGCACGTGACAGAGGTGTCACAGGTGTGCTTCTCGCTACGTGTCGCTGACCTGGTTTCCTTTCAGTCCCACGTGTGCACCCTCTTCTGAGGACAGCTCTGGGCAGGAGTAAAGTTAAGAGTCAACCCTGGCCTCGTGAGCCCCCTACTCCGTGCTGGGTGGAAAAGGCTACGTTTCAGTTCTTGTTAGTTGTGCTATAATCTGAGAGAGTGACAAATCAGACCTTTGTCACCAGGGGCCTGGGTGGGGAGCAGTGCCCCACAAGCCCTGCGTTCAGCCCGGTCTGCCCTGTTTCCAGGCTGACCTGGAAGGTGGGGTCAGTTTTTCGTTGTCGGATTGGGGCCGCTGACCTTCGGTCTTTCGCAGGATGAGGATTGCTTCTCGTGGAGGCACCTTGAGTCACGGGGGCTGAGAAAGAAGAATGGGCGGTGGAAACACGAGCCGGAGCTGGGGAGGGCAGCTGGGGTCTCGGCAGGGCTGGGTGAGCCGGACCTGCTGGGCTCTGGGCCGCTGACCCCCGGCTGCTCCCGGCCTCCACGTGCGATGCCCAGCACAGCCGCGTGGGGCTTCTGCTCAGGATCGGCGCTGTGGCCGGTGACCAGTGGTAAGTGCTGCTGTCACGTGCTCGCCCACCATCCGGGCAGAGAGGACCTGGCCGGCCGTCAGCCGTGGCTATTGCTGGGCGTTTCTCGTCCTCACTCCTGGGCCAAGTCCACAGCACACGTTCATTCTCCGACGGGTGGACGGTCGCGCTTCCCAGCCGTCGTGATGGGCAGTCCGGCTCTGGACGCTCTCGCAGGACTTCTCTGGGGGAACCTCGAGATAGGAAGTGCTGATGTGTAGCATGCGCAGGTGTGTAGCTCGCAAGAGGCTGCCACACCATTTCCGCAAGTGCTCGTACCAGCCGCCCCGTAGCCGTGTCTGGGGGCCTCTGGATCCACACCTTACAGCAGCTCTGGGTGTTGTTAGACCTGATGGTTTTTGGCAGTGGGGGTGGGTGGTGTGTCCAGCTCCCTGACCGCTGGTGAAGTCGACCCCCGTGGTCGGACGTGACCCTGCCTCCCCGCATTCTCACCCTCTGTAGCCCCTCCCCTCGAGGCCGGCCTTCTAATGAGCGCCGAACAGCAAACCAGCAAACGAGAAGTGGACGAGGTTACAAAAAGACTCGGGCCTCCTCGGGCGCTTTCTCTCAGCCGCCAGCTCGTTCCAGTGCAGGCCAGGTGCCCACTGCGGGCAGCCCCGCGGAGGGGTCTTCCCCCAACAGCTGGCCGGGAGCTGCGCGTGTGGGCTTGGAAGCAGGCGCCCCGGCCTTCGGGTGAGGCCTCGGCCATCGTGATGGCCAACTGCCCAGCACAGCTGCTGCCAGAGTCCCAACCACAGAAGCTTGCGGGGTCGTAGGTGTGTTGTTGCTCTGCGCTGCCCGGTGTGCGGTGCTGCGTCACACGGCGCTGGAGAGCTGATACGCGTCCTCTCTTGTGCTTATCGGCCGTTTGGAAACGCTCTCCTGCGCTGGTGTTTTTGCCCACATTTCCTATTAAGTTGTAGGAATTCGTTCCCTCTCCTTTGTCACGTCATAACTGTCTCCTCCAGGTTGTCGCTTTGTCATTTAGTGTGTTAATGTTACAATACGTTATAGTGCGTTTTGATGGCACAAAAGCTCTTAGTTTAGCCAACATAGTCTGTTTTATTTATATTTTCTTTTATGGGGATTGCTTTTGGGGATTGGTTTAAGATACTCTTTTCCAGGAATTCGCTGGCAGTCCAGTGGTCAGGACTCGGCACTTTCACTGCTGGGGCCTGGGTTCAATCCCTGGTCAGGGAACTAAGATCCCGCAAGCTGTGTGGTGCGGCCAGAAAAAAAAAAGACACTCTTTTCCTATACCAGGATCAGGAAAATATTCTCTTACATTCTCCTCTAAACGTGAGGGTTTACACAGCTGCATTTCACAGCCAGGCTGCCCAGGCTCAAGCCCTGAACTGTGGCCAGAGGCCGTTTCCCCACTTCATGTGTCTCACACGGGTGACAGCGTCCCTCCGCAAGGGTTGTTGTGAAGATTCATTGAGTTAATATGTGTGAAATGCTCGGTCAGACCCTACCTGGTTCCTAGGAAGTGCTCTGTGGATGTTGCTAATTGTTCTTATTTTGTCTAGAATTGTGAGATCAGGGTCCAGTTTCTTTTCTCTGGTGTGGATAACGGCCATCCTAGTATCAGTGACAGTGGCCTCCCTTCTCCAACGAGCCACAACCCCGCTCTGTCTTGGATCAGAATTCTGCTTGTGCGGAGTCTCTGGGCCTCCGTTCCAATTTGTTTACTTGTTTCTGTGCCGATACAGCACGTGACCTGGAATCCTCCTATCTGGATAGGCGCCTCCCCTTTCTCCTCCTTCTTCAAGGAAGTTTCCTGTCTTCTCCCCTTTGTACCTCCGTCGAGTGCCCTTTGTAATTAACACGTACCTTGTAGGGATACACTTTGAGACTAAATATTCTGTTATTTCTAAACTTTCACCCAGCCTGAGTCGATTGTTAGTGTGATCATGGGCATGGTCGCCAAACGGAGATTTTCTAATTGCATCAGTCATCTGACTTTGTACCAGAAGGACGAGCTTTCTCCTTTCCCCGTTTAGTGATCATGGTGGATGCGTGGCTTCTAACCCTTTGCTATTATTTACTTTCTCTCTCAAACTGCGTCCCTCATGCTGGCCCCTGTGTCCTTCTGATGAGTCCCCGTCGCCCTAGGAGCCCTCCCTCTCCTTCTGGCCCAGCTCCTGCCCTAGCCCTGGAATCAGCCGTTCCTCCAAGGAGGCTGGTTCGGCCCAGCAGAGAATGAGGCTTAGGAGCCGGCTGTGCTGCTGGGGGCGTCCCTGCCTCCAGGCCTCCCGGGGGGGGGCAGCGGCGTGCACAGGCGTCCTGCGGCCCCGTCTGCCCCTGCGGCCACCCCTCCTTCCGCGCAGCGCACACCCTTGTCTGCCCCACCTCGAGCTCCCACCCAGACTCCGCGAAGCCGCCCCGGGCCCAGCGCCTGCCTGGGGTGTCGTCTGGCGCCTGCGCGTGTTCTCAGCGCCGCTGGCACGGTTACTGGCTGGCTTCCTGTCCTTCGCTCTTCAGTGGGATGATGTCACTCACCCGAGTTGTGGTTTGGTCCGGGTAGTTCTGTCTGTATTGCACGTTAGAGATTTTTGGGTTTAGAGATGTTATTGATTTGATCATTTTTGGTTCCAGAGGGTGTGAACGTTGAAAAGGTGCGTGGCGTTGGCAGGATCTGTGCGTTGTGGATGCCGTGATGATCCGCAGCCCCTGGCCTGGTGCTCAGCCTCTGCCGTCCATCCTCCTCTCCTCGGCTTTCGACACCTGCATTTTCTCACCGTCAGACCTGCACTTGTGGCAGGGGAACTGCAGCGGTGCCGGGTTCAGCGCCTCAGGTCAGGGAGACGTGGTGTCTCTGTCTCATTCCTGGTGGTTCCCCCTTTGGTGGCTCCACGGAGGGGCGTCCGCTCGTTTCTCGGGGGTGAAGCTGTGATTGACCCTGGTCACCAGTTAGCGCCTTGCAGGGAAATAGTCGGAGGACACCGTGGTTTCATTCAGCAGTGGGACGTTTCCTCCCTAGACTTGCCACTTTTTCATCCCGCTGATTTATTCCTGACAGTTTCTTCGTCTGTTTGTCTGCACGACTCCATCCCGTCCATCTGTCCCTCCTGGAGCAGCCAGGAGGCTGCTCCTCCCCCACTGGCAGCCTGCCGGCCAGGTGGTCTCTGATCTTTGATCCTCACCTGTCCTCAGGCTGAGTCGTGGAAGCTTTTCTCCAGGGCGCCTTGCCTCTCCTTCTGGTGGCCGGGCCGTGGCTGGGGCCTCTTTGGCCCTTGTGAGCTGTGTCCAGAAGCAGGACCCCAGGTCACCTTGGTGGCCGCATCCTTGATGCCCGCCACCTCGAGCCCCCTGTGTGCTTCTGGGGGTCTTCGGAGCCTCCACGTCAAGTCCTGTCCTGAGTCGGATCTTCTTGGGAGCCCGGGCCCCTGGTGAGATTTCCACTTCTGCCAGCCTGATCTTGATCCCCAGGGACCCTGTTCTGGTGACTTTTAAAGCAGCACGTCCTGCTTGCCGGTGGGCACTCGGCTCCCCCTGCCCGTCTCCTGCCTTGGCTCAGCCCCCAGGGCACTGAAGGGTGACCAGAAGCTCGGGGCTGCTCAGCTGCTTTCTCTGTCCAGGCCTCTCCTTGGGGCCCTGATTTCTCTCCTCAAGGTCTATCCTGTGCCTGTTGAATTCCCCAGAGAAGGCTCTTCTGGCGTCCGGCCTGGAGGGCCACCCGCCCGGGTCTCTGCTTTCCCTGCCGCCTCGGCTTCCATCACAGCCCAGGGGCCTCGTTCCCTGCCTGGTCTTGGCTGCTTCTCTGTAGTGGCCGCTCCTTATTCCAGCCCCCCAGCCCCACCCCCGGAGCCGCTGGAGGAGCCCTCCAGGCCTCAGACCCCCATCGCCTGACAAAGCAAAAGCAAGCAAACAACTAGGAATCCTGGTATGACTTAGTGAGTCTTGTCAAGAAGGAACAAGACAGGACCGTCCATTCCGAAGTTGATTTCATTTGTTTGTTTGTTTGTTTTGGGGCTGGGCCACATGGCTTGTGGGATCTTAGTTCCCCGACCAGGGATTGAACCCCGGGCCACTGCAGTGAAAGTGCCGAGTCCCAACCACTGGACCGCCAGGGAATTCCCGTGATTTCATTTTTTAAGACATTCAAAGCCCTTGTTCTGACTCCAGAGGCATTTGGACTCCTTCCGGAAGCTACACACACGGAGGTTGCCGACCCCTCCTGCTGCACGTGAAAGCGGGGGGTTTGCCTGTCCCTTGGCTGTCGCGTCCTCGGTCACCAGGTTGGGTGGGCTGCTTGTGGGGTGTCGATGGTCAGGAAGAGGTCACGCGCTGGAGGGAGCCTGAGCATCCGTCCTGGGCTCCCTGGGCACTGCTCTGGACGCAGCGGACAGTAGTGCTGGTCTGTGACGGAGCGCCTGCTGCCTTCCAGTCCGGGACCTGCGGCAGGACACAGAAAGCTCCTGGCGCCACGTGAGACCAGGTCACCAAGGGCAGACGGTCAGGGAGGCTCTGGTCTGAAGAGGCATCTGTCTCCCCAGGTGCTGGCTGGCTCTTTTTCATGTATAAATCCTCAGCTTTCGGAACAGCCTAGCAAACAGCGCGATGCCTGCCACGCTTGCCCGCTTGCGTCCCCCGTCCCAGGCCCACCCACCCCCAGCTTGAGTTCCCAGTTCTTTGCTCTTAACAGCACTTTTTGTGCTTTTATTTCTAATGACACGTCGTGTCTGGACACACCTAAGTGCTGCTGGTGGCGCTGTGTCGTGTGTCTCCTTCCGCGACTCGGCCTCAGCACTTCCGACGGCTGTAAGGTTTGCCCGTCGCCCATGTGCGGCTTCCCTCTGCCCGCTGGGGGCGTCCATCCCCACCAGCTGCCGTCTGCGTCCCTGTCGACAGGCGCGTAGGTTTTGTTTGGCTTTTGTTCTGCTGCTGGCAAAAAAGTGCCGCGTTGACCCCATCTGACGGACGCTCTGTCCCCATGCCACCCCGGCCATGGGCTCTGCTGACTCTTTCTTACGTTGTTCCCTGTCACTTGCGGTGACTCCTGAAAGGTCCCATCCCCACCGTTACGGTCTGAATCTGTTTGCATCTGTGCTGCCACCTGCTTTCGGCCTGGGACAGTCGGAGGCGCTGGAGCCTCGTGTGCTGGTTGGGCGGGGGTGTGTGTGATGGATTCTGCTTCTTCAGAGGCTTCCAACACCCTCCACCCTCGGGGCAGACGGGGCAGAACCTCCAGGGCGGTTGAGAGTACAGCCCAGCACGATGACCTCGGGGGTCGTGGGTGCCCCCTGGGCGGAGACCCAGCAGAAACGCGAGGAACGACCCGCACAGGACGGACGTGGCGGACAGCCCGGGGCCCGGTGTGGTCAGCAGTGGGGATGAGTCCCTTGTGGCTTGTTCATCCAGTGAAATACCGCACCGTCACCAGGTGAGCGGCGGCTGTGGAACTGCACGGACCCGTCTTTGTTTCAAAGCAGCTTCTTGTTGAGGAAGGAGAGCGGGTGCCCCGGGCCTCGGGACTCGGCGGCGGAGCTCCGGCGTCCGGCTGGAGCTCCTTGAGCTGCAGAGAAGGAGGCGGAGGCCCGGCTGGCGGTGCTGCCCGGGAAGCTGTGAGTTTCCCAGACGGAAACCGAGTGGAGAGCGTGGGGGGAAGCGCCTGCACCTTGCCTCCAGCCTCGTTTTGTGCCGAGAGAGAGGAAAGGCGATGGGACCCTCCCCGGGGGCTTCTGGAGCATGACCTCACAAACAGGTTCGGCTTTGGAGCCTCAGTGGTGGCGGCGGGGCTTGTGTGACAAACCCCGGGTCAGGGTCCCTGAAGAGAGGGGCCTGGCGCCGTCGGTGGGCCTGACGGGGGCTCCCTTGAGAGGCAGAGCCCCCGCGGCCGGTGGGAGCTGTGTCCTGGGGGGGCCCGGCTGCAGGGCTGGGCACCCAGACGGGGTCAGCCAGGGGCCCGGGGGTGGGGCGCCACCTCTCTGCTCTCGGGGACCCCGAGCCACGCACGGGCTTTGTTCCTGTGTTTTCCGTCCGCCCGCAGCTGGGCCGCTGTTCCCAGCTGGGGGGCTGCACGGGCTCCCCACACCCCCGCTGGGCCACGGCCGGTCCAGCCCACGGAGGTACAGCTCCCAGCAGGGTGTGGCCCAGAGAGGACGGCGGGACCGGGCTGGGAAGAGGAAGGGGGACAGGGCGTTAGCGGAGATCTGGCCCCGCCAGCGCCCGGAGGGCTCAAAGGGCTCGTGTGTATTGCGGGGGCAGTGGGGGCCCACGGGCGGGCCACGTGCATCCGTCGTGGTCTGGGGTGCGTTTGGGGAGCTGCCCTGGTGTCCCGAGGGTCGGGGTGCATGTCAGGCCTGGGGGCCCCCTGGGACCTGGTGCTGCTGAGCTTGTGGGGTGACCGACAGCACTGGGTGGACACAGGGAGCCGGGGGGCAGCTCAGCCGGGAGCCTGGCTTCAGGTGTGGTCGGGGAGTCACAAGTCCGTCTGGGTCACGCATGCCTGGAAGTTAAGTTAAAGCACGACGGGCGCCCCCCGAATGTCAGCATCGGAGGGACGAGGACGTAGGCAGCCAGCTTGGCTGCCTAGAGGCGGGGGCGGGGGGCTGGGAACTCTGGTTTGGTGTCAGTGGGGAGGAGTGGCCAGGGCTCCTGAGCTGGGCAGGTGGTTGTCGCTGGGACGCTGCTTAAAGCCAGAACTGGGACTTCCCCGGCGGTCCAGTGGTTAGGACTCGGCGCTTTCACCACCAAGGGCACGGGTTCAATCCCTGGTCGGGGAACTAAGATCCCACAAGCTGTGCAGTGTGGCCAAAAAAATAAATTAAAAAAGAAGAAGGGCCAGAACTTGAAGCACTCACCCACCAGCGAACGGGGGACACCGGGTTGGACCTTGCCTGTGATCTCAGGGAGCGCGGGGTCTCTCCTGAGAAGTCGTGGCCGCAGGCCTGAGCGCCAAGCAGGTGTGGGCCTGTTGAGGGAGCAGCACCCTCTCCTGGGCACCCGCCGAGGTGGTCCCCACGCTGCTCCAAGGCCCGTCCTCAAGCCCAGGAGGAGGTCCCCCGGCCCAGGATCTGCGCACGCGGACAGCCCCCTCGAGCCAGCGGCAGCTGACCCGCTGAGAGGCTGAGGGTCGTACTGTCAGGGCTTGGGTGATGAACGGTTAGACCGTGAAAGAGACGATGCAAAGAAGGAATCGAAAGTTGAGAGAAACAGGCCAGTTTGAAACGGTAGCAAATAGAACGGGAAGAACGCAGGGGTTGGAACTCGAAACCCGATGGAGGGACAGAAACTCAGAGTCTCTGATGGGGCAGGTCAACCCTCCCACAAAGGACACCTCAAAACACTGGATGAAATGTTAAGAAGTCGGGTGAGGGCGTGGGAGAGCCAGCCTGGTGGGAAGAGCTCGGGGCGAGGGGGCCCCTTCCTCGGCGGCTCTGGTTGGTCCCAGGGTGGGTGGGAAGGTGCGGAGCACTTGTGACAGCTTCCGGGGTGGGGGCGGAGACCCCAGGCCTCAGCCGAGCTGCAGGAGGGCAGCCTGGAGGATCAGCTTGAGGCTGGGCCGGCCGCTTGGGGTGTGCAGGGTGCCCCGGGGGTGGGGCGGGGCTGGAAGAGGCAGTGGTTGGCAGGTACTGTAGAAGGAGTTCGGGCCGGGATTGGCTGGAGGGTCAGGTGTGTGGGGAGGGAATGGAGGCCGGTAAAGGCTTTGGTCTCAGAAACTTATTGGAAGAGAAGTCCGAGCCGTCGGGGCGCCCGCTCCTTTGGGGCTGGAAACAAGGCCAGGACCCCGAGTTTACGTCTTGAAGTTACTCTAAGTGGGTGATTAAACTCGGCAGGACCTTAGCCGCTCACGCAACGCCGTCCTTTCCTTCCCACTCCAGCCCGTGCCCCGCCCAGTGCCGCCCGCATGGCCGCTGCCTCCGTCCCCGCGTCCCTGCCCTGCGCTGCCCGCCGCCCCTGAGATGTCGGCATCTGCTAAGCCCGCGGCCCTGGCAGAGCTGGCTCCGGGCCCCGGTGAGAAGCCGGGGGGACGGCCGCTCCTGGCCTGGGACCCCGTGTTCGGCCACCGGAGTGAGAAGATCGCGTTTGGCCAGAGCGAAGGTGGCCCCGACGAGCAGGTGCTCACGGTCACCGTCACCGAGACGACTGTCATCGAGGCGGACCTGGGCGTGTGGGGTGCCCGCACCCTCATCTACCTCACACTCTGGTTCTTCTTCAGCTTCTGCACCCTGTTTCTCAACAAGTACATCCTGTCCCTGCTGGAAGGGGAGCCCAGCATGCTAGGTACCCCGGCGGGCGCTGGCGGTGGGATGGAGCTCCCGGCGGGGCGGAGGCCCTCTGCTTAGCTGGCGCCCCCGTCTCCTCCTCCAGGGGCCGTGCAGATGCTGTCTACCACGCTCATCGGCTGTGTTAAAATATTTGTTCCCTGCTGTTTGTATCAGCACAAAACCCGGCTTTCTTACCCTCCCAACTTCATCATGACCATGTTGTTCGTGGGTCTCATGAGGTAAGCAGCTAACGTTTCTGGTTGAGGGTCTGAGTTTTTTACACGTAAAACACCTTCCCCTGCTGACCGTTACCAGCAGGTAATCCTGGGAGGGAGGGGGCCGGGCGGGGGCGGGGCAGACGTGCGCACCCTCTGGGCTCCTACCAGGTCTGCCCCGTGGCTGCAGATGCACCAACTCATCCCTGTGACGCTGTTGACTGTCTTAGGTTTGCAACAGTGGTTTTGGGTCTGGTCAGCCTGAAAAATGTGGCGGTGTCCTTTGCTGAGACGGTGAAGAGCTCGGCTCCCATCTTCACTGTGATCCTGTCCCGGACCGTCCTGGGGGAGCACACCGGTGAGCAGCCCCCAGCGCCCGGGCCTGCCAGCTCCTCCGGGGGCCGCTCCCACCCACGTCACCCTGGAGCTCAGCTCCCTCCGCTTCCCTCCTGGTCGTTTCTTAGCCTCAGAGGCTGGGGATGGTAGGAGCTGGGGGAAGGAGTGACAGGCAGGTAACCTCGGTGCCATTGCCCGTCCCAGGAATCTGCCAGGCACCCCGGCCCCTCCTCCGCACCCCCTCCTGCCCTCCACTGTGGCGCCCCGAAGCTCAGCAGAGGGGACTTGTGACAAATCTCCAGCCTGGGCTGCGGGCACGCGCTGCCAGCTGCACGCACGTCCCTGACTTTCCCGCCAACCGTTTAGAGAGTGCGGTTCCGTGAAGACAAGCAGAGGGCAGACTCGTGGACATGACACGTCGTGTTTGACCCCGGGGGTGGGGGTCGCTCACAGAGGGAGACACGTGTTTGCTTCAACTGGGAAAATGACACGAAGGTAAAACAAGGCGGCACCTGCCTGAGGGAGAGAGGAGGATGAGGACGGACAGGGCGCAGCTGAGCTTCTCGCAGACGTGCCCTCGGAGCCGCACAAACGCTTAGGTGACGGTAAAACAGAATCGAGTCAAAGTGTAAAAGCAATTCCTGAGATCGTACTCGGCAGGAAACAGCCTGACTGCACGTCAAGCTTAACCACGCAGAAGGGATTTATCTCAAGGCCTTAAAAACACCACACTTTGGGTTCCAGCTGTGGCGGATACGTGTGTAGAAAACCAGCTGTCTTGCTGAGAACAATTAGGAAACCTTGATAAAATTTAGCAAAAAGAAGTCTGTTGGGGAGGCGTTGGAGAATGACGAAGGTGCTAGGACTTGAGGGACCCCAAGGTTTGGGGTCCCCAGAGGAGTGACCCCCTGTGGGGCACCCCCGGCAGAGCCCCGAGTCCACGAAGGCGCCTGCCCCCTGGACAGCCTCCCAGCCGTGGCCCCTGTGTGAGGTCCGCCATCCAGCAGAGGCCTCCTCCCATGCCGATGCTCTCGGCCTCAGGCCACACGGGCCTGTGGGTTTGCTGCGTGGACAGCGCTGTCCTCGGCGGGGGCGGGGGCTACGGTCATCTGAGGGCTGCACCTCTGCTCCTTTTTGCGGAACACGAGAGGCTTGTCCCCTCGTCTGCTTTGAATTTCAAGATAAATGAAATGCAGTGTCTGAAATCAAAGCAGAGGTACCACATGAGGCTGGATGCCCGGTGTGCAAAATGACGTGATTTTCTGTTGCACCGAATGGACTTAGCCTTACCTTCACGTCAAGGCTGTTGGTTAGATTTCAGAACGAAGGCAGGAGCGCCGGACACCCTGAGGGTCTGGGGCCTCCCTCCTCTCCCAGCCTTCCCTGGAGACCACCCTTCACCCTACTCGTTTTGCAGATGAGGCTTTGGGGTCGGGGGGTGGGGTGCAGGGAGCAGGCCTTGGAGCTGGTGGCTCTGGCTGTCGTGTCCCTGGCGCCTGGCTCTGGAGCGGGTGACGGGAGGCATGTGCTATATTTTCCCTCCAGCGAGAAGACTCGAACAAAGTCAGCGTGCAGAGCACTCCTGGGGCGAGGTGGGGGGTAGCCCGGCCCACTGCGAGGCACTGCAGCGCGGCCCCTGTGTGCTGTCGCTCCGCAGGGCTGCTGGTCAACCTCTCGCTCATCCCTGTCATGGGCGGCCTGGCGCTGTGCACGGCCACCGAGATGAGCTTCAACTTCTTGGGGTTTTCGGCTGCTTTGTCCACCAACATCATGGACTGGTGAGTCCGAGGGGCGCGTCCCGTGCCGCGTGGGGTTCCGTGTCCCGCGGGAGGGGGGACGGGTGTCACGCCCCAGTGGCGGCTGAGCCATCTCGCTGGCACCTGTGCACAGCCTGCTCTCAGCGTCACCGCTTCTGAGAGAAGAGAGGCAACAGCAGCAACACGGTATCCGAGGGTTTCTTGTTGCCGTTACTTCCAAAGAAAAACAGGCCCATCTGGAGGCTTTGAAGAATACAGCTGAGTACAAATGAAAAATCGCCTTTCATTTCATTTCTCACACTTTGCTGTGTTTCCTTCAGCCTTTCCCAGAAACACAGTCCAGCTCACGTCATAGTTTGCATCTCGCCTGTTAACTCCGAGCGCAGGATGGTCTCCAGAAGCCTCCTCGCTCACCTGCAGACGCTCCAGACCTCATGACTTAAATCTGCAGGAAACATCTTCACACGAGTCTCCCTCTAGGTTTCTGACTGGCCTGCGGCGTAAACCCCTAGGAGGGGCCCAGGGCCTGTAAACCTCTGCAGCGGGCTCGTTGCTCTGGTTTAGGTCCCCTTGGCCAGAGCTTCTGTGCACCCGGTGTCCAGGGAGCAGTGTCGTTCTTCAGAGTGCTGGGCCCTCTGGTTCCAGGGAAGCTGGACGCTGTCTGGTCTTCCCATGGGCCACGGCAGGCCTTCCCGGCCAGCAGTTTTTTGGTTTTTTTTTTCCAACTCTCCCCTTCTGCTCGGTGCTTGGAGAGCTGGCCCTACCCACCCCATCCCCGCCCTTGCACAGGCTATCTCCTTTTTTTTTTTTTTTAATAGCTACTTTATTTATTTATTTATTTATTTATTTATTTTTAGCTGTGTTGGGTCTTTGTTTCGTGCGAGGGCTTTCTCTAGTTGCGGCAAGCGGGGGCCACTCTTTATCGGGGTGCAGGGACCACTCTTCATCACGGTGCGCGGGCCTCTCACTATCGCGGTCCCTCCCGTCGCGGGGCACAGGCTCCAGACGTGCAGGCTCAGCAGTTGTGGCTCACGGGCCCAGTTGCTCCGCGGCATGTGGGATCTTCCCAGACCAGGGCTCGAACCCGTGTCCCCTGCATTAGCAGGCAGATTCTCAACCACTGCGCCACCAGGGAAGCCCCCCGGCCAGCAGTTTTGTCTCTGTTTTTTCCCCGGGGTCTTCCTGTGCTCACACTGTCTGTTCCGTGGCCGCTGCCGAGCAGAGCTGGGTAACCTCAGGCACGTCCTCAGCCTCCGAGACCTCAGGTTACCCATCTGTGAAAGGGGCAGCTCAGCACGGCTCACAGCAGACGCCAGGGCCATCCCCAAGGAGCTACCGTGTGTCCCCGTTTCCGGAGGGCCGTGTGAGGTGCCATCTGACCTCTCGTAACCGCTTCTTTCCTTTATTCTAGTTTGCAGAACGTTTTCTCCAAAAAGCTCCTCAGCGGAGACAAATACAGGTTCTCGTAAGTGTCACTGCTCCATGGAGACCAGACCACCCGGTGCCCTGACCCCTCCCGTTTCATGGTGCCTTTAAAAGAACCTTGTTGAAACTTGGGAGAAAACCCCACCTGCTTCCATCTGCCCCTTGGGCGGCTCATTTGAGGCTGACTGTCACCGTCCCGTGGCCGGTGGGTTGCCTGTCAGGCCCGGCCGTCCGTATCATCTGGGAGGAGATAAATAAACTGGGGCACCCTGGCTCCGCGGAGGGCGAGGGCGGGGGCGAGGCGGGGAGAGGATCAGGCGCCTGTCCCCGCAGGGCCGCGGAGCTGCAGTTCTACACCAGCGCGGCAGCCGTGGCCATGCTCGTCCCGGCCTGGATCTTCTTCATGGTGAGTCCGGCGCTGGCGCCTTCCCAGGTCGGGGCGAGCCCCGGGCGCCGGGCGTGCTGAACACGCAGAGGCCGCCCCGTGCCCAGGGGGGTGGGGGGGACTGAGCAAAGCAAACCCGTGCGGGTCCTGTGTGGGTCCGGTGCCCACGGGGGCCAAGCTGCAGCCAGCGGTTCCCGGAAACTTTGCTGTGAGGGTTTTTAGGTGCACTTTTTGTTGTTTTTTGGCCGCACCTCAGGGCTTGTGGGACCTTAGTTTCCCGACCAGGGATTGAACCCAGGCCACGGCAGTGAAAGTGCCGAGTTTTAACCACTGGACCGCCAGGGAATTCCTGCACTTGTTTTTTTTTTTTTAATTTATTTGTTTGTTTATTTATTTTTGGCCGTGTTGGGTCTTCGTTGCTGCGCGCGGGCTTTCTCTAGTTGCGGCGAGCAGGGGCTACTCTTCGTTGCGGTGCGCGGGCTTCTCATTGTGGTGGCTTCTCTTGTTGCGGAGCACGGGCTCTAGGCGTGCGGGCTCAGTAGTTGCAGCATGTGGGCTCAGTAGTTGTGGCGCACGGGCTCAGTAGCTGTGGCTTGCGGGCTCTAGAGCACAGGCTCAGTAGTTGTGGCTCACGGGCTTAGTTGCTCTGCGGCATGTGGGATCTTCCCGGACCAGGGCTCGAACCCGTGTCCCCTGCATTGGCAGGCGGATTCTTAACCACTGCGCCACCATGGAAGCCCCCCCCCGCACTTGTTTTTTATTACTACTGTTATTTAAAAACATCGTGACCACCGTTGAACAAGGCCCAGGACAGAAGCTTATGAAACAGAGAGCAGTATGTCCCCCAGCCCCTCCCAGGCCCGCTCCAAGTGGAGCTGCTTCCCAGACGTGTCTGCGTGGGCACAAACACGCTCCTGTGCTCACGCGTGTCGTGGGATCCCGTCAGTCCTACAGAAGCACAGGTGCGCGTCTACGCAGACCTCTCTTTTTAACACAAGTGGAACTGGGCTGTCCTGTCCTACGGCCGGGCTCCAGCGTGTGGCTGGACCCTGGGCTGGGGTCTGGGTGTCAGCACCGCGGGCGTCCCTCTGGCTCTGGTGCAGGACTTGCCGGTGATCGGGAGGAGCGGGAGGAGCTTCCGCTACAGCCAGGATGTGCTGCTGCTGCTGCTGGCGGACGGCGTCCTGTTCCACCTGCAGAGCGTCACGGCCTATGCCCTCATGGGGAGGATCTCCCCCGTGACCTTCAGGTAAGGACCGCACCTCCCAAGAGATGAAGTGCCTCCAGGTCACGTGCAGAGGGGAACGCTCGCCATCTGGACGTTTTATAAGAGGTGTTCGTGCTTGTGGAATCACAAATGTAGCGATCGCTGTGGTCACGGGTCGTAATTACTAGGCCATTCTGTATTGGTGCCGTTTGAAACGTGAACAGGAAAGTCTGGGAAGCAGATCTTTAGGGGAATCCGCACTGGGATTCTGTGCAGAAGCAGAAACCCTTGGAGTCGTGTGAGTGTACTTCTGCCCGAAACAGCACTGTCCGTGGAATCTCCCGGGACGACGGATTGTCCCGCTTCTGGGCCGCCCGGGGTGGGAGCCGCAGGCCACGTGTGCTCCTGAGCGCCTGCGGCGTGCCAGGTGCCACGAGGAACCAACGCCTGACGTTTCTCTAACTTTAATCAGTTCACACTCGCGCAGCCACACGTGGCCGTCGGCTCCCTGCTGGTAACTTAGCACTGAGCTCAGGTCTCACAGGCTGCTTCTCTCTAAGTGGGCGGACTTAGCGAAAGTGTGATTTGACACCGGAGCCTTTTCAGTAACAAATAGAAAGGAATCGGCAGAGGTTGCCAGCAGGCCTGGAAATCCATGCAGTGATGTCAGCGGGTCTGCCCGTCACGTTGTCGTAGAGACCAACGGGCCTTTGTCCTTTAACTTCAGAACTCTCACTGGAGAGCGGAACTGTACCCAGAAGTGATGGCAGCAGGTGCGTCGCTGCCCTTGGGCCTCCTGGGGTGCACGTGCCCTCTGCCCGAGTCCCGGAGGGGAGCTGCCTGCAGGGCCCTCGAGGGCAGATTGATTGCTGAGGTCTCCTGAAGAGCTCTCGCTGTCACAGTCTGTCATACGGTCCTGTTTCCATTTAGGACCAGGAATTATATCCACACACCCCTGAAACTTTGTTTTTCAGTGATTGTTAGTGACAGTTCAAAAAAAGGCAGAAAACAGAAGACCAGTTCTTTTTATTTTATTAAAAATATTTTTTTTGGCTGCTGTACGGGATATGGGATCTAGTTCCCCGACCAGGGATCAAACCTGGGCCCCCTGCATTGGAAGTGCGGAGTCTTAACCACTGGGCCACGAGGACGGTCCCCAAACCAGTTCTTTTTAAAGAAAATAGCTTTAGGTAGAAAAGTACAAAAATTAAGTTTAAGTTGTCCGCAGTGGCAGCCCAGGAGACAAGCCCTGTCGTGTTCACTTTATCTTCATGAGGTCCCAGCAGTGGCGGAGCAGGGCTGTGTCACTTCCCAGATCCTCTCCCTAATGATCGGTTCTCTCAGGCGCTCTCAGAGGAACCTTCCTCGTTCTGTGGAGAGCACGCTGCAGCACTGAGGGATCAAATGTCATGATGTCTATAATTTACTTAGAAATATTTCCGTCAAAAAAAGGACGAAGCAAAATAAGGCAAAATGCTGAGTGTGAAGATGGGACTCGGCTTTTTGTTGGAAGTGTCGCTACTTCTCGGTGACCTTTTTCCTAGTAGGAAGGACCCCAGCACGAAAGAGTGGGGTTAGCGGCGACGCCTTCGGCCCCCGCCGACCTCCCCGCTGTCCTCTCCCGCAGTGTCGCCAGCACCGTCAAGCATGCCCTGTCCATCTGGCTCAGCGTCATCGTTTTCGGCAACAGGGTCACCAGCCTGTCAGCCGTGGGCACCGTGCTGGTGACAGCCGGAGTCCTGCTCTACAACAAGGCCAAGCAGCAGCAGCGGCAGGCCATGCAGAGCCTGGCTGCGGCCACCAGCCAGTCCCCGGATGGCAGCCCGGAGCCGCTGCTCCCCCCGGACCCCCGGCCACACCACTGAGCCCCGCAGCCTCAGGGGCGCCGCGCACCACGCCCCTCCTTGCCAGCGGGGCACCCCCTTCGCCCCTCCCGCTCCCTGGACGGCAGGCGTGGGGCCTCCGGCTCCACGGGTCACAGTCCGGGTGTGGGAGGTGCAGGTGGGCAGCCTTTCCCGCTCTTTTCTGGGACGTTCGGTCAGAGCTGGGGGAGCTCGAATCGGGCTCCCAGATGTCAGCCCCTGGGGCGCAGACCACAGCTGCCACTGAGCCGTTGCCGAGCCACGCGAGAACCTCCTCCCGACGGCCTCTGCGCACCCCCTGCAGCCAGGCCAGGCCCCGACTCCTCTGTGGGTGACGACCGCTGGGGACAGCTGCGAAGCCGGGGCTGCAGCCAGGTGCCAGCGGCCGCCCTCCCTGCTTGTAGCCGGCGGAGAGAACCCGCTTCCCCACGCCAGCCATCGGTGGCCACCGGAGGTACGTCCGGCTCCTCGGCCGTCAGGGAGTCTGTCCGCTGGGCTCGGACAGGCTGCCCCACTGCCCAGACACGGAGGCCACGGCACCGGGGCACAGAGCGGAGAGGGGACAGCTGGGGTGCAGAGACCTGGGTTCCCTGCTCCTGAGGATGGAGTGTCCGGCCCCGGCCTCCCGGCCTCCCTGCCTCCCGCCCGAGGCGGAGCTGCCCGCATCAGCACCACTTAGGGAAGGTCACTCGCGGAGCGAAGGCGGCCCCACCCCTTTCCGTGCCTGCTGCGCTGAGCTTCTCGCCTCCTGAAGGTCCAGCCCTCACCTGTGGCTGGGGCGTCCGCAGAGGCCCAGACGTGGTTTCCAGCCCGAGGCTGCGGGCAGCGCCCCGCGGCGTTTGGCTCAGGGAGGGGGCTCCTGTCCCTTCTGCTCCCCTGGGTGAGAGGCAGGCTGTTCGGAGCGCCCCCGGGGAGCACGCGTCCCCACTCAGCTGGTCAGGAGCCTTGCCTTGTCTCATCAACGAGGCTTTGAGGATTTTCCCTCGTGAATGATGAGCAGGACGAGTGTGGAATATTTACAGTTTTTGTTATGCTGCGTTTAAAATGACAGTGCGTTTAAAATGACAGTACAGTTTTTGTTATGCTGCGTTTAAAATGACAGTGTAGGTTTTTAAAAGGAAACACAGGCATAGGTGGCTTTTGGAACGCATCGTGTATGCCAGGTAAACCACAGTCAGACCCGCGGCCCGGGCCGGCCCTCCTCCTCCAGAGCAGACCGACGGACGGCCAGGTGTTTGAGGCCTGGGGTGGGCTGAGGCTCTGCCCCTCGCTTCACCCCTTGCCTCGCAGCCTATTGGGATTTCTGATCGGGACGCAGCCCCCTCCCTCCCACCAGGCTCGAGCTCTGGGGCTTGTCAGGTGCAGCCCTACTCGGGGCCGCAGGCTGGCCACCCGGCCATCTCCAGCCAGCCTGCAGACAGGGCCACCCGAAGGCACAAATCGTTCCCTGAGTCTCAGGCAACAGTCCCAGCTGTTCGGGGCCTGGGCTCCCTGATTGCTTCTCTGGTTTTCCAGTTGGCTTCTCAACTGGAAAATATAAAATAGCCCCTCCTGGAGAGCAAATCTCTTGGAAACAAAGAGCAATAACTACATCTCATTAAGTTCTGCTAACTTTAAAAAGCTTGTAATGATGATGGATTAAAATGAGGCCTTTTAAACTACAAACAACCTTTTTACGAAGCTGACCTCCTGCTCCAGAGGACGGCGGGTCACACGCACCTTCACTGTGCAGGGGTTGCTCGTGTGACTTTCCCAGGTTTTATCCCTTTCCTTTTTTTCTGCTTCCCCCCAAAACAAAACTAAAGAGGATTCTTTGGCGGTAGCTGGGGTGGCCGGCTGGTGCATTGATCTGTGAGGACCAGAGAGAAAGCGCCGTTTCCCTGGGGCTGCTGCCTCTGCTCAGACTGTGGCCACTGTGCCCACGGCTGATGGTGAGACGTGAACAGAAGGGGCACACCTGTGGTCGCCCACGGCGGACTGTCATCTGAGTGTGGTCAGGTGCCAGCCGCCTGTGTCCAAGTGTTGTTAGGGACCTGGGTCCCTGCCTCCCGTGGACGTGCCCCTCCCTCCACTCTCATCCTGTTTTGATTTTCTAGATATTAGGACCAAGAAAGATTTTCCTAAATTATTAGTAAATGAGGCAATTTCTAGCAAAGCTGCTTTTGAGACTTCTCCTCATCCCGGGTGGGAGACCACAAAACATGTGCTGCAGCTGCTTTCTGTCTGCATCTCCACCCCTAAGTCGTCCACATGTTGGGCGTTTCCGGGACAGCCCTGCGCCGAGAGTCAAAACCCGCAGCCTGGCAATGGCATTTGTTTAATAACCGTACAGACACGTTTTTTAATTAACTTTGTTTAGTAGTTTTTTAGGATGTTCTTTTCACTGAACCATCGCAGGCGTGCTCGTACCAGTGTTGACACTGGGTGTCGTGTGTTACATTGGGTCCATTCCTCCTGTGTCTATGGTCGTTGTCTGTGCCTTTGTAAACAAACGCTTGAACCAGGCTTCTGCATCTGGTCATCTGCTTACTTACATTGATACTTAGAGATGTAGAGATCTCTGGCTTTCAAGGAAATTTCCACTACTGAGTGGCATAAAAAAGGCTTTTTTTAAAAAGAATTCTGATAGTCATAATTTCCTGCATATCAGCATTAAAATCATCTGCCTTGGAAAGCTGAGAATACTCTTGCACAATCCAAAATGTGTCTTTAATTTGTGAATCAAACAGTAAAAAATTGCTGCACGAGGAATATCATCCACATGGAGCCATGCTCGTCACCGGCCCTTGAAATACTTTCCCCAAACTGGTGGGCTTTCCCTCCTGTGCGGCGCTGACTGTCCCATGGATGGTCATTTATAGACGGGCCAGAGGGGATCAAAGAAATGCAACATGTCTTTTTACATCTGTCCAGGGGCTGTGCTTCCTGATGCCTGAAAGTATTTTCACTGTCCCCCTGGGTTGGAAAAATTAAACAAGGATGTTATTACAGGTAGAAACTCTCCTCTCTTTTTGCCTTTGACCAACATTGTGCTCAGGGCTCTGTTCTTTTCCAAAACACATGCATGCCCTGGTTGGGACCTCTTTGTTTTCTTAGTTTATAAATAAGAACGTCCCAGCTCCCCTGAAGAGTCTGCCTATTTCTCTATCCCGGCTGAGGAGCCGAGAGCAGAGTCATGAGGTCGTGCTGACCATCGCTTGGCTTACTCGCCCTGCAGCTCAGGGTGCAAAACCTTCCAGTTTGCTGTCTCTGTAGTATCTCCTCCTCTTCTCCTGAGGGCTGAGATTCTGAGTTTGATGGCCACTGGGTCCATGCCTAGATGTCCAAACTGAGTTGGAAACTGTTCTAATTGGCAAAGTCTTTGGGTTTTTTTGGTTTTTTTCCCCCCAGTTTTCATCAGAGGAAAACTGGCATTCAGCTGATGTGCTATTTCTAGACTGCAGATGTGTGAGTAGTGTCTGCACCCGCCCAGGGCAGTGTTGTGGGCACCACGTTGCAGAGGGCCACAGTGAGAGTGACTTTCCCACACTGAAAAACTTGAAAATTATATCAATAATTGTCTATATCAGAACCAAATTATATGTGCTTTATACCAAACAAAACTGCGGAGAACTAAAAGTACGTTGTGCAAAATGTCTATAGTGTTTTGTATTTCACCTATTTCAGTATTTATGTGATTAGATGAATTCTTTCTAGAAAATGGTGGTTAAATAATTGTCACTGTTAATTCTGCTATGGTAATACATCGATGCTGTACAGTGAATCCTGTGGATGCCCCCTGGTTATTTTTGTCTAAATTAAGCCACCATGGTAGCAACTATCTAGGACTCTTGTTCTGCAAAAGTAAAATAAATGTTCAGCGTGTACTTTTTCTTCCTTGTGTAACTCCCCAGCGTTCGCGCTACTGAAATGAACAAGGGTGGGTTCTTATTGCCTTCACCCCTTTTCAGCGTGAAGGGAGTAAAATAAATGGTTTTTTCCCGTCACCAAAAACTCAGGAAGCAAAACAAGCGCTTGGATACAGAAAGTAAACATTTCTTTCCGGGAAGAGAAAGAATTCCAATTCCACCGCCCTTTCTGTGCCCCAATTTCCTGTCGCATTTTTCTACATTTTCCATTTCAGGTCCAGTGAATGTGGGTATTCGTTTACCGTTCTCTTTCCTGAGGTTCTCGAGGTTGAACTGCCAGTTTTCTGTGACCACCAAGGTCCGCAGAGTAACTGGAGCCAGGGAAGAGAACTTCATTCTAAGAGCCTCAACAGGTTAGAGGCCGCACCTCACGATGAGGGTCTTTAAAACCCTTCGCAGGAGAACCTGAGTGCACGGACTTTGAGGGCCCCCCTCCCCCGCCTTAGCACAGCTTAAAACCCCGTGGCAACCGCTCTCCCCGCCCCGGTCTGGCGGGAAGTCTTCCGTAGGCAAGATTCGGAGTCCACCGCGCCACCGCCGGGGTCGGGGTCACGGGGACGGGGAGAAAGGGCGCAGCACCGGGCACCCGACCAGGCCAGGCCCGGACTTCCCCCGAACCCGAGCTGCCCGCAGGGACTCGCCCCGCCCCAGCACCCCGGGCGTCGTCAGCATTCGGCGCCGAGGCCCGTAATGACGCGCTAGCGCGCCCGGCACTCTGCGCAGGTCTGCTGTCGGCGGCTGGGGGACGGGGGGACGGGGGGACGGGGGGACGGGGGGGCGGGACCCGGCGGGACCCGCCCTCGGTCGTCATCAGCCCGCGCCGACGCAGGAAGTGACGACGCTCCTGGCGCGCGCCGGGCGGTTTCTTCTCAGGCTCCGGGTCCGGCGGCGGCGGCGGCGGCGGCGTAGGGGTGAGTGGCGGCGGGCCGGGCCGGGCGGGGCGGGGTTGAGGGGGGCGCGGCCGGCTCACCTAAACTCTCGGATCCCGGCGGGCCTCGGGCGCGTGGACCGGGGCGGGCGACACTCCCCGCCTCCTCGGCCATCTCGCCCGGCGCGGAACTCGGAATGGAGGAGGCGGCGGGCCCAGGAGCTCCCCGAGCCAACTTCTGCCGGGCTGAACCCCGGGCTAGCGGGACTGAACCCCAAGAACCGAGAACCCGCGCCCTGGTCTGGGAGCGCGCTCTCGGAGCAACCACCCAGGCCTCCCCGTATCCCGTGCTGGGGCTGCAGCCGTCCGGTGGGCCAGTGGCCCACGCAGCCCAGGTCGTCTTTCTTTTTTTTTTTTAATTTATTTATTTATTAATTTATTTTTGTCTGTGTTGGGCCTTCGTTGCTGCGTGCGGGCTCTTCTCTAGTTGCGGCTACTCATCTTTGCGGTGCGCTGGCTTCTCTTGTTGCGGAGCAGGGTCTCTAGGCGCGCGGGCTTCAGTAGTTGCAGCACACGGGCTCAGTAGTTGTGGCTCGCGGCCTCACTAGTTGTGGCGCACGGGCTTAGTAGCTCCACGGCATGTGGGACCTTCCCGGACCAGGGCTCGAACCCATGTCCCCTGCATTGGCAGGCGGATTCTTAACCACTGCGCCATCAGGGAAGCCCCCAGGTTGTCTTTCTAATAAATCCTCCTGACGGCAAAAACAGTGCTTGGTGAGTGCCAGGTACTGAGCTACGAGCTTTACCTGGGTGATCTCGTTTAATCCCCATTGATGCTGTCATATAGGTGGTTTTCTTACCGTTTACGGAATGGTAAGCTGAGATGAAGTAACTAGCCCTGTACAGCACAGGAATGACAGCAAAGAGACTGGAATCCAAGTGGTCATTTTCCAGAGCCCATCACTCTTTTTTTTTTTTTTAATCTTTCTTTCTAGTTTTTCAGTTTTTCTAAAATCGAAGTATAGTTGATTTACAATGTTGTGGTAGTTTCTGCTGTACAGCAAAGTGGTTCAGTCATACATGTATACACGTTCTTTTTTATCTTCTTTTCCGTTACGGGCTTATCACAGGAAATTGTATATAGTGCACTGTGCTCTGCAGTAGGACCTTGTTGTTTATCCGTCCTGTGTATAATAGTTTGCTTCTGCTGACCCCAAACTCCCAGTCCTTCCCTCCCCCTCCCACAACCACAAGTCTGTTTTCTATGTCTGTGACTCTGTTTCTGTTTTGTAGATAAGTTCATTTGTGTCTTTTCTTTTTTTTTTTTTTGGCCACGCGTGGCTTCTGGGATCTTAGTTCCCTGACAAGGGATTGAACCCAGGCCCCAGCAGTGAAAGCGCCGAGTCCTAACCACTGGACCGCCAGGGAATTCCCATTTGTGTCATATTTTAGATGCCACATATAAGTGATATCACATGGTATTTGTCTTTCTCTTTCTGACTTAGTTTACTTAGTATGACAATCTTTAGGTCCATCCAAGTTGCTGCAAATGGCGTTATTTCATTCTTTTCTTTTAATTTTAATAATACATTTTACTTAACCCAGTATTTCTAAAATATTATTATTTCACCATATAATAATCAGTATAAAATTATTAATGGGGTATTTTACATTTTTTACACAAAGTCTTTGAAATCCAGTGTGTATTTTATACTTAGAGCACAGCTTAATTCAGACTGGCCACAGTTGAAGTGCTCAATAGCTACACATGGCTAGTGGCTACCGTTCTGGACAGCAGTTAATTTAAGGTGTGAATTCTATACACAGTTATAATCTCAGACAAGTAGGGGTCATTTCCAACTGTACCCATGGACAAATTGATAGTGAATTCATGTTTGGAATATTAATTGTATGGCATTTGGACATGGAAAATTTATTCTTGAATTATGAATAAGTGGTTTAAGCGAACCCGATTATTGCATATTATTACATGCAGCTACTGAAATAGGCACTTCCACATATTACCACATTTAATCGTTTCAAAAAACACCTGGCAAAGGATCATTATCGAGATTGAAACAGTAGACCTGTGCCCAATATCCACTTCACCCTTCTTCTAGTTTGCCTTTCTGAAAGGCAGAGAGTGGAACGCTGAATGCTGTGTTTCCCAGACTCCCGTGAAACTAGGGTTCTCAATGTGATTTAGATTCAGCCAGTCAGATACACATACCTGAGATTTGAAGGCTGGAAGTGAGGCAGAGACTGCATTTGTGGGGGGGGGGCGCATTTTTGCCATTTCTACAGGCACATGAACTGATTTTTTGGCAGCAGAATTAAAGAGACATGCCGTTGTCCAGTCTCTACCTGTGGATATTGAGAAGCAGGGTCCTGGGCATCCATGTTGCTGGGGCAGATCAGAGCAAATACAGCATGGCTTTGGAGTCAGTGGCAGCAGTGGCAGTGTCTTTCTAATTAAGTGGACTTTTGAAAGTTGTGGTTTCCCAAAGATAGCCATAAATTCTGTGCGTCCTAGAACATTCTGCATCCTAATGGGGTGCTCTGGTGGTCTTTGAGCAGTTGTCTTCCGGTTCCAGTCCCATCCTTCCAAACTCTGGGGTGCTGGAGCTGGGGCTGCTCACTGCGTCTCCGCTTCGCCATCTGGCGCCCGCGTAGGTTCTGCCAATAGGAGGTAATAGAGGCTTGTCTTGGGTGTCCACAAGATGAGTAGATCTCCACACCTGCCCACCAGGGTCTGGCAAGTTTATATAGAGGCCTTAACGGGGTTCACGCGCACATGTAGTCCGAATGGTCTCAGTAACACACTGCTCTCTCCGGGCAGCGTCCTTGAAAATGTATTTCATTCCTTTTTATGGCTGAGTAATAGTCCATTGTATATATGTACCACATCTCTATCCATTCATCTGTCGATGGATACTTAGGTTGCTTCCATATCTTGGCTATTGTGAATAGTGCTGCTATGAACATGGGGGAGGGGGGGTGTGTATCCTTTTTAATTATAGTTTTGCCTGGATATATGCCCAGGAGTGGGATTGCTGGATCATATGGTAGTTCTATTTTTAGTTTTCTGAGGAACCTCCATACTGTTCTGCATAGTGGCTGAGCCAACTTACATTCCTACTAACAGTGTAGGAAGTTTCCCTTTTTTCCACACCCTCTCTAGAATTTGTTATTGATGGCCATTCTGACGGGTGTGAGGTGGTACCTTGTTGTAGTTTTGATTTGCATTTCTCTAATCATTATCGATGTTGAGCATCTTTACATGTACCTATTGGCCATTTGTTTTCTTCTTTGGAGAAATGTCTATTTAGGTCTTCTGTCCTTTTTTCAATTGGGTTGTTTGGTTTTTTGCTGTTGAGTTGTATGAGCTGTTTGTATATTTTGCAAATTAAGCCCTGTCAGTCACATCGTTTGCAAATGTTTTCAACCAGTCCGTAGGTTGTCTTTTTGTTTTGTTTACGGTTTCCTTTGCTGTGTAAAAGCTTGTAAGTTTGATTAGGTTCTCTTTGTTTATTTTTGCTTTATTTCTGTTGCCTTGGGAGACTGACCTAAGAAAACACTGGTACCATTTATGTCAGAGAATGTTTTGCCTGTGATCTCTTCTAGGAGTTTTAGAGTGGCATGTCTTCTGTTTAAGTCTTTAAGCCATTTTGAGTTTATTTTTGTGTATGGTGTGAGGGTGTGTTCTAACTTCATTGATTTACATGCAGCTGCCCAGCTTTCCCAGCTCCGCTTGCTGAAGAGACTGTCTTTTTCCTATTGTATATTCTTGCCTCTTTTGTCAAAGATTAATTGACCATAGGTGTGTGGGTTTATTTCTGGCAGAGCCCATCCCTCTTAACAAAGATTTGTACTGAAACGCTCAAAAGTGGCAAGGCAGAAGTGTTCAGAAACAGCATAGCATCAAACCACAGTTTGCTGTGTCCTGACACAGTTTGAATTTTTTGTCTTTTTTGCAGTGTTTTAACTCAAATGGGTGATGAAAAGGACTCTTGGAAAGTGAAAACTTTAGATGAAATTCTTCAGGAAAAGAAACGACGGAAGGAACAAGAGGAGAAAGCAGAGATAAAACGCTTAAAAAACGTAAGCCATGTTTTTTAAGTAAGTGTTTTTTTTAAAGGAGATTTAATTTCTTTGCCCTCATTTTTCCATTAGAACAACGCTTCTTCGGTGAAGTTCTTTTGTACTTCCAAATGTCGCAGGTGAGCCCAAAATCTATTCTAAAAATTAACAAAAACATTCAAATACTCAGTTTACATTGACAGCAGATCGATAACATACTAAAGCTGCATATAGATGACCACAGCTACATGGAAAATAAAGTATTTTGAACCTAAACTCACTAGTGCGGTTGGGCTTGTTTTTCTCATTTCATCATTATATTCATGACACCATTTCCAAGTATTTTTAGTATAGTAGGAAGCTTCCTTGAAATTAGTATTATTGTTTTACACCTTTCTTGGTTTGCCTAATAACATAGGAAAACTTTAGTAATTTGGTAAGGGGCATTGAAAGAAATGCCTCTTCTGATAAGTTTAGCAGCAGACCTTTCTTACGTATTTATGAGTGCTTTTTGAGATACTGTAAAGTATTTGGTGTATAAAATATGCTTTAAGGCTCAGTTCTGGTTAATATAAATAGCTAACATACTTGTCAGAGAGTTTAATGTCCCTTGTCATATACGCTGGTGTTAAATTTCTCAGGTTCTGGGTTACAGAGGGTTATATGAAATTCTAATGTCACGGGATTTGAATGAAAGTTTTTTATATTTTATAACATTGGTCCACTCAAAGTGTGTATGAAAGTTTGTTTTCGGATATTGGCAAGGTTTGAGTATTACTAAAAATAGGCTTATCTGTAAGGAAAATTACTTTCTCCTTGCTTCTTAGTCTGATGACCGGGATTCCAAGCGGGATTCCCTTGAGGAGGGGGAGCTGAGGGACCACCGCATGGAGATAACGATAAGGAACTCGCCGTATAGAAGAGAGGACTCCATGGAAGACAGGTGAGAGAGTGTGGCCCTGGAGGAGCCCACTGGCTGCAGGTGCACTCACCTGAGGAGACAGGCTGAGCCCCGTGACAGGGCCGTGGTCCTGGCTGGCCCTTCTCAGTGTTATTTTGAAAGTTTGAGGTCATGACCTGAGGTTTACCTCTAGATTGAAATGACTCTTGTGTGGTGTCAGTTACCAGCTCTCCCCTCTTCTTAGGAAAAGCCTGAGCGTGTGTTCCTTTCTTTGTGATCATTCTGCAGTGAAGTGAACACCATTCACATGGTACATTTAAAGAATTCTGCTGTATGTTTGTGATGATTTGTATAATTACTGTCTAAAATTATCTACAAATAAACCAAAGTAGCTGATGAAAGATACTTGGAGCAAGGCCTTGAAGCAGAAACGGTCCTGCCGAGGTCTGTATGTCCTGACATTTCTTCCCGTGCTGTGCTTCGTCCTCACTTGTTTTCTTCTCATGTCCATCATCAAGCAGTTAAAAACAACATAACCAGAAATTAAGGCAAAAAGGCATAGGGTGTGAATTCTCCCAAGATTTTGGTTATATAATCAGTTGAAAATATTGTTAAATGACCTTTTGAGATCATTAAGTTTGATTAAAATTGTGGGACCTTTTTTAACAACTTTATTATGGTGTAAATGACAAACTGCACAGATTTCAGGTGTGCGGTTTGATACGTTGTTATATACCTGTAAACTATCCCCACGACCAAGATCATGAATACCCTAAATGTTCCTCAGAGAGGCCTTTTTGTTCCATGTTTCACGCTGATTCCCCACTTAACACTTTCCATCTGAATCTGTATTTAATACACAGTTTGGGCTTAGGTTTCCTAATGAACATCATCCTTTAGCTGATGGTTGAGACTCACCTGTCTGTTCTGACCCTTCATCTCTCTGGGTTGAAGACACTCCACGATACCCCGGTGCTCCTCACATTACTTTCTCGGGCGTGATGTAATGCTGTGGTGTCTTATTTCAGAGGAGAGGAAGATGATTCTTTGGCTATCAAACCACCCCAGCAGATGTCTCGGAAAGAAAAAGCTCATCACAGGAAAGACGAAAAGAGGAAAGAGAAACGCAGGCATCGTAGTCATTCCGCAGAAGGGGGTACAGAGCACTTGCCTTCTTTCGTGTTGTGTTCACATGTGGTCTCGCTCCTATTTCATGATCTATTGTCTTCTCCAGAGCACAGTCGAAAGCGAAGAGAATCAAATTTTAGCTAAAAAAATAAATTTATTGTAGATCATTCTGAATACATACTTTGTTTTCCTTCTGTGTTTTCTTCTGTGTGTTTCCCCCTCATTGCATTGTTCTGGGGTAGTTTGTCTACCTACAAAACTGTCTTAATTCAACAAGGGAAAACACAGTCTTCAATGCTACACTGCTTTAACTAAGGAACAGATGCTTGATAAAACTGAAACAATGGGTTTGATCTCATACCAGTATTAAGAGCTTCTTAGGGGTGTTGGGAAAACTGGGCCTGGGGCCTGATATAAATCTCATTGTTAAACTCAGTTGGCTAACATGGTGTATAATGTGATGTAGAAACTAAAAGGAGATAAGCTTTGTCCTGTATCCTTTACAAATGGTGATTTCTTTTTAAATCATGAAACGAATACAGTCTAATCAGTTTATTTAATACAGAAAATTAGAAAGAAAGATGGAGATCACAGTTCTATTCAGTGATAATCACATTATTTTTGTTTTTTTCTCAACTGGAGGCTTACTGCATAGAGTTTTATATTTTCATCCTTTTTTTTTTTTTTAACAGAAAGTCATGATTGTTTCTCCAAGTCAATGATTAGATATTTTTTCTTTTCTTCACTGGGTATTTTTAAGTTGAGTTTCTGGAGGTTAAGTTTCTTCATACGACATGTCCTGTTTCCCACTAGGGAAGCATGCCAGAGTGAAGGAGAAGGAGAGAGAGCACGAGCGTCGGAAGCGGCACCGAGAGGAGCAGGACAAGGCCCGCCGCGAGTGGGAGCGACAGAAGAGGAGGGAGCTGGCGCGGGAGCACTCCCGGAGGGAGAGGTGAGGCCGGCAGCCCGAGCGAGCGGGGTCCTGACTGCTGGTGGTGCCCCCGCCTCAGCCTGTGAGATGGGCCTGCAGGGAGGGATGCGGCTGGACGGAGCTGGGGGTCCAAGAGGAATCGAGAGGCGAGGAGCAAACGTTTGGGCTGGACATAGAGCAGTGGGGGAAGGAGAGAGAGTAGGGAGGGGTGGCGGGTGGCTGGAGGAGGGGAGCGGCTGTCCACACCCGAGCCCGGAGCCCCTGGGGAGAAGGGCGAGGGCTGCTGTCTAGACCCGGGTGGAGCCATTCTGGGGGCAGCCAGTCCCCGCACATGAGTCCTGAGGCAGAGTCAGTGCGGGGAGGCCAGGGGTGTGGGCGATTCCCCGTCTGCTCACTCGGCAGGTGTGTGCTGAGCACCTGCTCTGCACCAGCTCTGTTCCAGGGGGCCTTGTCCAGGAAGGACCAACAAGATGTGTTGCTTAGGGTTGTCTGGGGTCGCAGCAGAAATAGACTCTGGTTCTTCCAAACAAGAAACAAAACGAGAAGTAACAAAGGCAATCCCAAAGGCCTTGAAATGGCCCGGGAGCTGGGACACCAGACTCCTGGGCCTTTGTCTCCAGGTGCCTCTGTGTGGGCTTAGAGTTCCAGGAGAGAGCGTCTGTTCACCCCAGATCTGTTCTGCGTGGCCCAGGTGTGAATCCTAGGGCCACCTCTGGGTCCTGCGGTCATTTCCAGAGAGAGCTTGAGAGATGGGCTGCTCCACGGAAGGGAAGTCGCAGGCTGGAAGGTGCTGACACTCCCAGCAGCCGGGGCCGAACAGAGGGCAGGTACAGCAGGTGTGAGGAGAGCCTTCGTTCTCAGGACTCAGGGAGTGTGAGAGATGCAGCTGGGAGGTTGGGGTCTAAGGCCACTGTGAGGCCAGCAGAGCCTTCAGTGTCCTGGCTGCTGGCACATGACACACCCACGTTTGCTAAGCCCTGTGCTCTGTCCAGTGTGGTCCAGTCACACAGCTGTGCAGACAAAGTGGTGACCCCATGGAAGCCAAGCTTGAAAATAAAGAGGAGCACATGGAAAAATGCAACAGTGGCCACATTGCACAAGGGAGACAAGAGTTCACAGGGTTATTAGCCCAGCGGCTTACTAAACAGCAACAACTGGGAGGAAAAATTCAAGTGCAGGGTTGCTGCAAGATGTTACCTGGAATGTCCAGCTTTCAACAAGAAGTTTTGAGACATACAAAGACATAAGAAGGTTTGACCCCGTATTAAGGAAGAAAGACATAATAGACAGCGTTTCCAGATTTGGCGAAGACTTGGAAGCAAGGAACTTGAAGATGGAGCAACAGACTTCATGCCTTCTGAAGACAGAGAGGAAAGGATCTTCAATCTCAAGATCTGTGGGACAGCATCCAGTGTACCAGCGCGCGTGTGGCGTGTGGGAGGGATGGGGGGCACAGAGGTGGCTTTTAAATAATGAGTACTTCCCAAATTAGACAGAAACCATTTTATCTTCCGAGAAACTCAGTGAGCCCCAGGTAGGATAAGTATAAAGTCACAGTCACACTGGGGAAGCTAGTGAGAAATTGATGAAGGGCAGCAGCGAGCGGGGTGCTTCTCATCAGAAACAGGGGGGCCGCAGGCAGGAACCCGGCCAGCCCGGAATTCTGTATCCAGTACAGCCAGCCTCAGAAGTGAGGGACAAATAAAGGCCTTCCCAGGTGAGCAGAGGCTGGGGGACAGGTGGACACAGCCCTGCAGCCACAGCCGCGGGACGTGCGTCGCCCCAAGAGCTCCTGGGCTGAGTTTTCAACAGAGACCGTGCGCCAGGCCATGGAACACGTCTCAAATTTAAAAGAATTGAGGCCATACAAAGTATGCCCTCTTACCACAGAAGAATTCAATTAGAAGTCAGCAACAGGGCTTCCCTGGTGGCACAGTGGTTAAGAATCCGCCTGCCGATGCAGGGGACACGGGTTCGAGCCCTGGTCTGGGAAGATCCCACATGCCGCGGAGCAACTAAGCCCGTGCACCACAGCTACTGAGCCTGCGCTCTAGAGCCCGTGAGCCACAACTACTGAGCCCGTGAGCCACAACTGCGGAAGCCTGCACGCCTAGAGCCCGTGCTCCGCAACAAGAGAAGCCACCGCAATGAGAAGCCCGCACACCGCAACGAAGAGCAGCCCCCGCGCGCCACAAGTAGAGAAAGCCCGTGCGCAGCAAAAGACCCAGCACAGCCAAAAATAAATTTATATATAAAAAAAAGCAACAGAACGAAACCTGGGGAAATCCTCAAATGTTGGGAATCTAACAACCCATTTGTGAAAAACCCATGGCGCGAAGAAAAAATTATAAGGAAAAACAAAATATTTTGAACTTTTTTTTTTTTGGTCGCGACGCAAAGCTTCTAGAATCTTAGTTCCCTGACTAGGTATCAAACCCAGGCCCCAGCAGTGGAAGCGCCAAGTCCTAACCACTGGACCACCAGGGAATTCCCTGAAAATATTTTGAACAAGATGAGAGCAAAGACAAAGTGTCAAAACTTAGGGATGCAGCTCCAGCTGTGCTTAGAGTGAAGTGTTTCAGCTGTAAGCAGCTAAACCAGAAAGCAGAAAAGGAAGTTGTCCAATCAATAACCTAACCTCCTACCCAAGGAAACCAGAAAAAAAGCAAACTCATCCCAAAGCAAGCAGAAGAAACGTTGGGAGATGCAGAGCAGGCAGAAGCAGGCTTGGGAGGCGGGGGGCGGGGGGCGGCCGCGGGCGGTATGATCAGTGGGTGATGGGAGTGTCCTGAAGCCGGCTTGTGATGGTTGCCCGATTCTAGGGATGTGTTCAGAGAAACTGAGCTCGCTGGTTGAATTCTATATGTAAGTTATACTTCCACTTTTTGTTTGTTTGTTTGTTTTGCCATACTGCGCGGCATGAAACCGAAACCGCACCCCCTGCACTGGAAGTGCGGAGACCTGACCACTGGGCCGCCAGGGAGGTCTCCTTCCGCTTTGATTTGGGGATAGTTTGGGCTCAGTGGCATTTATACAATAGTGTGTGGAGCCCAGTAGCCTTGGTCCGGCCCCTCCAGTGGTGACGTCTGTGTGGCCAGCACTGGCGGCCCTGGTTGCGCGCTCACCGTTTTTCGCTTGTGCTCCTTTCTATGTGTATAACGCTGCCTTTTTTGTTTAACGTGTTCGCTTTTCAAGTTGTATTTGGACTTAACCCTGTAGGGACCTGAGAGTTAACAGACTGATGGGTTTCCACTCTTTGGCGTCCGGTGCCGCCGACCCCACGTGTTTCGGTCACTGGTCACTGATACTTCCTGACCCCCGCACGACAGCTGTTCCCAGGAGCCGCAGGGCGCCCGGCCCAGGTCTGTGGCTCCCCCGCGCTTCCGCAGATGGGCTCTCCCACCCCTTGGAGGCCCAGGAAGACTTGGCTCCTGGTAGAGGTGGATTTACATTGTGTGCACGGAGGGAAATCCTCTTGGCGAGTCTCGGTAGAGCTGCCGAGCAGAAGGTTCTGGAGCCAGTGGGGTCTGTGCCCCAGGCAGCTGTTACCTCCCTGTAACAGCACTTTCTGCCGTGTGACTCTTTAGGAACGAGGTTCCCAGGACGCGCATGCGTGTATGTTCTGCTTTTAAAAAGCTCTTTGAGGGTTGAACAGCCCGGAGAAGTAGTTTATCAACGCGAGCAAAAGCACTGGGGGCAAAAAGGAGAACTTCCTGTTTCGGGGGTAAATGTGGCGTGTGCTGGTTGCAGGGACCGCCTGGAGCAGTTAGAAAGGAAGCGAGAGCGGGAGCGCAAGCTGCGGGAGCAGCAGAAGGAGCAGAGGGAGCAGAAGGAGCGGGAGCGGCGGGCCGAGGAGCGGCGCAAGGAGCGCGAGGCCCGGCGGGAAGGTGGGGGCGGGGCCAGGAGGTGGGGGCGAGGGGCGGGGCCCAGCGGGGAGGTGGGGCGAGGGGCGGGGCGGGGCGACCCTGCGGCTCCTGGGGTGTGGGCTGTCTGGCCCAGACAGCTGTGTCTGGGGTCCACACACTGGGGGGTCAGGCCCAGGCTGGAGAGGTGGGTTCTGGCCCCTGCCTTCTGACCAATAGAGAGCAGCCTGGAAAGCCCACCTGGGTCCTCTGGTCGCTTCCTGTGCTCCATTCCGGTGCTGTAGGCGAGTGTGCGCCATGGGAAAGGGGGCTTCCGGCACCAGCTGCTTTCTGTTCTCGTGCGCAGTGTCTGCACATCACCGGACAGCGAGAGAGGACTATGGCGACAAGGTGAAAGCCAGCCACTGGAGTCGGAGTCCACTCCGGCCGCCTCGAGAGAGGTTTGAGCTGGGGGACAGCCGGAAGCCAGGTGAGGCCGCACAGCGCTAGCTGGGCCAGCGTGTGGTGGTCTTTGCGAGGGCCGTCTAGCACAGAAAGTGGCTGCTGCTTCACATCACGATGCGCTAAACGCTTGCGTGCTGTGTGAGAGGGACTGTGTATGAAATAAGTGTACCAGCTGAAACGCTTGTTACTGGTCCTTTGAAGCGTTGTCTTCCTCCCAGGCATCTGGGTGAGCGGTTCCTCGTACAAACCGAAGTTAGTCTTCGTATGACAAGCGCCATCGCATCTTGTTAGTTTAAAGCACTTCCCCACATTCATCTTCGATGGTTTGTTCCCTAAGTAAAAGAAGAGAAAGTGGAGGAGAGAGACCTGCTGTCCGACCTGCAGGACATCAGCGACAGCGAGAGGAAGACCAGCTCAGCTGAGTCCTCGTCAGGTAGCCGCTCGCCCGGCCCCGCCCAAGTCCGTGGCCACACGGGGGCGAAGCTCACTGCTGGCCGTTTCCTTCCTACAGCGGAATCAGGGTCAGGTTCCGAGGAGGAGGAGGAGGAGGAGGAGGAGGAGGAGGAGGAAGAGGGGAGCAGCAGCGAAGAGTCGGAGGGGGAGGAGGAAGAGGAGGAGGAGGAGGAGGAGACCGGGAGCAACTCCGAGGACGCGTCCGCACAGTCAGCCGGTGAGCACGAGTGCCCGCCCGCCCGCGGTTTAACCCCGTAAGAGCGCAGAAGCTACAGGTGGGCAGTTTGAAATCTCAGTAGAAATATATCCAGATTGAAAACGCCTGGCTGTCTGGGACTTACACGAGGCTCCCGAGTCGACGACATAGGGCGCCCCTTGCTTCCTTGTTGGCTGAAGCGGACCGCGCTTCTGCTTGTGGAGGGTCCGAGCTGACACCTGTTTCCTTTACAGAGGAAGTGAGTGAAGAAGAAATGAGTGAAGAGGAGGAGCGAGAAAATGAAAACCACGTCCTGGTTGGTGAGAGGCCCCCCGAGTGGTGGTTCACCTCTTCCTCATCTGCCCCTCACCTGGGTGCTGACCCACGTTTGAGTCGTGAGCGGGGCAGCGACCTAAGAAATAACCTTTCTCAGAGGCACGTTGTGCCCCGGGAGCTACAGGGAGCGCCTGGCTGGTGCGTCCCAGGACCCAGCTGGCTCACGGGGAGCTGCTTCCCCCAGCACCCCGCACTTGGCCGCTTGGGCCCGTGGGAGCTGGCGTCCCTTAGAAGGGACAGTGCTGAATGAGCGCCATCCTGAGGGTGCTGGGCTTGGACACCAGGGGAGGCTGGGAAACGCCAGCTCGACTCCGACCACAGGGCCGTTGCTGACCAGGGGCTGCATGGCCTCCGCAGGCAGCCAGGCCAAGCCCTCTGGCCGGTGGCTGCAAGTTCTGGGCGGGCCTCGGAACTCGCAACCGGTCAGTGGCTCACAGTGGTCTCAGCCCGGCCAGTGGCCCCAAGACACGGTGCCCTCTGTCCAGGGCGCAGCCCGTGCCTGGCCCCCCGGGGCTCTCAATATGGCTTCTTCCTGCACTCGCTGTCCCCACCCCCAGAACGGGTGGGGTAGCCACACTTGCTCGTTCTTGGTTCGTAATTGGGTTGAACTTCTGAAGTTCCAGAGTCACGATTTGACCGCGATTCTGGAGAGAGCGAAGAGGGGGAAGAGGAGGTGGGCGAGGGCACCCCCCAGAGCAGCGCCCTCACCGAGGGGGACTTCGTGCCCGACTCCCCAGCCCTGTCACCCATCGAGCTCAAACAGGAGCTGCCCAAGTACCTGCCAGCCCTGCAGGTCAGGTGCCCTCCCTGCCCCAGGCCTGGCTCTGCTTTGCTGCTCATGGACGGGGCCGGTTGCTGAGAGCAGAAGCTGGGTCCCCACTGGGGGTTTCTGTCACTGGGTGGGCCCGGCCACCAGCCTCTCACGTGTCCCCGATCATGGTCCGGCCTCTTGCCCAGCAGTCTTGGGGGGAGGACAGTTCCTGCGTCCGCAGCCAGGACGCCCGCCAGGGGCCCCATGTGGAGGGGGTGGGCAGCCTGGCGGGCGGTCAGCTCTGCAGTCACTTCTGCCTCGGCCTGGGCTGAGTGGGCACCTGCCCCCCTCGCCCGGTCGCTGTGCAGGGGTCAGAGGGCAGTGCTATGAGGCAGCGCACATTTTCTGTTGGGAAAAGTCAGTAACAACAATGCTGGAGGGAGGGGGTTGGAGAGGGCAGGTCTCCAGAGGGTGAGCGGCCTCAGGTGCTCCAGGCGCCCCAAGGCCAGTGGCCCAGCCCCAAGTGCCGCCCCAGCTCCTGGGGGTTTCCTGCGCCAGCTGGAGGTGTAGTGCGCAGGGCCACCCCTGTCCCAGCCTCATCTTAGGATGAGGTGGCTGGAGGTGGCGGGGTGGGGGGTTGCCCAGGGCCGGCTTCCGGATGAAGGGGCACATGCTCACTGAGGCGAGGAGAGCGTTCCCAGGCCGCTGCCCACGCGCCCTGCGGGCCCTCCTGACACGTCCAGGCGGGGCTTCCCTCTGGGGTGTGGCCCCCGCTGCCGTGGCCCCGCTGCCACGCCCTCATGCTGGCGCTTCCTCCCAGGGCTGTCGGAGTGTGGAGGAATTCCAGTGCCTGAACAGGATCGAAGAAGGCACTTACGGGGTGGTGTACAGAGCTAAGGACAAGAAAACAGGTGGGGCGAGTCCCAGGATGGTCCCCCAAAGGGAAGGGGTGGTGTGGCGCATGGACCGGGCGGCCCAGAGTGCCAGCCAGCACCACGGGGCGCCGGCACCTTCAGCGTCAGGGTCACTGGGTATAGTTCCCTACTGTCCTGGTTGTCGCCCCTCCCCTGGTGCTGGGCCTCAGCCTTGCCTTATCTGACCGGTGCACACCTGAGCAGCTGGCCCCTTGGCGCTTCCAGAGGCCAGAAGTCGGCCTGACCACGAGGGTCTGTGCTGCTTGCTTGCAGCCGCAGGCAGGTGTGCGCCCTTGGCGGGGCCTCAGAGAAGCAGTCGAGGCCCTGAGCACCGGGGGGAGGCCGGTTGGCCATGTCCTGTGATCGTGGGGGAACAGCGATGAAACAAGGAGAACGTGTGGGTGGAAGAATATTTGCTCAATGTTGGTCTTCACGTTGCTTTCTTTGCAGATGAAATCGTGGCTCTGAAGCGGCTGAAAATGGAGAAGGAGAAGGAGGGCTTCCCGATTACATCGCTGAGGGAGATCAACACCATCCTCAAGGCGCAGCACCCCAACATCGTCACCGTCAGGGTGAGGCCGCCGGCCCACGCGCCTCTGCCCCGCGGGGCCCCCAAGTGCCACACGCCGGTGGCCGTCGCACTTAGGAGGTCCCTGCTGTCGCCCAATGTCTGGGCCCCGGGATTTCAGGTCTCTTGGGAGAGCTGGCAGTGGCAGGGCTGGCCTGGGACCCCCAGGCCACGGGACCTGCTGTTGTTTCCTAGGAAATCGTCGTGGGCAGCAACATGGACAAGATCTACATCGTGATGAACTACGTGGAGCACGACCTCAAGAGCCTCATGGAAACCATGAAGCAGCCTTTCCTGCCAGGTAGGGCCCGACTCAGTCCCGTTGCTGTGGCCCTAGACCCAGATCCCCGAGGGACGTCCTACGCTCAGGTCGCCTGGGGGCGGGAGTGCTGACCTTGAACTCTGACCCTGTCGCACTGGGTGTGTGTGAGTGCCCGGGTGCTGGGTGCCGGGAAGCTTGGTGGCTGCTGAGGCAGCCGATGACCCGGGGGACCAGCCGCGTGCCGACCTGTCGTCATCCAGGGGAGGTGAAGACCCTGATGATCCAGCTGCTGCGTGGGGTGAAGCACCTGCACGACAACTGGATCCTGCACCGAGACCTCAAGACGTCCAACCTGCTGCTGAGCCACGCTGGCATCCTCAAGGTGAGCCCTGGGGGCGGCTCGGGGGAGGGGCCGGCTCCCAGGCATGGAGTCGTCCACAGCCCGCCCTCTGCCCTCACAGGTGGGGGACTTCGGGCTGGCGCGGGAGTATGGGTCCCCTCTGAAGGCCTACACCCCGGTGGTCGTGACCTTGTGGTACCGTGCCCCCGAGCTGCTGCTCGGCGCCAAGGTGAGTGTGGGTGTGCAGGAGCCTGCCCTGGGCGCGCTGACCCGCCAGCCCCCTGAGTCCTTCCTGACCCCTAGGAGTACTCCCTGACCCCTAGGAGTACTCCACGGCCGTGGACATGTGGTCGGTGGGCTGCATCTTTGGGGAGCTGCTGACTCAGAAGCCGCTGTTCCCTGGGAAGTCGGAAATCGATCAAATCAACAAAGTGTTCAAGGTGGGTGCCCCTGGGGACGTGTGCAGGCGCCCGGGCCAGGTGCCTCTTCCCTGCAGGGCCCGGCTATTTGAGACGCCGCCCTGTTTTAGGACCTGGGGACCCCCAGTGAGAAAATCTGGCCCGGCTACAACGACCTCCCCGCCGTCAAGAAGATGACCTTCACCGAGTACCCGTATAACAACCTCCGCAAGCGCTTCGGGGCTCTGCTCTCAGATCAGGGCTTCGACCTCATGAACAAGTGCGTCCCTCCCTGCGCCCCGCCCTCAGCCCGCCTCCTCCCCGCCCAGCCCCGCCCCTGCCAAGTGCCTTGTTCTCCCAGGTTTCTGACCTACTTCCCTGGAAGGAGGGTCAGCGCAGAGGACGGCCTCAAGCACGAGTATTTCCGCGAGACCCCCCTCCCCATCGACCCCTCCATGTTCCCCACATGGCCCGCCAAGAGCGAACAGCAGAGGGTGAAGCGGGGCACCAGCCCCCGGCCACCAGAGGGAGGCCTGGGCTACAGCCAGCTGGTGAGGGGCGGGCTGGCGAGGGGAGCGGGGTCCTCGAGGCGGGGTTGGCCCGGCCGGGGCCCCACGAAGCCGCTGTGTCCACAGGGTGACGACGACCTGAAGGAGACAGGCTTCCACCTCACAACCACGAACCAGGGGGCCTCAGCCGCGGGCCCAGGCTTCAGCCTCAAGTTCTGAGGCTCAGAGCCGACCCCGGACCCACCTTGGGGAGCGCCGACCGCTGAGGCCCAGCTGGGACAGCGGCAGACACTGGAGGCGGCGTCTGGGTCCAGACCCCCGTCCTGCCCTGACCAGGTGCCTCCACTGCCACGGGGCTGCCGTGGACGCGACCTCAAGTCTAGGACTGGCTGCTGGCCTCGTGGGGTTTTCCATGTTTTCATTTTATCTTGGCTTGTAAATTTGTAGAATTAAATCACGTTTTCCTTGCCGTGGGAGGAAAGGCTGTGCTTTTTCAGATGTATCGGACTTGCCCTGCGAGGAGAGGGCGGGCATCCGTACACCCACACACACACACACACTCAGCCACGGTGACCACCGGCGGCCACGCCAGTCGGGTGCTGGCGGTGACTGGGAACAGAGCTGCGGGGGGTTGGTACTTTTTAATCTTCAGGCTGCTGCTCCAGCACCTTCCTGCCTCACCCAGGGCCCCAGAGCCAGGCGTGCGAGCTCACAGCCGCAGCAGGTTTTTGTACAAGGTGGTTACGTGTTTTAAGATGTAGTAAAATATTCTTGGAGGAAGGGTCTGGCATTTCCTTCTTTAAGCGGCTGGTCCTGTGCTGGGTCCTGGGCCTCCTGGGTGGGGAGCCCCCGCCCCTACACTCGAGGGAGGGGTGAAAGGCAGTCTCCGTGAGCTCAGCTCTTTGCAGCCCGCAAGTCCTCCAGCTACGGTCTGGCTGGACAGGGTGTTGCTTGGGCAGAAGGGGACTTGTCACTGCCCGGGGCCCCCAGCTGCACCGAGCTAGTTCCTCCTGCGGGCGCCCCCAGCCTCCCCCCCCCAGCCGCCCCCGCTCACCCCACTCCCTTCAGGGAGGCCTTGCAGCCACAGGGCCCACCCCCTTCCCAGCCCTGAGCCCACGCGAGACCCCCGGCCCCACTGGCTCAGCGCGCTGGCCCTGGTGATGCTGCCGGCACCCGGGCCTCGGGTTACCCACCGTTCCAGGCCCGGCCTGGAGAAGCCCCTCTCGGCCTGTCTCTGTGGACGGCATCCTCCCTGCAAGGAACTGGCTGCAGGCTCCCCACCCCGTGGGCCAAGACTGGCCGCCCACCCTCCCAAGAAAGGGCCAGGAGACTTGAGAGAGAAAGTGCTTTATCAGCATCCTCAGCCCTGCGGGCGGCGCTCAGCTCCGCAGGCGGACGCGCCAGGAGTAGGTGCTGAGCACGCGCTGCCGCCGGCGCACCACGCACGTGTAGGTGCCCTCGTTGATGGCGTTGGCGATGATGCTCAGGTGCGCGCCGCCCAGCGCCAGGTAGCCGGGGTAGGAGAACTCCAGGGGCTCCTGGTCCTTGTACCAGCTGCGGAGAGGGCGGAGGGCTGGCCAGGGTCCCGAGTCCCCCCGCCCACCCTCGGGCGCCCAGGCAGGGTCACTCACTACACTTTGCCTTTCTTGTGGAGGATCTTCTGGCCGCAGCGGAAGGTCACATTCCTGCCCTCGGGCACCAGCCGGGTTTTGGTCCTGGGGGGCGGCGCGGTGGCAGCCACGGTGGGGAAGGGGAACTCTGCTCGTACGGGGTGGGGGGGCGGAGGCCACATCAGTACCCGGCGCCCTGGCCAGACGCAGGCCGGAGAGGCCCAAGCTCACCGTAGCAGAAGTCGCAGCTGCTGGGACACAGCCTCTTCATGAGCCTCTGGCGGGCGTCGCAGAAACCCCTCCGCGCCCAGGACGCGCACACGAACAGCCGGTCCAGGCAGCCTGCAGGGGGGGGGCAGCCTGGCCTCAGGGCCCGCCCGCCCCGGTCCCTGGCCCCGCCCACCCCGGCCCCTGACCCCGCCCGCTTCGACCCCGCACTCACCGTAGAGCCGGTGCAGCCCCCACAGCTCGTCCTGCGACAGCGCCTTCCAGCCACGCAGCGTGGCGTTGAGGTGCATGAGCGCCCGGCCGTGCTGGGAGTGCATCAGGCCCAGCGCGTGGCCGATCTCGTGGGCCGCCACGTGCACCAGGTCGGTGAGCCACACGCCTGCGGGCCCCGCCGGTCAGCGCCCGGGACCCGGCCCAGCCCTCCGCCGCCCCCCACCCCCCCGCCCGCCCGCCGGCCTTGCCCCCGAGGCCCGAACAGCTGCTGCAGTGCCGGGAGCCTCCCTCGGGCAGCCGTGGGAAGATAAGAGTGTTCCAGGCTGGCGAGGCGGTGAGCTGGCCCCCAGGAATGCAGCTCCAGCTCCGGCTCCAGCGGTGTGGGGGGAGGGGGCTTCAGGGCTCCCGGAACCCAGGCTTACGACCTCCTCCCAGCCTGCCCCTGCCCGCCTCCCTGATCCCAAATCCCAGCCATGACCCCCCCAAAGCCCTCCCGCTGCGCCCGCCGTGGTGCGGGGGCCCCACGGGAGGCCAGGCCGGCGTCACCTTTCTTCCAGCTGTAGCGTGTGGGGCCCAGGACCCAGTACTCGCTGTCGTCAAAGTGGATGCCGCCGTGCGGGGGGAAGAAGGCGTGGGCCAGCTCGCCCGTGGGGCCGTCGAAGCAGTGGTGCGTCGGGGAGACCAGGCAGTCCGTGTGGTTGACCGGGTAGAAGCCTGCAGGAGCACGGGGCTGAAAGGGGGCCTTGGGGCGGGGCGGGGGCGGGGGCACGGCGCCCACCTATGCGGAAGTCGCTGGGCTGCTCAGGGGCCACCTCGCGGAAGCTGAAGGGGGACACGTCACTCCACATGCGGAAGGCGGCGGCCAGGCCCCGCCGGGTCTCGCTGGGGCTGAGCAGGTTCCTCGGGAAAGAGAGGATCCTGGGGTGGGAGTCATGGTCAGGGGTGGCAGCCAGGCAGCACCGGCCCCCCCTCCAGGGCCAGGGTCGCACCTGTATGTGAGGTTGAAGTGGTCCCAGCGCAGCCGGGTCGGGGTCAGCGTGTAGCGGCGTCTGCGGGGCGCCGGGGGGTGCGGCGGGCCAAGGCTTGGGGTGGCGAGCACACCCGCGGTCGCGGGCACAGCGTCTCCCTTCGAGGGAAGCAAGTGCCCCGTGGGGAGGCAGCAGGGACTGTCCCCAAGCCCCAAGCCGCGAGGAAAAGGGCCTCGAAGGCTGGGAGGGCGCGCGCTCCAGGGAGGGGCTCTCTTTTTGTCTTTCGGCATTTTCTGGTTTTCCACCCCGAGCCAGGGTTACTTAACAGCCAGAAAGAAAAACGTTACTAAAAACAGGCCAGGTCGGAGTGGGCGGAGCTGCCGGCAGATGCTGCCCCCCGCCCCCCCATCAACGGACACGGACTCGCCGACTCAGGCCCGGACGCGCAGCCGGGGCCGACCCGCCCGCTCCCGCGCCCGCTCTCACCTGCGCTGCGCTCTCCACGGGCCGGTTCCCCAGGGCCCCCGGCCGGGCCAGCAGCACGAGCGTGGGGAGGAGGCACAGCGCGCCCAGCACGGCTCCGAGCAGGCGGGCCCGGTCGTGGGCCCCCGACGCCGCTGAGGGGATGCAGGCCCCGCGGCCCATGGCGCCTGCGGACTCGCTGTCGGGGCTCAGGCGGCGGGGCAGCGCGGCGGCGGCGGCTCGGGTTACAGCCCTGAGGGGGAGGGCGCGCGGCTGCCCCGAAGGGAACCAGCTGGCCGCCTGCTGTCGGGAGCACCCCCGACACCTCCAGCCTGGGGTGCGGGGACCCGGGCCTGTGGGTCGGTGGCGGTGGCCTGGGCAGGGCCGACTGGGCGGGGTCACTTGGCGGGGGTGGGTGGGGGGGTTGCGAGGAGGGCCCCGGACGCCAGGGAAGAGACGGACACCGGGGGCTCTGGCTTAGGCAGAAGTGGTCAGCCGCGTCCCCAAACTCGCTGGGAGTTGACTGACTTGGCAGCTTTTCTCCCAAACGGAGTCCCCCAGGACACCGGATGAGACCCGGCAGTGGGACCTCCATCCTGGCCAGCTCGGGACACGTCCCCTGCAGGCGTTGGCTGACAGGGACCCCGCGAGAGGGGAGGGATGCGACGGGAGGGGACGTGGCAAGTGAGTATCGGGCTGAGGAAGAGGGAGAAGGAGGCGCCTGCGGAGCAAGGCTTGGGGTGCCAGGAGGGAGGGGGCCCTGCAGGGGCCAGCGGAAGGACCCATGGAGGGCGATAGGGACAGCGCACAAGGTGCGGGGGGGCGCCACAGGAATCCCCACCAGGCGCTGCCTGCCGAGCGCGCGCAGGGCCAAAGTCTGAACGGTCCTGGGTTGGGGCTGGGGGACCGGGTGTCCTGGGGGCGGAAGACTCGACGGGACGGCTTTCAGGTCATGCCTGGCAGAGGAGCTGAGCCAGGCGGGATGTAGGCGAGGGCGCCTCTGGGCTTGGGGAACCGGGATGCGGGGCTAGCCTCCCGCCGGTGCGGAGCGGCCGGGGGGAGGGGAGACGGGGTGGGGGCTGGGCCGAGTCAGAGGAGGCGCGGGGGGTGGAGGGGAGGTGGGGGGCGGCTGGCCCTCCCCGTTCTCCACCCAGGCCTTGAGCCCAGAGTGACAGTGGTGCGCCGGGCCAGCGGGGTCAGCGCCAAGTGGCTGGCTGGCAGCCTTGAGGCTCCGGGGGAGCATTTCGGTGGTTCTTGGAAAGCACCCGGCCGCGGGGCCCAGACCAGGGCAGTGCCCGCCGCCCCCATGGCTAAACGTTTGCGCCGACAAACCGACCTTCTCCGTCCTGTGCTCTGCCCTACTCCCCAGGTCCGTGTTCCACCTCCCACACTCAGTGGTCCTGAAACCCTGCCGGGGCTTCTGGCTTGAATCAGAGGCCTCGCCCAACTCCCCGCTTAGCCAGGACCGCACAACCCGCCACGAGACCGGGTTCTGCTTTGGCCAGTCTGTCGTCTCCACAGCCCGCCCCAGGCGCAGGGAGGAGGCGCTGCTGGGGTTTCGGTCCAACCAGTGTTCTTGGACGACACCGCGAGCCCGGGCCCCATCCTTTCTGGCCCAGAGACCGGGATCCTGGCAGGACTCTGGACCCGTGAGTCCTGGGAAGAAGAGCAGGACACGCAGGTCGGGAGGGGCCAGGCGGGGCCTCTGGCCAGCGCTGGGCCAACGGCGGAAGGGGGCCAGGTCGGGATGGTCCGGGGTGGGGGACCCACGGCCCCGCCCCAGGCAGGCAACCAGGCGCAAAGTCCATTAATCTTTTTATAAAATACAGAAGAGGGGCTTGCGAGGGCGGTCGCGGGGCGTGGCCCCGGAACGAAGCAGGGGACGCGAGCTACACGAAGATCTGGATGCGGTCGCGGATGGGCTGGCGGCAGATGGGGCAGGCGCTGAGCGCAGCGCCGCAGGGCGCGCAGGCGCCGTGACCGCACTGGAACACGAGGCGGATGTGGCTGTCGATGCAGATGGGGCAGGTGATGCGCTCCTCCATCTGCCGGTAGCGGCTCTGCAGCTCCTCCACCAGCTGCCGCGGTGGGCCGGGGGCGGGGGCGGCGCTGACCACCTCCGTGCCGTCTGCGGGAAGGGGTCCCGGTCAGAGGCAAGGCCTGTGGAGGCCCGAGGCTTGGGGGAGAACCGCGGGCAGGAGCGTGAGCCACGACAGGGGACGGAGCCGTGAACCGCGGGGCGAGGTGCAGCGGCCCACACCGGGGGGTGGGGGTGGGGTGGGGGTGGGCGCCGAGCCCCACCTGGGCGCAGCTTCTTGCCGATGACCGCTTGGCACCTGATGCACTTCTTCATCCTGCGGGCGCACTCTGCGGGGGATCGCACGGCTGAGCGAGGACCCCCAACCCAGTCGCCGCACCCCCGCCCCGCCCCGCCCCAGCCCCAGCCCCAGCCCCAGCCCCCTGCACTCACCCTCACACACCGTGCGGTGCTGGCAAGGCGAGAACAGCACCAACAGCGCCAGCTCCGAGCACACCAGGCACTCGGCGGCCTCAGGCCCGGACGGCGCAGTGACGTGCAGGTTGGTCACAGTGTTGGGGGCACTGAGCGCCAGCCTTGGGCCCTGGGCCGCGCCCCCGCCCCCGCCAGCCTGCCGCTCCCTGCGTGGTTAGAGGGGGCTTGAAAGGGCCCAGGGCTGCGGGCGGGCCCGCCCCCGGCCCCCGGCCCCCGTCCCCGCCCGCTCACCGGAAGCGCTGGGCACAGCCCTGCAGGGCTTTGAGTAGGCGGCCCTCAGCTGCCAGGTCCAGCGGGCTCCGGCCGCGGTGGTTGGCGTAGCTCAGGTCGGCGCCCTCCAGCGCCAAGAAGCAGGCGACCGCCGCGCCAGCCGTCAGCTCCGCGCTGCCTGGAAGGCCCGAGGCCTGTAGCTGGGTGGCAGGACAGATGCCGTGAGGGCGGGCACCTGGGAACGCTGGCCTGGAGGAAGCCTGTCTGGCACCGGGCTTCAGAGGCCTGGGCCCCGCCCGAGACCCCCGGAGCCGCCGGAGGCAGGCGGGTAAAGGCCCCTGCCGGCAGAGGGGCCGGGTCCTGACACACGACCCCCGCCCACACGGCGCCCCGCCCCCTTTCCCAGGCTGGTCTGAAGCACAGAATGTCAGGAACAATGGCCACACAGCGGTGACTGGGGTCGCAGAAGACACCTCCTGCAAACCACTGCGGCCCGGGCTGTCCCACCCTGAGAGGACCTGGTCAGGGCTGTCCCCGAAGGTGGAGGTGGGCAGAGGACACAGGGGTCTGCAGCCAGGTGCCACGGCCCACCTCTCAAACACCCAGAGTCACACCTCCTCACCCTTGACAGCAGCTGCAAGGCCCCGGGGTCCCCCCCGGCCCCATCAGTCGCCAGGGGCAGCAGCTGGTGACGCTGCAGTGCCACATGCAGAGCTGTGTCCCCCTCTTCGTCCTCGGCGTTGACACTGCAGCCAGCGTCCACCAGCAGCGGCACCAGCCCCACGTGGGCCTGCTGCACAGCCAGGTGCAGCGGAGACTGGAGCTTACGGTTGCGAACATTCACATCACAATGGCCCTGGGGGGCGGGGGGGGGCACAGGCTCAGCCCAGGGACCCCGGTGGGCCCTGACACCCCGGTCCCTGGGCCGGCCCAGGACCCTGCATCCACACCTCTCGGATGAGAACCTGGGCCACCTCCCTGTGGTCGTTCAGGGCGGCCAGGTGCAGCGCTGTGAACCCATCCTCCTTCTTGGCGTCCACCAGCTGCCGGGCCCGCGCCAGAATCCTTCTGACGGCTCTGTGGGAGCAGGGAGACGCGTCTGGGGTCAGGGGCGACCCCAGAGTGGCCCAGCAGCACAGCAGGAGCTGGCTGCTGGCCACGCGTCCACCCCAAACTCACAGCGTGTGGCCTTTGAGGGATGCATGGTGCAGCAGGGTGAAGCCTTGGCTGTTGGTGGCAGTGACGTCGATGCCCGGCACCTCAGTGAGGACCTCCACGATGCCGCTGGCGCCAGTGCCCGCCGAGATGGCACAGTGCAGGGGCGTGTCAGCATGGGCGTCCTGCCGGTGGTGGGCCAGCGGTCACTTGCCAAAAAGGTCTTGGCCACTGCCTCCTTGACCCCAGGGATAAGGCCAGGGGACCCAGCACTCACGGGCAGGTTGACGTCACAACCGCGCTCACAGAGGACCCTCACCACCTCCAGGAAGCCCCTCTGCACGGCCACGTGCAGCGCCGAGCTCCGGGTGCCGTTAAGCGTGTTGGCCCCGCAACCCGAGCTCAGGAGCACCCGGGCGGCCTCGGGCTGGTTCCTGGCGGGAGAGGAAGCAGGAGGGGCGCTGTGCCCACTGGCTGGACCTGCGGGCCCGGCCCCCCACGCCCCGGCCAGGCCTCACCCCAGCGCCGCGTAGTGCAGCGCCGTGCTGCCCTCGTCGTCCGGCAGGTCCGCGCCCGCCCGAGCCTGCAGCAGCCGCCGCACCAGCTCCACCCGGCCTAGGTAGGCAGCCACCTGCAGGGCGGTCCTGCCATGGTTCTTGGTGTCCACCTGCCAGGAGGACAGAGGGTTAGCCCCCAGCCCCGGCCCCTCCCGCTGGGGCTGGTGGGGCCGGGGCAGGGGTGGGGGGTGGCGGGGGCTGGTCTCAGGAGCTCGCCTGCTCCGGGTGCCGCCGCAGCAGGTCCAGAGCCCGGGCCACGTTGCCCAGGGCCACCTCCACCACCAGCCTCCCCGGATGCTCCAGGTCACTCTTCTGGGCTCGAAGCTTGTCCAGGACGACACTCAGGGAGCCTGGGGAGGGCAGGGCTGAGGTTCGGTGGTGGCCAGGGGCGGCCCCGCCCCCCCCCCCCCCCCCCCCCCCCCCCGCAGCCGCCCATGCTGGACGCCCTCACTTTTGTTCTCCCGGGCGCGCTCGGCCACGTCCAGGTTGGCGTCCTCCTCAGGCCGGTAGGCCACCAGGCAGGAGGGGCTGAAGGTCCACAGCTTACCGTTGACCAGCACACCCAGGTTCCCATCTCCGAAAACCTTCAGTACTCTCCCAATGTGGCCCAGAGCCTGGGTGGGGAGAGGGAGGGGTCTCAGGTGGGCCTCCCAGGGGCGAGGGAGCTGGGGGTGGGGGGGTAGGGGTGAGGGACTCACGGGGGCCATGTCATCTGTCCACTCGCCATGCCCGGCCTGCAGCCGCTTCACCGTGTCGAGGTCGTCAATGACCCGCACAACTTCACCCACCGAGCAGGCGTTGTGCTGAGTGACAGAGAAGCATGTGAAGGGCCCCGGGCAGGTGTGGCTGCCTGGGGCCGTAGAGCAGGAAGCCGCCCCCATCCAGCTCCACAGGACAGGCTGGCCGGGACAGGACCCCAGCCCCTGCCCGAGAGCACAACCAGAGGATCTGGCCCGATAAAGGCGACAGGTGACCAGGGCAGCCCTTGGTGGCCTAGCCTCAGAGCCATGCGGGTGACAGCCAGAGAGGCAGCGGACATCAGCATCCAGACGGGACAGAAGCCAGCTGGGGGGCTGTGCAGGCCAGGGTGGGCCTGTCCCTGCACACTGACGGGGGAGCGGGCAGCACAGCCAAGACCAGACTAGCCTGGCTCGGGGGAGGGGGGCCCACAGGATGACCGGGAGCCAGGCTGGAACAGCACGGAGGGGATCAGGGCTGCTCCTCCCCGACCCCCAAACCTTTCCTAGCAGCTGCCTCCTCGCCCTTGCCCTCGTGGGTACAGACAGAGCTCCCTCTACAAGCCACCTGTCCTATGACCCCGCCATCCCCCACCCTTGAAGGCGGATGTGCCCCAGCCCCGGCGCCGCCACTGGACGCGCCGCTGCCTCCCACCCCTCCATCCCTCATCCGAGGGATACTGCTTCCCAGACAGCTCTCACCACGCCCACCCCGCCCCCAGCCCCGGCCAAGGTCCACCCCGTCCCCCTGTCCTCCTAAGAAAGTACGCCCAACCCACCGCTTCCTGCCTGTGAGGCTGCAGAGGCCCCTCTGGCCCTCAGAACAGATGTTTGCGCCCGGCCTGCCGCCCCAGCTTCCAACAGCTCCCCGCGGCCCCCACCCCCGTGCCTCACACCAGGGTCCCCTCTCCCTGGACCTAGTCCCCTCTGGACCCCACCATTCCCTCCCCTCTTCCTTCAGGGCCCGAGGGAGGCACTCCCAGGGCCAAGCCAGCACGTTAAAGGGGGTACGGAAGCGAGCAGAGGGGCTCAGCCCGGCCCCCCATGCACCTTGGTGAGAGCCCCAGGGTGGAAGGTCCAGCGGGTCTTGTGGCTGAACTGCACACGCACGTCCCCACGGTCCGTGATGCGGTGTACGGTGCCCATCTGTCCGATACACTGCGGCGGGTCACGGAGGCTGTGGCCAGGTGGAGCAGGAGGGCGGGGGTCCAGAGGATGTGGGGAGGGGCGGCACGGGGACTCGGCAGGTGGGGCGGCTCACCTTGGCCATCCGGGGGTTCCATCCGCCGTGGCCTTCCTGCATGTCCCTCAGGATGTCCGCATCCAGCAGACACTTGACCTTGTCCCCGTGCTGGAAGGGCTGGCCATCAGCACTCACCCTGCGCTGCAGCTCTGCGGGCTTGCCTGGGGGCGAGGTGGCAGGCCCAGCTCACGCGGGTCCCTCCGCCCCCACGCCTCCCCTCCCCTCGGTGACTTCACGGGCCACCCCTGGTGAGGCTCAGCCAGGACAGAGAGCAACTGGGTGGGCGTCAGTGGGGCCCGCCCGTACCGAGCCTCGGCAGATGCTCCCTGTAGTAGAAGCCACCGGCTGCCTCGCCCACACACTTGAGGTCCACCTTGCCCTTGTGGCCCACGCGGTACACGTTGGTAGTGCCGTCGGCCCAGGTCACGCTGGCCACGCTCCGGCCCGTCTCCACATCCCAGCCACGGATGTCCGCCACTCGGCCGGGCTTCCCTTCCCCTCCTGGGAGACAGCGGCCCCACCGGCAGACTGAGCCTGCGCCAGAGGACGAGCCATAGCCGGTGGCAGCCCAGCGCCCACCTGCCCACCCTGGGCCCCCACTCACCATCCTGCGAGCCCCACTCCCAGTCGGGGCCCCGAACCACCTTCGCTCCCTGGAAGATGCCCCTTAACGGGATCCTTGGGAGGCCCTGGCGGGGACTCAGCGTGACCCTACGAGAGAGAGAGTGGGTCCCAGGCCATGAGGGACACCCACGCAATGGAGCAGGCCCCCTGCTCTGCCGGCCTTGCTCCTCCACTCCCACCCCTGGAATCTAGAGGATGGGGCGCCGCCAGCTCCCAGGCCCACAGGTCAGTGCCCTCCACACTCTGGGCCTAGAGTGGGGCTGCGGCCCAGGTCCCTCCAGGAGACCGTTCTTATTTCTTTCTTTCTTTTTTTTTTTTTTTTTTTTCCAATTTGGCCACGCCAGGCAGCTTGTGGGATCTTAGTTCCCCGACCAGGGATTGAAGTGGCACCCTCGGCAGTGAGAGTGCAGAGTCCTAACCACCGGACCGCCAGGAAAGTCCCTGGGGGACCTTTCATGATGTCAGGCGAGAAGGGCGCCCCAGGCCCACCCTCACCACACACCCTCTACGTACAGTCACACCAAACCTGCTGCCTCCCGTTAGAGCTGACCCCAGAGCTCAGCGCACGGCCTGGCCCAGGGGAGCTCAGCACGTGGGAAGCAGAGGAGAGAGCAAGGCAGGCTTGGCCAGAGGCGCCCAGACAGCTCATCCTGGCTGCCACACTGGCTGGGGGCGGCTGGGACGTGGAGCCCCTCCCCTCCGTGTGTGGGGGGTGTCAAGGAGGCGAGGGCAACATTGCGGGGGACAGGGGTGCACCTCTGGGCACCCACCCAGCCCAGTGGACTCCTGCCCAGCCGGGTCCCCCCCGACCACAGCAAAGGAGCCTGCCAGCCAGACCAACGGCACCTCCACAGGCGCGGACGCCCCAGGCACGCCACCCTCAGCGCCCCGGCCACGGCGGCACTGGGGGACCACTGGGGAGCCTGGCTCTAGGAGGGGACCGGGACACCGGAGAAGGCCCCAGCCACAGCAACCACCTCCGCAGACCTGCTCAGTGGACACGGTTGCCTTCTGCAAGGGATAGGGACTGGTGTCAAAGCCCAGGCCCCACGGCGTGACCAGGACCCTGGCCACTCCTCGAGGAAATGGCTCAGGAAGGACTCGACCTGTACCCTGGGGAGTGGCCAGCAGGAGGCAGCTCCAATCCTCCGGGACCAAGGCTGCTCGGGTGTCAGAGGTGCGCTTGCGAGGCCCTGGACATGAGCGGGGAGGACGCACGGGGGTCGCGCCCACACCCGGGGCGGCGGGGGAACTCACGGGCGCGAGTGGGCCGTCTCGTAGCGCTCGAAGGCGTGGGCCAGCTCGTGCTTGTTCTGCATGTAGCACTGCGTGCAGAGATCGTAGTCGAAGCAGACGCGGCACTTCCAGCGCATGCCCCGCAGCCCGTGCTTCTTGCAGCAGTCGCAGATAATGTTGGGGTGGCGAACGCCTGCGGGCGGGCAGCGTCAGGGGGCGCCGCGCGGCCCCGCCCCTCTGCCCCGCCCCGCCCCCTCAAGCCCCGCCCCCGGGGCCCCACGCGCACCGATCTGGGCGTTGTCGAAGAGCAGCAGGTCATGCGCGCCCTGGTAGCCCGCGCGGTAGTTGGTGCGGGTGCCGTGGTCCCACTGCACGACCACCGTGCGGTCGGGGGTCGAAGGGCTGCCGTGGCGGCCGAGCTCCACCACCGTGCCCACGCCGCCCTCGCCGCCGTCCTGCTGGCCCCATTTCCAGTCCACGCCGCGCACCACGCGCATGCCCACCTGCACGCCCGCCTGGGGGTCTGGCTCCATAGTGCGAGACCTGCGGGCAGAGGGCACACTCAGGCCACACTGAGGAGGCCACACGGGCTTGCACCAGTTCTGAGAGGGCTGCCAGGGAGAGATGGATGGGAACGGGGGTGGGGTGGAACACGGGGAATGCCCTGGGGCTGGAGGGGGGCCTGTGCAGTAGGGACCAAAGGGGGCCCACGTGGCCACCGCCAGCAGCACGGCAGACCAGCTGCAAAAGCGGAGGTGGGCCCGTCCTGGAGGGAGGGTGGGACACCTCTTTGGAAAGGGCCTGCCAGCCGCTGTGGGGAGTTGGAGCAGAAGTGTGGGGGCCATCCTGGTGACAGGACTGCAGGTCCCCAGGGAACCAGGGGACAAGACCCAGCTGGGAGGAGGGTCTGCCCGCACTAGCAGATCCGGTTCTGAGTGGCTGGCGTACAGGGGGCCACCAGGATGGCACACATCAACATGAAAGGTAAGACAATAAAACTTTCCGAAGCAAGCAGACTTTCTTTGTGTAGCCAACTGAGAAGCTGGACGGCACTTAAGCCTGGAGAGGCAGCAACACATACGCCACAAAGGCCCTGTACCTGGAGTGTGGACGGAGGGCCTGCAGATCCCATGCACAAAGCAGACAACCCAAGAGAAAACAGGAAAACGCTGGAACAGGTGCCCCCAGCAGCTAACACACACAGGGTCTGATGCCACCCACAGCCCAGTGGGCAGTGCTGTGTGGTCCTTCTCCAGAGAAGCGTGGCCCGGCCACCCCAGGCAGGCCCTGACGGAGGTGGCGTTGTTCACAGCAGCGCCTGCCCCGAGTGCTCAAGGGTGAACTGGGTCGTGACACGTGATTTACCTCCAAGGGAGCACAAACCACTGCACTACACACAGCAAAGCTCACAAACGCATGTTGAAGGAAAGAAGCCACGTGCCTGATTCCACCAATAGAAAGTTCACAAACGGGACAGACAAATCCAGGGCACTAGAGTCCGGGAGACAGCGGCGGAAGCGGTCACGGGGGGCTTGGGCCCGGAGGGAACATGCTACTTCCTGATCTGGGTGCCAATTATACACGTGTTCACTTTGCTAACTTGGATCACTTATGACCTGGGCCTCTATATGTGATTCCTCAATAAATTTTTTTTATGACATGAATGGATTTGGACAACGCCTAAGATGTTAAATCAACAGGACTTGATGCGGGAGAGGGCTCAGGGCTCCAGGGCTGGAGGGGGCAGTCGCTGCTCCATCTCTGGAAACTGAGCCTCTGCAGTGGAGCGGGCTCTCAGGTAGCATCGGAACCCCGAGGCTGGGGAGACGCTGGCCTGGGGCACCCAGCAGTCTCACTGCAGAGCTCCTGGAATGCCAGAGGGAGACCCTGAGGCTGGCTGGGGTGCAGCTGGCTCCTGTTAGCGCCCAGTGGCCCAGTGAAGCCACAGGCCACCAGGCCAGCCCAGAGCTTAGCCAGCAACAAGGAAGGAAAACCACACGGCACCCCTCCAGCTGGACCCCGCCCCCCCCCCCCAGCCCAAAACTCAGAATCCCAGGCCTGAGCCCACAGGTCATCTGATGGCCACCCTCTGCCCAGCCCCACCTCGAGGTGTGCGCCAGCACAGGGTGTGCAGGGGAGGGGGGCTGCCCACAGGGCGAGGCTCCTGGTCCATGCCCAGCCCAGGGTCCGAGTGAAGGACCCTCAGATCCTCAGCAGCATGGACTGCTCAGCCAGCTCGGCTTCTGCAAGTCACCCCGCCTCCTGGGCACGTGCCTGTGACCGCTCCTGCCTCACCCCTCCCAGGACCGCCAGGGCTTCCAGACGCAGGTGGACGATCTAAAAGGACGTGCCTTCCCGACCCGATGGCCAGTCTCCTCAGGGAAACCACTCGCTGCTCGTTCACCTGGCCGGCTACGCCCCCCGGGGCCACGCCGCCTCCGTCTCCTGCCGCCCTCCAGCCACCCTCCCCTCTGTGGTCTCTGGCCCCTGCGAATATGGGGCACCAGGGCTTCTCCGTGCTTCCTGCCACAGCAAGAAGGCCACACGAGACTGCCTGTGGCTCTTCACTGCCAGCGAGCCCGAGACGAGGGCTGAGGGCCTGTGGGCCACCACCTCGCAGGGCAGGCCATTCACGTGTGGCCTCGGCCTCCTGCTTGGCGTCTCTCCGTCAGCAGCTGCCACACGTGTCTGACTGAGGCAGAGCAGCGCAGCCTGAGCCAGTGGCCCAGTGGCTTAGTGGTGGCGCTGCCCCTTAGGGCACAGGCCCTGTCACGCAAGGCTGCCAACCTCAGCCAGATCGCACATGCCCTCCTCCCCGCCGGAAGCCTCCAGAATTGGTCGTGGCCCGTGGGCAGTGAGTGTCGAGCTGCCTCTCGCCCTTCCCAGGCGCTCCTGTTGAGCCAGTCAGACTGGACCTCGTTCCAGGCAAGCACAGACCCAAACAAGTGTGGGGAGACAGGCCCAACGAGAGACCCCTGCTAGCAAGGGGCACGCCATCTGCAGGGCCAGGAACTGGCCCTACGCTGAGAGAAAGGGGCAGGAAAGGACGCCAGTCCCACGAGCTGGCACTGCGGTCCTTCTGCAGCCACAGTGGCACGCCCTCTGCCTGTGAGCCCAGCCCCTCAGCCTGCCTGGCCAGCTGTCACACCCACCCTCCTGGCGGCCTACAGACCCACTGGTCACGGGCTGCAGAACCATCTCCACCAAGACAGGGGGTGGGGAGTGGACACCCTGAGCAGGATAGCAGGTGTGCCCTGTGCCTGGCTCTGCCCTCAGGGGAATGGCTAGAGAACGAACAGGGGGTGGAGGAGGCCCAGCAGGGCCTGTGGGAAAACAGGACCAAGTCCCAGCCAGCAGCGGCTCCACCAGGGCACCAGGGAAGTCCAGCCTGTCACGAGAAGTGCCTCTGACCAGCACCTGCTGCCTTCACACCCCTATTTTGAGCACAGCCAGACAGTTCTCCAGAGCTGGCCAGCAACCTCCCTGCTCCCCAAGGACGTCCCTCCCGGAGCCCACTGGCCCACAGGGAACAGAGCCAAATGGACACGCTGAGCCTCGGGGTTCCTCCCACGCAGACCAGTGGCCCTTGAGGAGGACAGTGAGAAGAGAGCAGCATCCCGCCCTGCGGCGCCCACAGCCTGGGGAGCCTCTCTTCACCTCCCCTCCACACTCCATCCCTGGGGGGCCCGGGGCTGGCCCTCGGCCGCAGCACCTGCGCCCAGCCTGGCGTCGCCCGACCTGGGGCCTGAGCAGGGCCCCCAGAGACGCCTCCCTGCTCGCCCTCCTGGCTCCCGACCTCAGCGCTTGGGCACAGCATAGTAGGACCCTGGTGAAGCAGGCCAGGTGGCTTTCCAGGCCTCTCTGCCACTTTCCTCCCCCCACGTGCCTGGTATTTGTCGCTGTTGTCACCAGGACCCAGCAGATGGCCGCTCGTGCTCCATGTGACCTCAGGTCCCCAGCCTGCCCAGTGTCAGGGGTCACTACCTCACCACCCAGGTGTGAGGGGAGGGGGTGGCCAGCAGGGAATGGACCGGGGTCAGGAGCAGGGGGGCAGCAAAGAAACCCTGAGGGGCTAGGGAGGAAGGGGACCCCAGTTTCAGTGCGAAATTCACCCAAAGAGTTCTTCCTTTTTCTTCCGTTGCCAGAAATGCCGTACTCTAACGTCTTCCTCAGAGCTCACAGGCCACCCCTGGCTGGCAACGGAACGCCCCGAGGCCGTCACTATGAGGGTTTACGATGACCCTGAAGCGCTCCAGGTGCGAGCAGTCGGCACTTACCTTACAGCACACACCAGCCTCTCGTCAACATCCCGGATGCTTAGCTGCTCTTTCCCGGGTCACAGGTTTGCTCAGACACCAAGATATCCTGTTGGAAACTAGAAGCGATTGCCGACGCAGAACACAGCAAACCAAACAGGTAGCCAGCCAGCAAGTCTGGGGAAACATGGTTTTTAAAAGGCAGTTTTACACTTTTAGCATTTACCATCTCAACCAAACAGGTGGACACCTGGATCTGCTCTGTTGGTTTACCAGTTTCTCTTTTCACAAGAAACTTCCAGCTCTTGGAATGCAAAACTATTTCTAAAGCACATGTTGGGACAGTATAGAAATAAGGTGTTTGCCCTATTTGGACAATTTCACTGGAAAAACTTCAACAAGCTGCAAAGATGAAATCCCATTTAGCTAGGAAGTTGGCAAACTGCCTTTATTGAAAAGAATAAAGTTGCGTGCTGACTGCTCGCGACCAGAGGCTGCCACTCCTTCCCTGGCACCTCCGGCTGGGCTGATGATGCTGTTTAAATCCACCCCATGTGTGGCACAGTCAACTGGCAAGACTTGGTGAATCACAGGCTCCGGTCACGCGGCAGCTCTGGCTAAGGCAGAGGTGGCCATCCTGGGTGCCCAGGGAGTCTGGCCCCTCAGAGGCCAGGTGAAGCCCTGAGACCCGACTTGGCCCAGTACAAACACACCAGCTGGGGGAAGGCCCGTAGGAAGCAGAGGAAGGTCATCACCCAAATCTTGGCCACCCAGATGGAAGCCCTCAGGCACCCTGCAGACCGCGGCGTCATGACCCAGCCACTGCACAGGGCCAACCTTGGGCGGGGGCACAACCTTCAGATACTTGTTGCACCTGCAGCAACAGGCCAGAGTGAGAAGGCAAGACGAGGGCACCTGCCAGGAAGGACCAGCTTTGCCAGGGCTCCCACTCTCACGCTGCCTCATCCCCAGCCCCGTTGGGCCCCCCAGAACCCTGTCTGGCACCTTTGCTTATTGCCTCAATTGGTTCTGAGCTCAGAGGGAGAGGCAGGATTATGTACCACCCCACCACCCCAGAGACACACTCAAAAACAAGCAAAGCCCCTCTGACATATTATCAGACAGAATCCGAGCCCCTCAAGAGCTCACCTGTCTAGCTGTTCCGATGCCCCCCGCCCGCCCAGAGACTGGTGGGATGCAGCCCTGACGTCTGGAGACCTGCGGACTGGCCTCGAGCCTTGCTGAGCTTCAGCGCAAGCCCTGTGCCATCCGACCCTGCGGCGGCGGGGAGATGCCAAGACGCACAATCTACACGCCCGCTGTCTACAGGCTCATTCCCGGGCCCACGACCACGACCCCAGAGCTGCCCCAGGCGCCTGGCTCCTGCCCTGCAGGGCTCCCTGGGGTCTGGGGCCGCCGGGGATGGGGTCGGAGGGCTGGCGAACGGCAAGGCCCTGCGCTGAGCCTTGGACTCGAGCAGCTGGCCTGCGGGGGGGCGGGGCTGGACAGGCTGGGCAGGGCGCCCGCCCCGAAACTGACCCTCCCCTCACTCCCTGGGGTCCGCCCCGCCCCTGTCATTCGTCACCTTCCTCGGGAAGCCGCCCCGGGCCCCCGACGCTGCCAGTCCCCGGCCCTGGTGCCCTTGTCTACCCCTCCACTTGCCCCGAAGTTTGCGTCCCGCCTGCTTCGCGCGGGGGCTCCGGGGGCCTAAGGAGAGCCGAGTCTGTCAGCCGGCCGACTGCGGCCTCAGTGTGTGCGGCGGCCGGCCCGCAAGCTAGGCTACTCAGAGCCAGCCAACCAGCCAGGCCGCCCCGCCGCGCCGCACAGCGCAGCACCAGAGCCCACCGGCCAAGGCCGCCCGAAGCCCCCGGCGCTCGGGGCTCTGGGGCCGCCGCGAGGCCTGCCGGGACTTGTAGTCCGCAGCCTGCTGAGACCGTGGCCGGGGGGGCGGGCCCGAACCACAACTCCCAGGAGGCCCGGCAGCGCCGTGACGTAACGGGGTTGAGGGCGTGAGCTACGGCTCCAGTCCCGCCCCGATTGGGAGGGTGGGGGTTTCCAGCTCTGCTTTCCTGGGAAGGGTTCGGGTCGGCTGTGCGTCGCCTGACTGGGGATGGGCTCGTGTCTGACAACGTGTGCGCAGGTCGTCAGAGGGATGCGGACTGCAGGCTGTGGCGACTCTAGGGCCTCTCACCACCCGGAGCCGCGGCCCGGAGGGCGCGGGTACACTGCCACCCCGAGCCGCCCGGGCTACCGAAGACTGCGCACGCGCGGGCCCGGGATGCGCGAACCAGGCGGCCTTGCCTCCGCTGTGGAGGGGCGGGGCCTGAGGCGGAAGTGCGTCACCCTTGCCCTGCCCTACGTGGCGCCGCTGGGTTCGGAGACGCGTTCGGTTGCTGTGGAGACCCGCTAGGCCGGGCCTCCAGGGCGTAGAAATGAGAAGTTGTCACAGCCAACTCCTTTTGGCTTGAGTTATCTTGAAATCAAAGTCACATAATTCAAAAAGACACGTGCACCCCAATGTTCATTGCAGCACTATTTACAATAGCCAGGTCCTGGAAGCTACCTAAATGCCCATGGACAGACAAATGGATAAAGAAGATGTGGCACATATATACAGTGGAATATTACTCAGCCGTAAAAAGGAGCGAGGTTGGGTCATTTGCAGGAACGTGGATGGATCTAGAGACTGTCATACAGAGTGAAGTAAGTCAGAAAGAGAAAAACAAATATCGTATATTAACGCATATATGTGGAACCTAGAAAAATGGTACAGATGAACCGGTTTGCAGGGCAGAAATAGAGACACAGATGTAGAGAAAAAACGTATGGACACCAAGGGGGGGGAAGTGGCGGGGGTGGTGGTGGGATGAATTGGGAGATGGGGATTGACATGTATATACTAATATGTATAAAATGGATAACTAATAACCTGCTGTATGAAAAAATAAATTTAAAAAAATTAAAAAAAATAAAATCAAAGTCACGCCAGTGCATGGTTTTTTATTCACGCAGAACTTAAGACGTAGTGAACAACAGCGGTCCCGTGCCAGTCTCCCCAGAGGCAAATACTTCCAACCCTTGTAGCTTTTCCTCTGGCAGAAACCTCCACGTTTCTCAACCAGAGACTGCTAGTTTTTGATGTATTAAATATAGACATTTCTATGGACTTCCCGAAGTAAGGGAGCAAGCAGGCTCTCCAAGCAACTCCCCGCCTGCCCCACCCCCACATTTTCACGACTGTTCACGGTGACGGTGTAAAAGCACGCCTCCATCTTGTACCACCTTTTTTTCCCTTCATACTTACCTAGTATTTCTCTTGTGCCTAGATTTTTACGTGGCTAGTTTTCCTTGCCACTTGCCTATCAATAACATTTTCCGAAGGCTCAAACACCTTAGAGCTGTTTAATTCCTGGAGGCCCCTCTCCCAGAGCCCCCTGGCCCGTGTTCCCTCCAGACTGATGGCTTTCTCAACCCACCGCACAGCTCTGCTGTCTTGACCTTTCCTCTGCTGTCATCCCTGTGACTTGTTGCCTTTTTCCTGTGTTGGTTCCCTGTTTCCTGGAACCCCTTTGTGGTTTACTCTCTTATTTTGCTGAAGTCAGTCCACGAGTAGCTTCCTGGGAAGGGTGTGCGTCTGAAATGTGTTTATTCTACTCTCGTCTCTGATGGTAGGATATATATAGAATTCTAGATTGGAAATACTTTTCCTTCAAAACTTTTCAAGTCATAGTTTTTAGCTCCCAGCTTCCAGGGCTGCTGTTAAAAAGTCCAAAGCCGTTTTGATTCCTGCCCAGTTGTGTGTGATCTGTTTGTTCTCTCTCAAAGCTTTTAGGATCTTCTCTTTATCCTTGGTGTTCTCAACTGACACAACAATATACCTTGATGTGGGCCTTGCTCATTGGACTGTGCACACAGTGGTTCTCTCCATCCTACAGGCTCATGTCCTTAGTTTTGGAACTTTGTAAAGAACAAGACTCTTCCATATTCTGTGTTATCTCTTGATGAAATTCCTATTACTCACATTCGGATTGGACCTCTAATTTTCTTTTCTCACCTATTGTTTACCTCTTTTTCTGGTAGATACTCTTAAATTTACCTTCCATCCCTTCTTTTCGTTAGTTAAGCTCTTTGATATTGTTATTTATAATAAGAAATAGACCTTTGGTCTTTGTCCCTAGCTTCTGGCACAGAGCTCCTAAAACCCTTGAATTTGCTAAGTCAGAAGAGTCATAAAGGAGACGCAAGAGGGAGGAGATATGGGGATATATGTACACATATAGCTGATTCACTTTGTTATACAGCAAAAACAAACACACCATTGTAAAGCATTATACTCCAATAAAGATGTTAAAAAAAAAGAGAGGGAGAGACATGGGACACAGTCGTAAGTAGATCACTTTCACTGAATTTCCTTGTCCAAGATTCACTTAGGAAGGCAAAGTGTGTTATTTTGAGGGGCATTTGAAGAAAATGGTAACTTTAACATTACCATGGAAGACTGTGTGTAAATACTACAAATAATAATTCTGTCTATTAAAGTTTAAAAAAAAAGTCATAAAGGTGCATTTTGATATTCATATCAAGCCTCTTTCAATCACACTTGAGTTTATGTTAACAAGGTGGTCTTTGGAAAGCTCCTAGGAGTGGGGGCTGGTTGCCAGGGGAACCAACCAAGTGATTAGAGGGTTGGGACTCAACCTCACCCTCTGACCTCTGGGGAGGGGGGAGGGGCTGGATATTGAGCTCAATCACCACTGGCCAATAATTTAACCAGTCATGCCCATAAAAACCCAAAAGGATGGGGTTGGGAGCGCTTCTGGGTTGGTGAACATGCAGGAAGAGTGTTGTGCCCCGAGAGAGCATGGGAGCTCCATGCCCTTTGCCACACACCTTGCCCTACACAGCTCTTCCATCTGGTCATCCCTGAGTTATATCCTTTTATAATAAAGTGGTGAACTACTAAGCAAACTGTTTTCCTGTGTTCTGCGTGCTGCTCTAGCAAATCCATCAGACCTGAGGAGGGGGCTGTAGGAAGCTCCGATATATAGTCTGTGGGTTGGGAACACAGGTGACAACCTGGATTGTCGGTTACCAAAGAGGTGAATGAATTCATCCATACAGAGCAAAATCCTTGATCTGACAGAAACAAGAGAAGCAGGCGGTGATGAGGTTAAAGAAAAGAACCCTAAATGAAACAACATCAGCTTTAGAACCAAAAAAAAGAAGAGTATAAAGAAAAAGAAACAGGGATTACCTGGTGGTGCAGTGGTTGAGAATCTGCCTGCCAATGCAGGGAACACGGTTTGAGCCCTGGTCCAGGAAGCTCCCACATGCCACGGAGCAATTAATCCCGTGCGCCACAACTACTGATCCTGCGCTCTAGAGCCCACCAGCCACAACTACTGAGCCCACGTGCCACAACTACTGAAGCCCGCGCACCTAGAGCCCATGCTCCACAACAAGAGAGAAGCCATCACAATGAGAAGCCCGCGCACCACAACGAAGAGTAGCCCCCGCTCGCTGCAACTAGGGAAAGCCCATGTGCAGCAACGAAGACCCAACGCAGCCAAAAATAAATAAAATAAATGAATAAATTTAAAGAAAAGAAAGAGAGAAAAAGAAACAGACAAGGAGTAGGTGAGGCAGTCCTGGGGCGGTGGTTCCCACAGGACCAGCTGGGCACCCTCAGTTCTGCACGCGGTTCTAATGCCGGCAGCCACCACACTGTGTCATCTCCTAAGAGGAAAATGAGGCAGAATAGGAGAAGATCCCCAACCACTAAAGCTGGACACAGTAGGAGGAGAAGTTACTCTCACAGAATGAAAATCGAGAGTGATGCCGAAAGCTCGGCCTCTGTGCATCGGTGCCAAATGGAATCTCGGAGACAGAGTTTCGGGTGAAGTAGGAAAAGAATAGCTTTATTGCTTTGCCAGGCTCAGGGGAACACTTGCCTTGAAAAGTCTGTGTCCCTACCCGGGAGGATCTGATGAGGAGGTACTCATCAATACTCAATACTTCAAGGGAGGGGTTGCTGACAAGATCAGGGTGTGTGCAAGGCTTGTACTCATCTCATCTCAGGTGGTCGCTCTCCGAATCTTGATGAGCTTCTCAGGTCCCTTTAATCTCGCCTCAGGTGGTTTCCTGGCTGCTCCGCCCTTGATTAGCAACTGTTCGAATCCACCCTTTGGAACTCAGGGAAGGTCATGGACTGGAGTCTTGCCTACAGGAAACGGGGGACAAAAAAAGGCTTCTGTGCCCTGGAGCCTACAGGGACCGCCCCCCTCCCGGTTTCAAGAGCAAATTGCCTACTTTTTTACATTTTCAAAAATTGCAGTGTAGTTGATTTCCAATGTTTTGTTAATTTCTGCTGTACAGCAAAGTGATTCAGTTTTATATCTATATATGCATTCTTTTTTCAATATTCTTTTCCATTATGGTTTATCACAGGATAGTGAATATAGTTCCCTGTGCTCTACAGTAGGACCTTGTGGTTTATCCACCCTGTATATAATAGGTTTCATCTGCTAATCCCAACGTCCCACTCCACCCCTCCCCCAACCCCCTCCCCTTTGGCAACCACAGGTCTGTTCTCTGTGTCTGTGGTTCTGTTTCTGTTTCATAGATAAGTTCATTTGTGCCATATTTTAGAATCCACATATAAGTGACATCATATGGTATTTGTTTTTCCTCTGACTTACTTTGCTTAGTATGATAATCTCTAGGTCTATCCATGTTGCTGCAAACGGCATTATTTCATTCTTTTTAGTGGTTGAGTAATATTCCGTTGTACACTTGTACCATGTCTTCTTTATCCGTTCATTTGTTGACGGACATTAGGCTGTTTTCATGTCTCGGCTATTGTGAATAGCACTGCTATGAACATAGGGGTGCATGTATGTTTTTGGATTAGAGTTTTCTCTGGATAGATGTCCAGGAGTGGGATTGTTGGTAGCTCTTATTTTTAGTTTTCCGAGGAACCTCCATACTGTTTTCCACAGTGGTCGCACCAACTTACATTCCCAGCAACAGCGTCAGAGGGTCCCTTTCCTCCACACCCTCTCCAACATTTATTATTTGTACAGTGAGAGCGAGCTGTCTGGAGCAAGGGTCAGAGGTTTGAGGAGGTCTAAGGGAAGCGGCCTTGAAAGAGAAAAAGCAGGAAATCACAGGTTTCCCTGAGGCACACAGAGCGGGACAGATGCTGGAGGGACAAATGGACCAATGGTCCAGTGCAGAAGGAGTCCGGATGGGAGCGAATTGACGAGCTGTGTGGAAACCTTGATGGGATCAGTCCCGTGCACGATGATCAACCCTCCCCACGGAAAATGCTGAGAAATGACGAGGTGAGGATGCCACGATGTTTACAAAATCCCATGAGCTTTAAGGGCTTGTCTCATTATGGAGGCGCATTGTGACTATGTAGGTAAAACCATATTTTTAAAAAATCTGTAAATAGGTGTACTTTTTCCAAATGCTGCTCCAAGTTACTTAATAGGATTTCTTTGTATTCCTTTCTATTTTTTTTTTCCAAAAAAATAGTGCATGACAAGACGGTAAACATGCCATTCTCTTTCAGCTGTAATGCTCTTAAAATTATTCTCGAATATACTGTGATGTCAATAAAGCCTTTTAGTTCATTTGGTTTTAAAAAATTGAGTTAAATTGTAGGACACGGGTCAGTGTCCACACAGACGTGGAGAATTGCTGGGTTATTTACCTTTCTGAGTTCGTGTTGTTTTTTTTCTGATTCTCCTCATAGATAGTACTCTTTCCTAAGTGCAGCTTTTTTCTCATTTTAGTTCAATTACAGATTTCTAAAGGCCTGTCTTCTGCTTTCTGCACTGACCCCTTTCATCCAGGTCCCTCTCCTCTGTCTGCGTTGGTCTCCCCACTCCCTGCTGTCTCTGGAGCCTTCGTCAGGGGGCCGCTGTACCAGCTGGGATCCAGCTCAACTGAGAGTGTCGGGACACCTCCAAATAAAAGTGGCTTGAAAGGCAGAGGATGGGGGACTTCCCTGGTGGCGCAGTGGATAAGACTCCATACTCCCAATGCAGGGGGCCTGGGTTCGATCCCTGAAGAGGGAACTAGATCCCACATGCATGCCACAACTAAGAGTTCTCATGCCGCAACTAAGGAGCCTGCCTGCCGAAACTAAGGCCTGATGCAACCAAATAAATAAATAAATAAATATTTTTTTTAAAAGGGCAGAGGATGGTTCCCCCTTTAGTAGAGGTGGTCTAGGGCTGGGTGCGGGGTCCCCAGGACTCAGGGACCCCACCTGACTCTCCTTGGCGGCTCCGGCTTCCTCGACGGGGTCTCCTGCCCAGGCTCAGGTCCCACCTGTGAGCCCGGGAGGGAGCGGGAGGAGGGCAGCCCCGCCGGCTGGCGTCCCCTTGGCCAGAACTTGTTGGTCCAGCTGCTGGGGAGGACCCAGGTCAGCCCGAGGTGGAGTTACTCAGAGATCAGGGAGAACTAGCGTCTCCGCCCTCGGAAGCTGGTGGAAGCCCTGCGTACCTGGGCTGGGCTCATCACCCTGGACCCCTCCAGAGGCCTCCCAGCGGAGCTGGAGAATCCTCCACCCTCCAGAGCTGACCATCTTTTCTGTTTCTTCTGGGACTGTTCCATTTCTCCCCTTGAGTGAAGCCTGGGCCTCTTCCTTCCAGGAACAGAAGGGGGGGAGGGGGGTGAACCCTGCCTACCAGGGAGGGGCAGGCACCCTGGAGTGTGAGGCACCAGGTGTGACCTGCGCAGGCCACGGTCCCCAGATGAGGGCACTGCTCTCTGTCCCGAGCCTTGTGGGGCTCCCCGGCTAGCCCTCCCATCTTCTCTCCTGCTCCTCTCTCAGGGGCCCCTGCGTGTCCGCCCTCGGGTCAGAGAGAAGCCCACCTGCCGAGATCTCTGCTCCCCCAGCGGCGGTGCCTTTGAGGCTTGCTCCCGACCAACCTTCAGCCATCCAGCCAGAGACACAGCCCTGCCGACATTTACTATTGTGCACAATACATAAAACAGCATATGTGAGAAACACCACATGTAATAAACAATTACACAACATAGTGTAACACCTGCTGTTACTTTTTAAAAAATATTTATTTATTTATTTATTTTGGCTGCACCAGGTCTTAGTTGCAGTATGCACGATCTTTTAGTTGTGGCATGCAGACTTCTTAGTTGTGGCATGAAAACTCTTAGTTGCGGCATGCATGCGGAATCTAGTTCCCCGACCAGGGATCGAAACTGGGCCCCCTGCATTGGGAGTCTTACCCACTGGACTTCCAGGGAAGTCCCCTAACAACTGTTGTTACTTTAACATAAAAAATGAGAAACAGGACCTTTTTGAAACTATATGTTCTTCTGTGTTATTTACTTTTCTGTTACATAAATGCTATTTTTAAACAAAATAACAATGACTAACATGGCATTAGTAATAACAGTAGGACTAATTAAACAATATGTGTGCTAAACATATAACAATATTTTTATGATGTTTCTTTTTGTTTTGTGATACACTGATTTATCTCGTCTCTTAACTCTTTATATCAAAAATAATATTTTGTACTCTTAATATACATAAATGTAAGACTTTTTTTTTTTAAACATACAACTTTTTTTTTAATTAATTAATTAATTATTTATTTATTTTTATGACTGTGTTGGGTCTTCGTTTCTGTGTGAGGGCTTTCTCTAGTTGTGGCAAGCGGGGGCCACTCTTCATCGCGGTGCGCGGGCCTTTCACTATCACGGCCTCCCTTGTTGCGGAGCACAGGCTCCAGACGCACAGGCTCAGTAATTGTGGCTCACGGGCCTAGTTGCTCCGCGGCACGTGGGATCTTCCCAGACCAGGGCTCGAACCCGTGTCCCCTGCATTACCAGGCAGATTCTCAACCACTGCACCACCAGGGAAGCCCCCATAAATGTAAGACTTTTACAAAAGAGGACATAAATAAAATAGGGACAGAGAGAAACGTGTCATTGTAATTTTTATTAAACACATGTTTATAGATTTAATAAAAATCACAACGACACGTTTCTCTCTGTCCCATGATAGAGTATTTTTGCTTTCTCTGTCTCTTTTCCAATAATTTTCCAACTTTTCTGAACAACCAGTGGCCTTTCAGATGTCCTTTCCTTGTTCTTTGTAGTAGAACTTAAAACATGAATACAGACAGGTAAACTGTACTTTCACCACTTCTATTCTACATTGTACTGGAAATTCTAGCCAAAGCAGTTAGAAAAAAAAGAAAGAAAGAAAGGGCATCTAAATTGGAAAGGCAGAAGTAAAACTATCCGTATGCACAGGTTACTTGATCTTATATATAGAAAATCCTAAATAATTCTCCCATAATGACCACAGCTAATAAGCATATTTAACAAATTGCAGGATACAAGATCAACACAGAAAAATTGGTTATAGGGGCTTCCCTGGTGGTGCAGTGGTTAAGAATCCGCCTGCCAATGCAGGGGACACGGGTTCGAGCCCTGATCCGGAAAGATCCCACGTGCCGCGGAGCAACTAAGCCTGTGCACCACAACTACTGAGCCTGCGCTCTAGAGCCCACAAGCCACAACTGCTGAAGCCCGCGCGCCTAGAGCCCATGCTCTGCAACAAAAGAAGCCACCACAATGAGAAGCCCATGCACCACAACGAAGAGTAGCCCCCACTCACCGCAACTAGAGAAAGCCCGCACACAGCAACGAAGACCCAACACAGCCAACAATAAAAAATAAATTAAAAATAAAAAGAGAGGGGGGCTTCCCTGGTGGCGCAGTGGTTGAGAATCTGCCTGCTAATGCAGGGGACACGGGTTCGAGCCCTGGTCTGGGAAGATCCCACATGCCACGGAGCAGCTGGGCCCGTGAGCCACAGTTACTGAGCCTGCGCGTCTGGAGCCTGTGCCCCGCAACGGGAGGGGCCGCGATAGTGAAAGGCCCGCGCACCGCGATGAAGAGCGGTTCCCGCACCGCGATGAAGCGTGGCCCCCGCTTGCCGCAACTAGAGAAAGCCCTCGCACGAACCGAAGACCCAACACAGCCAAAAATAAATAAATAAATAAATAAATAAAGTAGCTATAAAAAAAAAAAAAAATTAAAAAAAAAAAAAAAAAGAGAGGGAGAAAAACAACAACAGAAAAATTGTGGTTACAGCATAGAACAGACACAGCGATCAGTGGGGTAGGACCAAGAGTCGGCACAAACACGATACCAAAAGAATGATCAATAAAAGAGAAAAATTGGTAAATTGGACTTCATCAAAATTAAAAGCTTTTGTACATTTGGAAATTCCCTGGCGGTCCAGTGGTTAGGACTCTGAGCTTCCACTGCAGGGGTCTTGGGTTCGATCACTGGTCAGGGAACTAAAATCCCACATGCCAGGCAGTGACGCCAAAAAAAATAATTAATTAAATTAAATTTTAAAAAATAAGCTTTTGTGCATTAAAGGATATTATCCAAAAAAGTGAAGAGACAACCCACAGAATGCGAGGAAATATTTACAAATCATATATCCGATAAAGGTCTACTAATCAGAATATATACAGAACTCTTACCTAACAGAAAGACAAACAACCCAACTAAAAAATGCACAGAGGACTAGACCGGGTGAATAGACATTTTTCCAAAGAACACATACAGATGACCAACAGCACATGAAATGATGCTCAACATCATTAGTAATTACAGAAATGCAAATCAGGTGGGAATGTAAATTGATACCGCCACTATGGAGAACAGTATGGAGGTTCCTTAAAAAACTAAAAATAGAACTACCATACAACCCAGCCATTCCACTACTGGGCATATACCCTGAGAAAACCATGATTCAAAAAGAGTCATGTACCAAAATGTTCATTGCAGCTCTATTTACAATAGCCAGGACATGGAAGCAACCTAAGTGTCCATCATTGGATGAATGGATAAAGAAGATGTGGCACATATATACAATGGAATATTACTCAGCCATAAAAAGAAACGAAATGGAGTTATTTGTAGTGCGGTGGATGGAGTTAGAGTCTGTCATACAGAGTGAAGTAAGTCAGAAAGAGAAAAACAAATATCGTATGCTAACACATATATATGGAATCTAAGGGAAAAAAAAAAAAGGTCATGAAGAACCTAGTGGCAAGACGGGAATAAAGACCCAGACCTACTAGAGAATGGACTTGAGGATATGGGGAGGGGAAGGGTAAGCTGTGACAAAGTGAGAGAGTGGCATGGACATATATACACTTCCAAACGTAAAATAGATAGCTAGTGGGAAGCAACCGCATAGCACAGGGAGATTAGCTCGGTGCTTTGTGACCACCTAGAGGGGTGGGATAGGGAGGGTGGGGGGGAGGGAGATGCAAGAGGGAAGAGATATGGGAACATATGTATATGTATAAGTGATTCACTTTGTTGTAAAGTAGAGACTAACACACCATTGTAAAGTAATTATACTCCATTAAAGATGTTAAAAAAAAAAGAAATGCAAATCAAAACCACAAGGAGGCAACAGTTCACACCTACTAGGATAACTATACAGTACCTTTTAAAAACTAATAATAACAAGTATTGGTGAGGATTTGCAGAAATTGGTACCCTCATCCATTGCTGGTGGGAATGTAACATGGTGCAGTTGATGTGGCAAACAGTTTGGCTCTTCCTCAAATCGTTAAACATAGAATGACCAGCAATTCCACTCTTAGGGAAATACTCAGTTGAAAACAGGCACTCAAACAAATACTTGTGCACACATGTTCGCGGCAGCACTACTCACAAGAGCCAAAAGGTGGAAGCAACCCAAATGCCCATCAGCAGATGAAGGATAATCAAAGTGTGGTCCACATATCCAGTGGAGTATTATTCAGCCACATAGGGATGCAGCCCTGACACAGGCCACACCAAGGAGGAAACTCTAACACATTCGTCTGAGTGAAAGAGCCAGACACAAAATAGTACGTATTGATGATTCCATGTATATGAAATGAAATTTATATGAAATGAAATTTCCATTTATATGAAATGAAATATCTAGAACAGGTAAATCCAGGGGCCTAGAGGGAGGGCAACTGGAAACTGCTAATGGGTGTGGGGTCTCCTTTTGGGGAGATGACATTTGTGAACTAGTTACTGGTGGCGTTGGACATCATTGTGAATGTGCGAAACACCACTGGATCATACACATTAAAATGGTTAATTTTATGTCCTGTGAATTTCACCTAAATTAACAATAAATAATGGAGGTATTTTTAAAAATAGATTTATTTATTTTATTTATTTTATTTTTGGCCGCGTTGGGTCTTCATTGCTGTGCACGGGCTTTCTCTAGTTGCGGCGAGCGGGGGTTACTCTTCGTTGTGGTGCGCAGGCTTCTCATTGCGGTGGCTTCTCTTGTTGTGGAGCACGGGCTCTAGGCGCACTGGCTTCAGTAGTTGTGGCTTGTGGGCTCAGTAGTTGTGGCTCGCAGGCTCTAGAGCGCAGGCTCAGTAGTTGTGGCGCACTGGCTTAGTTGCTCCGCGGCATGTGGGATCTTCCCGGACCAGGGCTCGAACCCGTGTCCCCTGCATTGGCAGGTGGATTCTTAACCACTGCGCCACCAGGGAAGCCCCAATGGAGGTATGTTAAAAGGACACAGGGGCTGATTGAAATAGCTCCCAAAGGCCGAGCTTGGACAATTTGAGCAAGAAAATAAATAATGATAATATAGGACTATAAGTCATAGAATAAGTTAAATATCTAAGATTCTATACTGATATAAATAATTGAATAAATAAGTAAATGGGGGAGAAGGCACAGCTCTTCCTTAACTGAAAAACTCTAACTAATAAATATGGAAGGAATGAGAGAAATTGAAAACACCATTAGACAGACACCACAGTGATCACTGTAGGCGAGACCCATGGGTAGATGCTGAAATTAGTGTTGAGGGCGTGAGATGAGAAAGAGAATGCTTTCAGAATCTCTCAGCATCTCCCCACTAGATATTCACTGATGACTAAGAGAAAAACAGTGACTTTACCATGGAGAAATCCACCTTATCCTGGCATCAAGGTTAACGTCACTGGCCATGAGACAGATGGATGCCGCGTTGTCCCCGTTACGATGCCGGAGGACACATCGCTTCTTGCCAAAATGTATGAGCTCATTCTCATCCGGAGAAAACATCAGACACGTCCAAATTAAGGGGCATTCCACAAAAGAGCTGACCGGTGCCCTGCAAAAGTGTCAAGGTCACAGTAAACGGGCAAACACTGAAGACCCAGAACTGACGGGAGTGGACAAAGGAGCCATGACAACCAAACGCAACGTGGGTCCGGAGGCAAAGGGCATAGTGGGAAAGTGGCCAACATCTGAATAAGTCCTATAGTTACTAGTGTTGTGTCAAAGGTAGCTGCCTGCTTTTCAGAATTTTTCTAAGGCTGTGTTAGTTGTGAACATTAGGAGGACCTGGATGGAGGGTATATGGGAACTCTCTGTACTCATTTTTCAACTTTTCTGAAATCTTAAAGTATTTCAAAATAAAAAGTTGCACACACACAATGGGATATCACTACCCACTCACTAGCTTTAAAAAGACCGAAAATACCTAGTGTTGGCCAGGATGTGGAGCAACTGGAGGTTTCACACCTTGCTGGTAGAAATATAAAATATATAAACTATAAAACAGCCACTGAGGAAAATGACCTGGCAGACGTGACAGCGTCAATCATATTCCTTACCCCATGTCCCCTAAATTCCACCGCACCCAAGTCTTCACCTAAGATAAAGATACAGAGCCACACAAACCTGAACATGCATGTTGGTAGCAAGCAGCTCTTCCAAGAGTGGCCAACCCTGCCAGGCGTGCAGCAGGAGGGGATGACTCACGAGCTGTGCGGCGGGATGCTGCCTGGTGACCCAAGGCAGTGAACAGCTGAAGGGTCTGGACATCCTCACGCTGAGTGAACGAGCCCGACACAGAGGAGGACGGACAGTGCGATTCCATTCACGTGAAGTCCAAGAACAGGCAAGGCTCCAGTGAGTGGAGTGGGCAGGGAGGGCTTGCCAGGGCTTTGTGGGAGGTGGGTGGTGCAGCTGCCCATTTGTCGAGATTCATCCAACTGTACTCTAAAAATGGAGGCACTTTACTTAAAAAACCATACCTCAATAACATTTTTCTTAAGGTAGGTAAAGTTCATACATTAAAAGAGCAAGAACAGGGCTTCCCTGGTGGTCCAGTGGTTAAGACTCTGAGCTTCCTCTGCAGGGGGCGCGGGTTCGATCACTGGACTGGGAACTAAGATCCCGCAGGCATGCCAAACGGTGTGGCCAAAAAGAAAAAAAAAAAATTTAACACAACATTGTCAATAAACTGTACTTGAATAAAATAAATTTTAAAAACAAGCAAGAACACCCAGAAGACTTCTGGAAAATGAAAGTCCTGAAGGGGTACTCGCCTTACCGGCGGGTAGAGCGTATTCAGACCCGGATAATTAGAACGGGGTGGGGCAGTCTGAGAGCGGAACAGAGCAGGACACGCTGTGGAACTCTCGTGCACAGAGCGGCTAAGTCCCCGGGGAAAGGGGACCATGTGAGGAATGCGGCTGAATCCCGAGCAAGTCCCAGTTTGACCAAAATTAGACACAGAATAAACAGAACCATGGAAGGACTGCGGGAACCAAAGGAGAATCCCTCCTTAACCTCAGGCCTGGGAAGATTTTTGTCAACATGACCCCAGAGCCAGAGCTGATAAATAAAGGGTGCTAGTTTTTCCACGTAAAAATCAAGCATTTTTGCCTCACAAGCAAGGCCAGAAGGCCCCAAACTGGGAGAGCTATGCGCAACTTACATTATAGACGAAAGGCTGAGCAACACACATTGGGAAGACGGAGAGAACATGGGCCCAGGACACAAAGGGACAGAAAAAGAGGAGGTTAAAAAGGTGACAGTCCGTGTACTTCTTTAGGCCAGGACCCCGACACCTCCCGGACGCTGGGAGCGCGGGGGCCGCGGGGCCGCAGTTCACCGCGCGGCCGGCAGGTGGCGGTGCCGCCGGGCCCGCCGGGCCGCAGCCGCGCGCCCCCTGCCGGACGCGCCCGGAGGCACCGGGCCGGGGCGCGGGGCCGGGGCTCCTGCAGGTGCCGGAGGGAGGCGCCTCTCCCCGGCGATGCCTGCGGTTGCTGCAGACGCTAGACGCCGAACCCAAGGCTGGTTCTCCATCCACGGGCGCTGCCACACAACCTCCACGTGCACCCCTCAGGCCAGAGGCGGAGCATTTACTAGGCTGCAACTGTGAACGCGGGGGGCGGGTACACCCCCATCTCCCGGGGCGCGAAGATGCCTGTGCAGGGAACCAGCGCCGCGGACCACGGCGGGGCCTGGGGCAGGAGGGAGCCGGTTCACCCAACACACTGTTATAGCGAATTACAGCCAGGTCGGCCCCTGACAAAAATAAATCAACGATTAGGAAGGAAGAGCCTCATTTTCAGCAACGAGGTGTTTTCGATCACTCGAAAGGCCTTCTCAGTGAAACGATGGAAAATCGTTTGAATTTTGGAATGGAAAACGATGTAAAATACAGAAAGCGTCATTTTGAATGCATGTCCGAGCTCAGAGAAAGGTCAGGAGGGAAACAGCAACCCCAAATGCAGAAAAACCGGGAGCATAAGAGGGGGCTGAGCCCCAGGACGTGCCGCGTGGAGGGGAGGTGGGCAGGGGCGGGGGGCAAGCAGGGAGGAGTGGGCCGGAGGAGGGGGCGTGGTCAGCTGCGGGTGGGGGAGGGGTGCAGCTGAGGACACTGCTGGGCTTAGCATGGCTGCGGGGCCGGGGGGCATTCTGTATTCTTTCCCATTTCTCCCAGCCCAGCGGGCCCAACACTTTAAAATGACTACGTCACAAGTGAGTGGATTCTGCCTGTGTAGCCGGCGTGGCTGCAGGTTTACAGAAGAAGGAGCTGGGGACACAGAGTGAACATAACAGACAGCCCGAGCCAACCTAGAAGTGCGTCCTGGGAGAGTAATGTTAACGATAATGATTTCAAGAAAAAAACAGCACATTAGTGTGAAAGGAAATTGACTTTCGACTCCAAGTGAGGCAACCAACAAAATTATGAGATTTAGCATAACTTTTTGCACAAAGGGAGAAGGAATTCCAGAGCTTTCTTCTGGCTTCACAAAGAAATCGCACAGGTGCCCTTCTGAAAAGAGAGATGTTGACTTATTAGTTTTGTTTTTTGATTTTTTAAAATCCCACAGCATTTGTTGTCATCTGACATAAGGGTGATCAAAACAATATGAATAAATGTTTCAAACCTAAGTGTCCATTGCCAGAGGAATGGATAAAGAAGATGTGGTATATATACACAATGGAATATTACTCAGCCATAAAAACGACTGAAATTCTGCCATTTACAACAACATGGATGGACCTAGAGATTATTATGCTTAGTGAAATAAGTCAGACAGGAAAAGACAAATACTGTATGTTATCACTTATATGTGGAATCATTTTTTTGGCCACACCACGCGTCTTGCGGGATCTTAGTTCCCCCACCAGGGATCGAACCCAGGCCCTGGCAGTGAAAGTGGCAAGTCCTAACCACTGGACCGCCAGGGAATTCCCTATATGTGGAATCTTAAAAATAAAACAAACTAGTGAATATAAGAAAATAGAATCAGACTCACATATACGAGAACAAACTAATGGTTACCAGTGGGGAGAGGAGAGGGAGAAGGACAAGATAGGGGTATGGGATTAACAGACGCAAACTCCTATGTATAAAATAGATAAGCAACAAGGATTTACTGTTTAGCACAGGGAAATATAGCCATTATTTGGTAATAACTTTACTTAATTTTAAAAAATATATTTATTTATTTACTTATTTGGCTGTGCCAGGTCTTAGTTGCGGCACGTGGGATCTTTAGTTGCAGCATGCGAACTCTTCGTTGTGGCATGTGGGATCTAGTTCCCTGACCAGGGATGAAACCCGGGCCTCCTGCACTGGGAGTGTGAAATGTGGAGTCTTACCCACTGGACCACCAGGGAAGTCCCGGTAATAAATTTAAGTGGAGTATAATCTATAAAAACGTCGAATCGCTATGTTGTACACCTGAAACTAATATAATATTGCAAATCAACTATGCAGCAATAAAATAAACAATATGAATCAATGTTTCAGACACCTAAAAAAACTGTGTGGCCTTCCCAACAATTTCTCACTTCACTGATAAATTCTGGTTGGAGACACTTTGGAGCAGACTGATATTATCTGCTTCTAGCATGATCCACCCTGTTGTTTCCTTGACTTTGTTTTCGAATGAATTTCTTCTGCATCACGTAATACAAGGTTCATACACTCATCAAAACCAACAGGTCAGGGGCTTCCCTGGTGCTGCAGTGGTTAGCCTGTCAATGCAGGGGTCACGGGTTCAAGCCCTGGTCCAGGAAGATCCCACATGCCACGGAGCAACTAAGCCTGTGTGCCACAACTACTGATCCTGCACTCTAGAGCCCACCAGCCACAACTACTGAGCCCACGTGCCACAACTACTGAAGCCCACGTGCCTAGAGCCCGTGCTCTGCAACAAGAGAAGCCACCGCAATGAGAAGCCCACGCACCGCAACAAAGAGTAGCCCCCACTGGCCACAACTTGAGAAAGCCATGTGCAGCAATGAAGACCCAATGCAGCCAAAAATAAATAAATAAATAAATAAATAAATAAATAAATAAATAAACAGGTCAGGGACTTCCCTGGTGGTGCAGTGGTTAAGAATCTGCCTGCCAGTGCAAGGGACACGGGTTCGAGCCCTCGTCCGGGAAGCTCCCACATGCCGCGGAGCAACTAAGCCCGTACGCCACAACTACTGAGGCCCATGTGCCTAGAGCCTGTGCTCCACAACAAGAGAAGCCACCGCAATGAGAAGCCTGCGCACCGCAATGAAGAGCAGCCCCCGCTCGCCGCAGCTAGAGAAAGCCCGCGTGTAGCAACGAAGACCCAACGCAGCCAAAAATTAATTAATTAATTAAAAAAAAAACAGGTCAGCCCTCTACCGGCATATTCACTTGCTCCTCAAGCCAAGGTCTATCCTGCCAGAGTGAAGCTAGGGTTGAGGCCTGCACTGTCACCGTCCTGGCCCTGTGGTCACAGAGCAGCGTGGGGGGTGCCCGCGAAGACCGCGTGGACACTTCACACTGGGAGATGTCAGTTCAGTGTTATCAGGGCAAAGACCCAATCAGGAGGCTGGATCTGGGGGGAGACGGGTCCACTCTCGGAAGTCCAGGGGTCAGAGGAGGCATCTTTGTGCCAACTGCAGGCCCAGGGGCAGCTTTATAGCATTGGAAGGAGAACAGGAGAAGTTTATCCCCATTCTCCACACTAACTGGAGAGGAGAGACGTGTACATTCCCAGAGCCCGAATTTCTGAGGACACAGCCGAGCAGGGGCGGCTGAGACGCCCTCTCACTGTCCCTCCGGATACATCTCCTGCAGCAGCTGGGAACTAAGCAGGGCCGGAGGCTGGAACGCCCCGGTTCACCTTCCAGAAAGACAGGCCTGCAGAGATTAGGGAAGGGCAAAATAGACCCTTTCTAAACACAAATGGGGCGTGGTGAGCGATACATTTTTCTTCCACGTTAAGAATGAAAAAGATGATTACATATGCAGCGGGAACGAGAGCACTGTGGACGTTTTTATGCCGATACATTTGAAAATGTAAACAAGATGGGCAATTTCCTAGGGCGTCTGGGTAGCTTTCAGTCAGTAAAGTGGCCTGAGACGAGGTGGGCAGGGGCCGGGCTGATGAGGGCCAGCAGAGCCGCAGATGCCCTGAGCCCAGGCTGATCAGCAAGGCCCAGCCCTCATCCAGCCTTCTTGAGGCCCTCGGCCACCACTGGCTCCATGAGGGCATCTGTACAAAAGCAGAAACGGGCCAGAGGGGATCTGAATGACCTCACACATGGGCCTCCTCTCCAGTCCTTGGAAACAACACAGCAGATTCTACTCTCTGCTCACCACTTTTTTTTTGCTCAATTCAATGCATTTTCAGCAAAAGCTATCATGTTGCCGAGGCCTGTGCTGATCTGTACTGTGAGGAGGGCGGGAAGGGAGGGAGGGACCCACCAAGAGCCCTGTAGGTCCCTCCACAGGGAAGACCCCCGGCTGGGACCTGCCCCATGTCCCAGCCTCGTGGACCCCCTGAGCCTCAGTTTCCGCCCCTGCCTGCTGCCCAGCTCATGGTCAGGCATCCCTTTGGGCCCAACTGCTGTCCCCTGGTACTGCCGGTTCCTGGCTCATCCATACTAGTGAGGGAAGGGAGCGAGGTCCCAGGCCAGGTCCTGTCCTGCGTGTCCTGGGAGCCTCGGGCACAGGGTCTGCCCCTTACGGTCCACAGCATGCTGTGCTCTGACAGAGCTGCTGGGGGCCCGGAGAAGCCAGCCACCCCGAGCTCCGAGCTGCGCAGGCAGGATCCCTGGCGGGGGCCCTGGAGACCAGGACCTTCCTCTCCTGACTCTGCAGGTGAGAAAACAGGTGCCAGCCCCCTGCCCACTCTGCCCTGGGGACATGCCTGCAAACGCCCAGGGCATCTCTGTCCTCAGGGAGCAGAGAAGCAGGGATGTCTGGGCAGGAAAACAGTGGGGGCTGGGTGCCCACCTGTCCCCTCTGCCCCGGCCGCCTCACTGCAGATGCAAAGCAGGCGGTGAGTTGTACGAAGGCTCTCAGCGTGCACTGGGAGGGGGGCCTGGGGCACCCGGGGACCCAGGCAGCCTCTGTCTAGTGTCCCCTCCGCTCTCCCTCCCCTCACAGGGCATGGGGTGTGGGTCGTCCCCCCCCAGGTTCACCTACCGGGGACGGGGCACTGGAGCCCTGAGGCCACACAGCGGTCTGGGCCGTCCAGCCAGTGGTTGGAGGCAACTTCAGGTCCCACAGGTGAGAAACGCAGCCCCACGGAGACCAACCCGAGCTTGTCGACCTGCTTCTCAGAGCCCAGCTCTGCCAAGAGGGGAGCACTGCGCCCCGAAAAGGCCCCCTTCCCCGGATGTCAGGCCGCACCCCCAAGCCCCCTGGTCCTCTGGGGTGTGAGCAAGGCTGGCCTGCGGGAAGAGAGGACCCTCGGCAGCCGGAGATGCAAAGGCAGCAGAGGGGGTGGTTCCTGGCCCCTGAGGACACCGTGAACGCCGAGGCCGGGAGGGGCCGAGGACGAGCTGCCGCCCCGAACCCTCTCCTTTTCATACAACCCACACAGCGGTCACCCGCGTGTCCCCGTGACCTCCGTGCTCAGGGTCCGAGCGGCCCAACACCAGCTTCTTTCTCCCAGCCAGATGGGCTGGGGGGGATCACCTTGTCTGGAGGCAGGGGGTTCCCTGGAAGTTGCTGTTGTTGCTTCAGGCTGGTCCAACCTCCCCTGCTGGGCGGAACCATTTCCCACAGGTCCTGGAGCTCGGACCCCCGCCAGTGAGGTGCGACCTGGGTGAAGTCACCTGTACGCCCCCTCCCCGAGTTGGGGGGACTACAGGGATGCCGGGGGCGGCCAGCAGCCTTCTGGGCTCGGGCGGCAGGCGGGGTTCGGAGAGGATGAAGGCCGTGGAGGCTTCCACGGACAATCTTTGACAGTCAGTCTGAAGCCTCCAAGCAGGAAGCCCAGAAGCCAACACCGTCTGACATTGACTTTTCTTTTATTTGTGGTTGTGATATGATGTATCCTGTAAATGGATTTAAAGAAAATGTCCAGGAAATAACCACACAGCTGGTGACCTCCGGAAAGCAGCCCTTCAGACAGGGAAGCGTGTCCGAGCTGGCCCTGCGGGAGCTGGATGGAGGCCTCTCCCCTCCTTGCCCGCCCCATCCTCAGGGCCAGCCCCAGCTGGACCTCCCAACGTCGAGTCCCCGCTTGCTCACCCAACAGGAGACCCGGGAAACCACGTTTTCCTTGCACAGAAATGGTTTCTCCTTCCTTGTGGTCTCTGCCTCACCTCGCTGGCCCCTCGCAGGAAGCTCAGCCCTGGGGTTCGGTCTGTGTCCACAGTTTACAGCTGGGGAAGGGAGGCGGGCCTCTGGACCCCAGCCAGGGTGGGGGGCGGGTGGGGCTGGGGGAAGATGCTCCGGTCTTCAGGGAGGGGACGTCAGGCAGAGGGAGTGACCTGGGGGTTCTAGGAAAGGGAAGGGGTCAGGGTGGAGGGGTGGGAGGTGGAGTTGGCAAGGTCAGCGGGGCCTGCAGGCCACGCATTGGGTGGGACTCTGAGTTGCAATGGTCAGAAAGCTGGTGTTCCAGTGTCTGCATAGAGGGGCTTTCCTGGCCCCTGTGCTTTTGAAGTCCAGGGGTGGGCTTGCTTCAGGCAAGGTTGGATCCAGACACTTGGTGCAAATACTCTGGCAGGTTTCTTTTCTTCCTTTCTTTCTTTATTTTTTTTTAAATACTTATTTATTTATTTGGCTGCGTTGGGTCTTAGTTGTGGCATGCGGGATCTTTCGTTGCGGCGCGTGGGCTTCTCTCTAGTTGTGGCTCGCAGGCTCAGTAGTTGCGGTGTGCAGGCTTAGTTGCCCCGTGGCATGTGGGATCTTGGTTTCCCGACCAGGGATTGAACCCGTGTCCCCTGCATTGGAAGTCGGATTCTTAACCACTGGACCACCAGGGAAGTCCCTCTGGCAGGTTTCTTGCCTCTCTCAGGGGGTGGCTTCATCCTCAGACCAGCTCTTCCCCTGATATACCTTTCAGTCAGCAGCTGGACGTCTACCTCTGCCAGTAGAGCAACCACACTTTCCCGTAAGCTTCGGCAAAGGCCTTGAGGCCAAGGGGACGGTCTGACTGGCCAGGCCTGGGTGCTCCACCAGCCCCTGGGCGAGGTGGGTGAGCCCACCCGAAGCCCCAAAGCCTGAGAGCAGAGAATAGAGGCCCGCAAAGGGAAGTGGAGGCGCTAGCACTGGGAGTCAGGACAAGCGTGGGGCAGGAAGGTGCCACCTGCCCGCGACATGGTGTGGGGTGTCGGGACATTGGGTTTGCCTTCAACTCACGTGTTGGTCCCTCTCTGTCTGCTGCCCCTCCCCTGTCTTCACTCCAGCCTGGCCGTGCCCAGCACCGGCTTCCGTGTCTGCACAGCCGGGGCTCCATCCTCTGGTTTCCAGTGCAATTGCCTAGGAAGCTGGCTCCAGCCAGAAGGAGGGTCTCTGTGCAGTGAGGGAGCTACCCTGATGGGTGGGGAGCAGCTTAAAGGTGGGCCATCTGGTCTTTGCGGTCTTGCCCACGTGCCCTTTCTGGTGGGAGGGAGGCCACTGGTGCCACGCTCGGCTACCTGGGGAAGGTGGGTACTGACCTTGACTTCCTCCTCACCTTCCCTTAATGGGGCAGGAATGACAGCAGCCCCGGATGCTCCTGCAAACCCCATTAGCTCCTACTTCTGGGCAGGGAGCTGTCAGGGGGCTCTGGCTGGGGGATCTCAGGGCTGGTAGATCCAGGATCTGGGATGGGCTGTCTCTATGGGGCCAGGGGAGGGGGCCCGAATCCATCCACGTTCCTCAGAGGCTGTGGCTGGTGGCACAGGGGGCTCCAGCCCCTCCACAGAGCTAAGCCCTGGTACTGGGCCTTCGGAGGACAACAGACGGCGACCCCGCTGGCCACTGGCAGGGGCAGCTGCAGAGGTGGGTATGGGGCCTGATGTGGGGTGAAGGGTGGGGTCCCCCGTGATCTCTGGGGACAGTTAGTTTGCTACACCAGCCCAGAACCCTCAGCTGGGAAGCAGAGCTTCCTCACATCCGCCCTCCCCGATCCTGCACGGGGACACGCAGGGCACAGCCCTCCCCCTCCCCTCCCCTGCTCTTTGCCCAAAGATGCCCTGAACAGAGAAAATGCCCAGGTGGGGGAATAGCAGAGCTGGCAACTCCGTGCCTGGCCCTTCCACCTAGCCAGGAGCTGCCAGACCAGGCAAAGCTCAGCACTGGGGGCCCCGCCCCACAACAGGCTGAGGGCATCGCCACCAGGCTCCACAGGGAGGCCACAGGCTGGATCTAACTGGATTCTCTCCCCTACCCCCCACCAGCTGCAAAAGCTCTGAACAGTCCCGTTTCTGCCCAGCTCCTCTCTGGAGTGGGCAGGCGGAATGGTCACCTGGCTGCTCTCTGGCCCAGAAGACCTGGCAGTGGAGACCTGGGCCACCGTAGAGCATGGCCCCCTCTGAGCACTGTCCCGTCCCTACCCCTCGGGCAGAGCGGCCGCGGCGGCCTCAGCTTCCCCGGGAAACCGGTGTGATCAAGCTGGTCGAGGCCCCAGGGAGCTCGGGGTGAGGACGCGGGGTCCCTGGATCACTGTCACTTTCTGTCCCCTGAGCCCCCCACAAAGCTGGGCAGGAGTCTGAGCCCAGGGCCCTCCCTGCCTGGAGGGGGTAGAAGCCAGGGGCAGGGCCAGGGGTGCCTCTCTCCAAACCTTCGCCCCCAGCCCTCCCCAACTAGGTGCAGCGGCCTGGAGAGACCCTGCTTGGGGTCTCAAGGAGCTGGAGAGGCCTGGTGTTGGGGGCAGGATTTTCTGGCTGGTGTGCTGGGTCTGGGTAGGGGGCCGCTGACCCTTGGCTTCAGGCTCTGGTACAGGGCTTGCGATCTGGTGCTGACCCGGAATTTGGCGGGATGACCCGGAAATAGTGAGGCGGGGGTGGAGGTGGGGTGCTCCTTGGGTGGGTGTATGGGGACCAAGGACTCAGTGAGTGCTGTAGCCCACCTAGTCCCTCCTCTCTCTCCCCCAGATGAGAACAGCACCTGGAAGTGGCTGCCGGGAGACTACAGCCCACAGGACAGTTGCCAGGGACCCCTCCTCGCCTCCCTGCCCAGGGCTCAGAGGTGTGCTGCCTGCACATGATGTGCTCCTACTTCACATCCAGTCACGTCAGGCAGGCCTGGCTAGGTGTCCCCTGGTCCTGGAGAGGTGTCTTGAGCACGGGACGGTTAGGCTGGAGGGGATGGAGGGCCTACGGCCTCAGACCTCCTGGACACCAGAGTGCGGGAAGGCATGTGTCCCTCCTTCCCCGGGTAGTGATGCCCACCCGCTGCACCAGGTGGGCTTGTGGTGGGGCTGTTCCCTTTGTCCAGCCCTGGCCCTCTTCCCGGGCGATCCGGAGGGTTGCCCCAGGGCCATATCTGCGGGAAGGCGGGGGGAAGGATTAATTAGAGCCGAGAATGGTCCACCCTGTAGCAGCTGCCTCTTTGGTGCGGAGTGAATAGTTTCAGCAGAAGAAGTCTCATCTCTCTGGCGCCCCTCCCAGGTCGGCGCTGTCCACCTCTAAAGGAGCAGAAGCCCTGAGGGCGAAGGAGTTTCCGTCCTCACCCGCTCCAGGTCAAGGCAGATGGGACCCTTTCTTTGCCGGTCCCCACCGCGGGTCTGGGATGGGGCGGCGTGGAGCCGCGCGCGCTCGCTCCAGGCCGCTGCTCCCCACCATCCGGAGGCACGGCATCCTTGCCAGGTGTGGCCAAGGAGAGTCGCGGAGCTGTCCCCGGGCGCCACGACTCGAGACCCCAGCCCGCCGCGGCCCACGGGACAGCCCGGGAAAAGCCTGGCAGGAGCAGGGAAAGGGCAGGGCTCCGAAGGGCGCTCACACGGCGACAGGCCGAGGGGCACAGCCGCCTCGGCGGCGCCGGCCCCCTCCCCACCCGCGCGGCCACCCCCTCTCCTTCGAGATCCGCCCACCGCAGGGGCCGCGGCCCGGCGAGGGTTAAGGGGGGCGGGGCGCTGGGTGGCCCCGCCTCCGCCGCCGCGCCGGGTCCGAGCGCGCACGGGGCGCGGGGGCGGGTCGGAGCGGGCGGCGGCGGAGGGCGCGGCGAGCCGGGCGAGCGCGGGGAGCGGCGGTGCGGCCGGCGCGACCCACTGCCCGCGCCCGTGCGCCCTCGAGCCCGCGCCCCGCCGCCGCCCGGCCCAGCCGCAGGATGCGCGCTCCACTGTTGCTGCTGCTGCTGGTCGCCTGCGCGCCGCCGCCCTGCGCCGCGGCCGCCCCGACGCCGCCGGGTTGGGAGCCGTCGGCCGACGCGCCCTGGTGCCCCTACAAGGTGCTGCCCGAGGGCCCCGAGGCGGGCGGCGGGCGCCTGTGCTTCCGCAGCCCGGCGCGCGGCTTCCGCTGCCAGGCGCCCGGCTGCGCGGCGCACGCCTCGGCCGGTCGCTCGCTGCGCGCCAACGTCCTGCGCAACCGCAGCGTGCTGCTGCAGTGGCGCCTGGCGCCGGCCGAGGCGCACCGCGTGCGCGCCTTCGCGCTCAACTGCTCGTGGCGCGGCGCCTACACGCGCTTCCCGTGCGAGCGCGTGCTGCTCGGCGCCTCCTGCCGCGACTACCTGCTGCCCGACGTGCACGACGGCGTGCGCTACCGCCTGTGCCTGCAGTCGCTGCCGCTGCGCGCCGAGCCCGCCGTCGCCCCGGAGCCCGCCGCGTCCGCCGAGTGCGTGGAGTTCGCCGCCGAGCCGGCCGGCATGCGGGAGATCGTTGTGGCCATGACGGCGGTGGGCGGCTCCATCTGCGTCATGCTCGTGGTCATCTGCCTGCTCGTGGCCTACATTACGGAGAACCTCATGCACCCGGCCTTCGGGCGCCCGGGCCTGCGCAGGCAGCCCTGAAGCGCGAGGCGCCCGCCAGCCCGGGCTCTGCCTGCCCGACTAGGGTGCGGGAGGCCCCAGGCCCTTGGCCCGCTCTCCCCTCCCCGCTCCTGCTCCCTCCTTAGGATCTCCACGCAGGGCTTGCTGGAGATAGATGGGGCACCGACCGGCCTTTCCCAGGGCCTTGGAATCACCGCACGACCTTTCCAGCTGAGCAGCCGCCTCTGAAACGCCAGCTCAGGACTGGCCCTTGGGCCTGAGCGGAGATGCCAGCCACGTGCAGGGCTCTCCCCGCTCTCCAGAGCCCTTGGGGGGGACCGTCAGAACACAGAGACCCTTCTCACAAGAGCCATTGGCACCCCCGGGCCGTCACCCTGCGCCTCCAGCCTGTGCCGAGTTGGAAAAAACCAGGCTGTCGTCATGGCTTGGTCACTGTGTGCTTTGCCGACTCAAGGGGGCCACTTGGAGCCTGTCCTCTCCCCGCCCCACCCCAATGGGCTTAGGTAGCTTCGTGCCTTAGTATCTCGGGCCCACTGCGGGAGCCCGCCACCCTTCCAGTGCTGTCCAAGAGGGTCTGTGGCCCCGAGACTGGCAGCTTGTGCGTGCTTCTGGCCAGAGCCCCCCTGGGGACCCTCCCTTCAAGCTTTGCAGGAGCATCCAGTTTGGGTAAGAAGCGTCCTGCGGTGTTTCCTTATGTGGGCATCTGACATATTGGGAGCCATGACTTAGCTCAGCAGGCAGCCCAGCGTCCAGCTGTTGTTTCCGGGGGTGAGTGTCCCCTGACCTCGGGGGAAGCTGGTAGTTCACCAGGGCTGGGCTCCCTCCCCTTCCTTTTGTGTGTCTGGTGAGGACTTTCCATGGTGACTGGGGGCAGGTGGCTGGGAACACGGGGCCTGGTCTGAAAGAGCAGTGCCGTATCCAGAGGGTGAAGGATAGATGCCAACTTGCCCAGCTGGACCTTCCACTGTGATCTGGATCCCAAGCCTCAACCACGGCATGACGGACAGCACCACGCCACCCCATCCCTGAGCCAGTGGCCAGCTGCCCCGGATCTGGCTGGGTGCTGCCCCCTGCCCACCTACCCGCTCGCTGTGGACTGAAGGCCGGCCTTGCCCCTCTCCGGGCAGACCTGAGCGTCTTGGCCGAGGTTCCCTCCTATGCCAGCCACCTGACGATGCTGGGCACTGGGAGGGGCGAAGCATGGCTCGCCCGGCTCTGCGTGAGCCCCTGACTGTGGCTGTCCTGGACCCGGCACATCTGGAGTCGCTGTGGCTAACTCCCCCTCCCCCAGCAGCCACCAGCGACCCTCACACCAGCAGCCTGGCTGGTGCCCCCGCAGCGCCCACCCCCTACCTCTCTGCCCTTGCTCTGCCTGTCCCTGGCGTGGCACTGGTCAGGCGTGAGCCTGGCGCCAGTGTCTAAATGTCCATCATTCTTAGACCAAAACCACTGTCTTGTGTACTTATTTGGGAGGGGGGGAGAGAAGGGTGAGGGGGAGAGTTGAACCCCTTTTTCCCAGCTCCTCAGGCATCAGCCCAGTGGTTGGCTCTGGACCCTTTGCCAGGTCACGTGGGGTGAGCCCAGGCCGGGAGCACAGGCACCCTGCCCTTGCGGCTTGTGGCAGAGGGACAGGCAGGGTGTCTCCCAGCTGGCCTGTCCGCCCTCAGAGCTTGGACAAGCATCTTCTCCCGGGCCTGCTCTGTGGGGCGGGGGTGGGGAGCGGCACCTGCTGCAGTTGGAAATAGCCCCGCCTCAGGGATGGCCCGCTTGAGCTGTGACAGGCAGCGGTGAAGCGGCTCCAGAAGGGCCCCCTCCCCGGCCTGGGCCTCCCCGTGCGGTGCTAGAGCTGGGGGGTGGGGGCCAGAGGACGGACCTGGGGCCCCTGTGTGTGGCACACACTGCGTCACCCCCTGCATTCCCTGCTGGGCCTCCCCCACCTGGGCTAGGCCGTCCTTGAGATCCTGGAGCCGGCTGTGACCCTGAGGAGCGAACAGCTGGGGGCGGGCCATGCTCTGAGGAGTGACTCATCCCTCCCCTCCCGCCAAGGGGGCGGGGTGCAGTGAAGTGTCTAGACAGCCAGCGGGAGTGGAAGGGGTTCCAATTCCTGCAGCCTAGCTCCCTGGGGGACCTTTTCCTCCTGCAGCCCTAGGCCACCCGTGACAGGTGCTCAGGTGTCTTCCACAAGGGTGGGGCTGGCAGCCCTGGTCCCAGGCCCTGGTGCCCTGCTGTCCATCCTCTAGCTCCTGTGTGCAGCTGGGTTCACAGCGGGCCACGGTGAAGTTCTTGGAGGCCTGCCCTGGGCCCTTCCCCCAGCCCTGCGCCTGATTTGGGGCCCTGTCTGTGGCCCTGATTGGGCTCCCGCCAGCTAGAGCCACACGCCTGTCCTACCAGCCGATTCCCGAGGCTGCTCAGCACCGACCCGCAGTCCTCTGCTCCGGAGATGCCTCTTCAAGGGCCCCTTCAAGGGCTTCTCGGAGGCCCAGTGTCCAGCCCAGCAGGGTCCAGCGGGGGAGTCCTGGCCTGGGAGACGGCATGGAGCTGGGGTCCACGAGGAGCACTTCTGCCTCTGAACCATTGTCACCCCTGAACACTGCTCCTTCCCCAGGTGGCCCTTCCATTCTCCTGGGGGTGCAGGGGACACCCAGGCTCCTCCCCTATTGAGCCCCCAGTCCTCCATCCCCACCACGTCCTGGAGGAGCACCCCCCGACCCCCCAGGTCGCTCTCTCTCTGACTCGTGGCTGGTGGGTAGACGTGCGGCTTCCCTGTGCCCTGGAGGTGGGGGTCCGGATGCCTTGTTCCTCAGTCAAGACTTCGTCTTTCTTATCGTGCCTGAAGGTAACTTCCTTAAGCTTATGATTTTCTGACGTGGAGTAGAAAGAACTGCTCTGATTCTAGAACACTGAAGGGTTGCCTGGGCTGTTGGCCTGGCCCTGCCTTTTAAGAGCCACGCAGCCTTTCAGTGCCTCAGTCTCCTTGTCTGTGAAGTGGAAACAGTCATAGGACCTAACTCAGAGGCGTGTTTGGAGGCTTATGTGAGATCAGCCAGGCGGAGAAGAGTAAGTGGTCCGTGCTTGTTCCTGTCTATGCCACAACTTGATGTGCATCCAGGCCGAGACAACCCCCGCTCCGCCTGCCCACGGCTGCATCCCTAGCCTGACCCCGCTCGGAATCCTGAGGTCCTTGAAATTCCACCACCAAACACACTCCCTGCTCACTCCCCAAAGCTGACCCACAGCTTGTGTTCCTCGCTCAGCCAGCAGGAGGGATTCACGGTCATTCTGTGGATGCATGCCCAATGCCCTGTGTGGCAGGCTCTGGGGCCCCAGCAGTGACACCAGGGGTAAGATGCGGGCCGGCCGGCCTGCTCAGGCCCCTCCCCACGGCCCCCAGGGCAGCTGCTAACTCCCCCGGTCCCCCGGACATTCAGGCCTCCGGCCTCCTAGGAGAAGCTGGTTTCATCAGTGCTGGCTTGTGAGGACCTCACACTCCCAGGGGCCGCTAAGCCAGGGGGTGGGGGCGGACACACAAACGCGCAAGCAGGATCAGGGGCAATGGAGGAAACATTTCTCCACTGGGCCAGGGCTGTGGGGCTGGCGTTTCCCTGGTGATCTCAGGATTGGGGGTCTGGGCTGTTGGAGCTGGTCTACAGGGACAGCCAGGGAGCTGCTGGAGACCCTGGCCTGGGGGATGGGCAGTTTGGCCACTTCAGCCTGAGTCTAGAGAGTCCTGGGTCCCTGACACCCAGAGCCTCCTCCAGCTGCATCTCTCTGGGGACTAGAAGCGTGACCCCAGCAAGCGCCGGCCAGGAGGGTAGGAAGCGTCCACATCCCAGGGTGGGGTCAGGCTGCACCTTCTGAAGTCAGGAGCCCAAGGGCCACACACACTACCTCTTTCTTTCAAGGTCCCAGATATCCCCCCTCCTTTAGAGATCTGTTATTTCATTTCTATGCTGTATCGGCTGTCTTTTCAAACTTTCATTTTTTCTAATGACCTCAGTAAAATGTTCCCTCCATTTCTGATGCAGGGTGTTCTTTCATAACTTTCATAGTTTTCCTCTGTTTAGCGTATGATGAAATATTCAGTTAGAATGTCTACTTGTTTTGGGGGCATGCCTTTCTGGCTTGTCTTCTCTACCTACAGGGATGTCAGCACGCTTCTTTTCTTTTTTTTCTTATGGAGTCTGGGTGGGAGTCACTCGCTGCTCTGTCTCCTTGGTCACGCGTAACGAAGCTGGGTTTCCCTCGCTCTGAGGTGGGGAGTGGGTGGGCTGGGATAGCGTTCAGAACTTCCCAGCTCTGCTGTTAACCACTGCGTTCATTACGTGGCCTCACACGTCTGGGATCTGCCTTTCCTTCCCCTCCCCAACTTTTATCTAGACTCTCTCCTTCCTTTGTCCCAGGTGTCTCTGTCCTGCTCAGTTTGGATTCCAGTGCGACAAATTCTCCCCATGCCCATTCCCTTCTTCCCTCATAGCAACCACTCCGATGTTGTGCTGCTGATCTTGTTTTTAATTTTTACTCAACACCGTGTCTTTGAGATTTATCCATGTTGCAGAATGCACAAATTTTTAATTGTTTCTGTTCATTGCATGCAATTTCTAGTGTGTGTCCACCAGGCTGACTTGTCCTCAGCCCTGAGGGAACACAGGTAGCTGCCATTGCTAATCACAATGTCACCATGAAAACGCTCATCCACACTCCTCAGGGACCCGTGTGAGGATTTCTCTAGGTGAGGGGCAATGGATCTTAGGGGTGTGTGTACCTAACTGCACCAATATTATCAGTTTGTCCTTAATGGCCAAAGCAGTCAACACTCCCACCAGCAGGGCAGGTAGGTTTCTACTTCCGCAACTTCTCACAAATACTGTGTATTGTTCAGTTTTGTAGCCTTTGCCCATCTGTTGGCTGTGTAGCAGGAACTAGATTTGATTTTAATTTGCTTTCTTCTGATCACTGGAGAGGCTGCACACCACTTACTATTCCTGTTAGCCATTTGAATTTCCCTGCGGAATAACTGCTTATTCATAATTTTTGTACATTTTCCCATTGCTGTGGCTTTTTCCTCTTGATTTTCAAGAGGTCCACAAATACTCAGTGCTGTCCAATAGGACTTTCTGAAATTATGAAAATGGTATCTGTGCTGTATTAGTTTCCTGGGGCTGCTGTAACAAAACCAAAAACTGGGTGTCTTAGAACAACAGAAATTTATTCTCTCATGGTTCTGGAGGCTGGAGGTCCGAAATCAAGGTGTTGCCAGAGGTGGCTCCTTCCAGAGGCTCTGAGGGAACGTTTCACGCCCGTTTCACGCCTCTCTCCAGTGTCTGGCGTGGCCGGCAATCTTTGGGGCTCCCTGGCTAGTGGACACATCACTCCAATCTCCAGGGACACCCGTCATGGCCTCCTCCTGTCTGTCTGTCTCCTCTGAGCCTCTGTGTCTGAATTTCCGTCTCCTTTCTCTTATAAAGACACCACTCACTGTATTATTGCCCACTCTAATCCATTATAATTTTTAAGTATTTCATTTACTTATGTATTTATTTGGTTGCACCAGGTCTTAGTTGTGGCTCACCAGCTCCTTAGTTGTGGCATGTGAACTCTTAGTTGCGGCATGCATGTGGGATCTAGTTCCCTGACCAGGGACCAAACCCGGGCCCCCTGCATTGGGAGCACAGAGTCCTAACCACTGCACCACCAGGGAAGTCCCCTAATCCATTATAATTTAATTTTATTCCATCTGCAAAGACCCCTATTTTCAAATAAGGGCCCATCCACAGGTACCAGGGGTTAGGGTACCAACATATTCTTTTGAGGAACACGATTCACAGTAGTCACTAGTCTAGTCAGTAGCTACTAGTCATTGTGGCTATTGAGGACTTGAAATGTGACTAGTGTAACCAAGAAACCACATCTTAAGTTTTAATTAATTTAAACGTAAGTTTAAATAGCCGTATATATTTAGTGGGGCTGTACTGAACAGCACAGTTCTAGATACATACCTTTGACTATTTATTTTTTAATTAATTAATTTATGGCTGCGCTGGGTCTTCATTGCTGTGCACGGGCTTTCTCTAGTTGCGGCTAGTGGGGGCTTCTCTTCATTGTGGTGTGTGGGCTTCTCGTTGCGGTGGCTTCTCTTGCTGCAGAGCACAGGCTCTAGGCACGCGGGCTCAGTAGTTGTGGCTCATGGGCTCTAGAGTGCAGGCTCAGTAGTTGTGGCACACGGGCTTAGGTGCTCCGCAGCATATGGGATCTTCCCAGACCAGGACTCGAACCCATGTCCCCTGCACTGGCAGGCGGATTCTTAATCACTGTGCCACCAGGGAAGCCCCCCTTTGACTGTCTAGATGTTGCAAATATTTTCTCCTATACTGTGAAAATTGTTAACAGTGTCCTTTGTTGAAAACAAATACTTAATTTTGATGACATCATCAGACCTATCTTTTTTTTCCTATATGTTGCATGCATTTTTTTTTTTTGGTCTTAAGCAATCCTTGCACATCCAGAGAATACATAAATATTCCCCACGAGAATATTTTTTTCAACTGGCTTTATGACTTTACTTTTCATATTTAATTGTCTAGAGGTCACATTGTATATGGTGTGAGGTAGGGATCCAACTTTTTATATCAGCACACTGAGCCGATTTCCCCAATCCAGTCTGCAGAAACAATCCATCCTTTTCCAGTATGTGGTGGCCCCATATCATACACCACATCCCCACAGGGGCCATGGGTCTATTTATGGGCTATTGTATTCTATTGGTCTGTTTGTCTTTTCGTACAGTGGTACCATATTATCTTCATTATTATAACCTTAACATCTGTAGGGTGAGTTTCCACATTGTACTCTTTTTATTTTAAATTTATATGTATATTTTTTAAAAATATTTATTTATTTAGGCTGCACCAGGTCTTAGTTGCAGTATGCAGGATCTTCGTTGTGGCATGCAGGATCTTTTTTTTTCAGTTGTGGCATGCAGACCCCTTGGTTGCAACATGCAGGATCTAGTTCCCTGACCAGGGATTGAACCTGGGCCCCCTGCATTGGGAGCACAGAGTCTTACCCACTGGACCACCAGGGAAGTCCCACATTTCACTCCTTTAAAATGGACTTAGTGAGACTTCTGATTCCAGCCAAGATGAAGTAACAGGGACCAGAATTACCCTTTCACCTGAAACAACTAAAAAATCATACAAAATATGTGAAACAACAGTTCCATATACATTGGCTATAATGCAATGAAGGGCCATGACCTCTGAGAGAAAGGAAAGAAATGAACTGAGTTCTGTGACTGCTCCAGCTTACTGTCTGGAGGATTTTCAGGATGCAGAGCAAGGAGGAGAGACTCAGGCAGAGCCCAGTATTGTCCTGAGTTGAGTGGATGGATCTGGGAGGCCAGGGAGGCCAAGATGGCTGGAGTTTGGGGGGCAGAACACAGAATAAGAAAGAGGATGTGAAGATCTATAGCTTAGGACTGACTAGTGTGTGTGTGAGGGAATCACCAGGCCAAGAAAGGAGCCAACAAACAGGATTAGAGGCAAGACTCCCCAGAGTTCAAGCAGGGCCAGGAGCAGTGTCTCTGACAACCAGCTAGAGTGCAAACCCAGCCCCAGGGCACCAATTACACATGTATCAGCCGCTGGAGGTTGCCCCACAGCTCAATGATGCTCTGTTTATTTTTTCTCTTTCATTTTGTTTCACTTTTCTATTTCATTTATACTTTTTATTTGTATGTCTTCAATTTCACTAACCTTCTCTTCTTCAATGTCTAATCTACCATTAAACCCATCCAGTATATTTTTCATATTAGATATTTTAGTGCAATGTATAAGAGAACAAGTTGGTAAATTGTACTTTATCAAACTTAAGAACTTTTGTCCTTTGAAAGACATTGATAAGACAACAAGACAAACTGCAGAGAGAAAGTATCTATAAATCACATATCTGGAATATACATACATAAACTTAATAACAACACAATGATAAATGCACAAATGATATGGACATCTCAGCAAAGAAGACGTAGTGACGGCAAATAAGCACCCGAAATTATGCTCCATTTCATTAGTCACTAGGTAAATACACATTAAAAACACACTGAGATACCATGAGGTACCTCGTCTAAAAATGTCTAAAACTGAAAAGACTAATCACATCAAATGCTGGCAAGTATGTGGAGAACCTGGAACACTGCTCATGGGAATGTAAAATAGTGCATCCACGGGACTTCCCTGGCAGTAAGACTCCACGCTTCCAATGCAAGGGGCACAGGTTCGATCCCTGGTCGGGGAACTAAGATCCCACATGTGGCGTGGCGTGGCCAAGAAAATATGAAGGAAAAAAAAATAGTACATCCGCTTTGTAAACAATTTAGCAGCAGTTTCTTAAAAAGTTAAACGTACATCTAAACATATGATCCAGTCATCCTACACCCAAGCATTAAGCCAAGAGAAATGAAAGAATACGTCCATACAAAGACTCATTCATGGGGACTTCCCTGGTGGCGCGGTGGTTAAGAATCCCCTGCCAATGCAGGGGACGCGGGTTCGAGCCCTGGTCCGGGAAGATCCCACATGCTGTGGAGCAACTAAGCGCGTATGCCACAACTACTGAGCCTGCGCTCTAGAGCCCGTGAGCCACAACTACTGAAGCCTGCATGCCTAGAGCCCGTGCTCCGCAACAAAAGAAGCCAGCGCAACGAGAAGCCTGCACACCACAACAAAGAGTAGCCCCCGCTCGCCACAACTAGGGAAAGCCCACGCACAGCAATGAAGACCCAACGCAGCCAAAAAAAAAAAAAAAAAGAGACTCATTCATGCATGTTCACAGCAGCCTTATTTGTAATAGCTAGAAGCTGGAAACAACCCAAATGTCTATCAACAGGTTAATGGATAAACAAAATGGGGTATATCCATATAATGGCATACTTCTCAGCAACAGAAATGAACTATTTATACATGCAACATTATGGGTGAATCTCAAAATGATTATGCTGAGTGACAGAAACCAGACCCCCCCACCCAAAAAAAAAAGTACTCTATGATTCCATTTATATAAAATTCTAAAATTTACAAACTAATCTATACAACAGGAAGCAGCTCAGTGGTCACCTGGTGAGATGGGGGGGCAGGTGGAGGGGAGGGCAGGGAGTAATTACAAAGGGGTATGAAGAAACTTTTGAAGGTGATAAATACTATCTTGTTGCTATTGTTTTTTTAAAATAAATTTTATTTATTTATTTACTGGCTGCATTGGGTCTTTGTTGCTGTGCGCGGGCTTTCTCGAGCTGCAGGGAGCGGGGGCTACTCTTCGTTGCAGTGCGCGGGCTTCTCGTTGCAGTGGCTTCTCTTGTTGTGGAGCACGGGCTTTAGGCACCCGGGCTTCAGTAGTTATGGCGCGCGAGCTCAGTAGCTGTGGCTCGCAGGCTCTAGAGCGCAGGCTCAGTAGTTGTAGCGCACGGGCTTAGTTGCTCTGAGGCATGAGGGATCTTCCCGGACCAGGGCTCGAACCCGTGTCCCCTGCACTGGCAGGCGGATTCTTAACCACTGCGCCACCGGGGAAGTTCCCAAGACTAGTTGTATTTCAGCTTGGGGTTCCCACACCATGATGAAAGTATAAAGTTCATCAGATGCTGGTAGCATAAGCACAGATCATGCACAGAGGGCTCTGACACCCACCTGGGCACCTTCACCCTCATGTACCTGCCCGACGAGCACTCAGTGAGTGCCTCTAGAGGGACATTTCTAAATGCACTGCACGTAAGGCAACAAAGCCATCTGGGCTGGAAGTGGAGGCCCTGGCCCTCTGGAGCTCAGAGTCTATGAATGCAGCGGGGCAGAGATGCACAGAATGCTAACAGTGTTCAGACCATAAGAGCAGGTTGAGGGTGGTACTGGGAGCAGAGAAAGGCCAGCGGGAGAGGAGGAGGGCGCGGGTAAGCTTTCTTGAAGCTGGTGATATCCATCTGAATCTCAGTGCCTGGACTAAGACTTGAGGCATGGGGGTGGCATACGCAGAGGTAAAAAAGGCATGGGACAGTTTTCAGCTGGTGGTCCCTTAAGTTCTAAACAAGAAGCAGGGAGAGGTGAGGTAGGAGAGCTCGGTATTGCACCGGTACCGTCAGACAATAATGTCTTTGAATTCAGGAGCACATACTGGGGAAGCCATGGAGGGGGCCTTCCTTTCAAAATGTAAACAGCGCTATTATTTGTGGTGGGGGTAAGAGAAAATACATGTTCATCACAAAATACAAAGTTAAGGAATTCAAAAAAGTATAACGGGCATTCAAAGCACTGTTAACCCTAACACCCATAAATGCCCTCTTTCCGGGGCTTCCCTGGTGGCGCAGTGGTTGAGGGTCTGCCTGCCAATGCAGGGGACACGGGTTTGAGCCCTGGTCCGGGAAGATCCCACATGCCGCGGAGCAACGAAGCCCGAGCGCCACAACTACTGGGCCTGTGCTCTAGAGCCCGTGCTCCGCAACAAGAGAAGCCACCGCAATGAGAAGCCCGCGCACCGCAATGAAGAGTAGCCCCCGCTCGCCACAACTAGAGAAAGCCCGCGTGCAGCAACGAAGACCCAACATAGCCAAAAATAAATAAATAAAATTAATTAATTAATTAAAATAAATAAATAAAAATAAATGCCGTCTTTCCCACTGCCAAATTTCAGTGTATGTCTTCCTGGACTTATGTTCTGCATATATTCAAATACATAGAGAGCAGGGTGCGGGGAGTGGAGGAAGATGCCCTCATTCCTCCTCATTCATCCCTCAACCCCCAGGTCCTTCCAAGTAAATGCTTCCTTGTTGCAGTCACGCACTGTCCCTCCCATACACCGCCCCCAAGGGTCCTTAAATATTGAGCGTCTGGTTCTCAGCTTTTTTCTCTGTGAAAACATCAGGAGTAATGGTAGGACATCAGTGAGTGTGGCCCCTCACTGCCCTGGCTTCTGAGTTTCTCCCTCTCCAACAGGAAGACTTGTCTTCTACCCTTGCCTGTGGTCACGCCTAGCCTATAGGTATTCAAAAAGCGGCCCCCTCCACACCCTGTTTCAAGTATCCTACTCTACCACCGTTTGGCTCTGGTGACATTTCTTCCACTAGGATCTCCAATTCAGAGCACACAGTACCTTTCCACTGCCGCCACCCCTTCATGTCTCATCATTTCTGGATCCATGGCGGAGAATCGCCATTCCCTTGCCCCCTCCCTTTGCTGCGCTCCCAGATCAAAACACCAACTCATTGTCCACTCCAAGCGGCCGGACGTGGCTGGAGAGCAACAAAACCGGGTTGATTAGTTTCACTGTCATATCATGACTCCAAACCTCGCGCCTCCAAACCAACCCAAGGATCTAAGTCAATTTGCTCTCCCAACCCGGGAGGTCTCCTTACACCTCCTTACACCTCCTCTCTAATCATCTCTTCAAATACTTTCACAACTTCACTTAAATGTCAAACTTCCCAGGGTTTTCAGAGGACAGCCGCGCGCTGGCGTCTGCGCGAGCTTGGGGACGGGAGGCCGGTAAGAGGCCGTGGCAGTCGTCCCAGGAGGGGCGCGGGGGCTCGGCCTAGAGCGGTGGAGGCGCGCAAGGAGCGACATAGAGGATCTCGGGGACTGGCTGAGGGTGAACGGAGAGCGGGCAAGGGAGGAGCGGCGGCTCGGGCGGCAGGTGCGAAAACAACCGGGGTGGACGGAGCGCGCAGAGAGGTACCTGGAGACGCCGGCCACGACCAGTCACCTCCAACGCCCGCCACAGGGGCCGCGGCGCCTCTCGCGTCACTCCCAGCGACGGCGACGGCGCGTGACGTCACAGGAGCCGGCGCGACGCCTCGTGCGTCACTAGCGGCGACGGCGGCGGGGGCTTGTGACGTCAGGATGCCAAAGCGGGGCGCCAGGAGGCTCCCGTGCCAAGTGCCGGCCTCGGCGCTCGCGCCCGAAGCAGCGACGCGCTCGCCGGCCGGTCTGGCGCCCGGGGAGCTGGGCCTCCCACCGTCCGCGGTCCAGCGCTCTGGGCCGGCGCTGGGAGGCCACTGGGACGCCGTACACACGCCCGCGCCGGGCGTCCTTACGCGCTACGTCGCCGGCGCCGCCGCTTTCGCGTCATGACTTCCGGGCGCCGGGGCCGCCATCTTGCTCGCGCGGAAGCGGCGCGGCTGGGTGGGAGTCCCGAAGCGGGAGTCGCGGACAGTGCGGCCGCCGCCATGCCGTCGTCGCCGCTGCGGGTGGCGGTGGTGTGCTCGAGCAACCAGAACCGGAGCATGGAGGCGCACAACATTCTCAGGTAGTTGGGGCCTCCGCCCTGGCCCAGCGCGCTCCGCGGACGCCGGCCGACCGGCCGTCCCTCCGGCTTTCCCGGCCCGTGCTGGGCGGTTCCGGCTCCCGGCTCGTGCTGGGTGGCGGTGGCCGCGGTTCCCGGCCCTGGTTCTCCCTGACCCGTGCTGGGCGGCCCAGTTTCCCAGGCGGGCGGTGCTCGGCGGCCCCCGAAGGACGGCCGAGAGGCCTCGCCGCGTCCGGGCTCGTTGGCTCCAGGGCCGAGCGCAGCGAGGAATCGACAAAACTCGGTTCGCCGCGCGGTCCCCCACGTGTGTTTAGCGTCGCGAAAAATTCACATTCTGAGCCGAAATGTTTCCGGGTCGCCGAAACCTCAAAGCTGCTAGTAAACCTGAAAGGCTGATGCTGTTCGCGTCTACTTCGTACGCACGTCTGTGTATCTGAAAATCATGGCCTCTGTAAAATGCTCAGCAGTGAGGCGGTAAGTTGCAAGACGAAGGTTAGGGTTCCACGAGAGGATAGGCCGGTTGTGCCCAGGGCGTGTCGCCTTTTTATCAAATATGGAAAACTTGCGCGACAGGATCTCAGGATAGAACAAGTCGTAAAAACACGGAAGTGGCCTATTTTTAACTTCATGCATTTGTGTATTTGCTTCTATCTACATTTTTCAAGTCTAATGCAAAAAAATCCTTTCTCCTCCCTTGGAAAATCTCCAGTCGATAATTTCTGAACCACACGTGAGTTTGGTTTCACGTTTCTAGTTTATATTTCAGTGCCAACTCCCCTTTTGTGACCCTGGTGTTGTATATGTTTAATAAAAGTTTATTCCTGTTTGATAAGTTTTTTTTCGTTCAAAATCACTTTACAGAATGTGAATTGACCCCTTGAATTACAGTTAAAGTTAGGTGTACATGTCAACTTTGACAGTAAAAGTTGAAACTGCCTTTTCTTCCGAAGTTTCCTTATGTGGACATTACAGGACAACCATGCCTCGCTGCTTCTCCTACTACGGCAGTCAGCTTTGACTCTCCTGGGGAAATCAGAATTCTCCCTCGCCCCTCGTTTTTAATGAAGCTGGACGCACCAGGTGTCCACGATCTGCTAGTTATGAGTTTAATTCTTCTTCCATCTGCAGTATTCAGTTAATGTTTTTTGGTCTAGTGTGATATGCTTGGAACCTAACAAACCAACGTGGAGTTCGTTTCTAAACTAGAATTTTTTAAACTGTAAAGTTGTTTTAAAATTGGAAAAGTGCAAGAATTACAGTGTGCTGGATCTGATCCCCAAACTGCATTTATCTCTTCAGAGTCACTAAAAGTGGTAAATTTAAGGAAAAGATTGCAAGGTTCACGCTCCAGGAAAATTATTCAAGGAAAATAAAATTTAATGTCTTCAATTAGAATAACAAGTGATCTGGACACCACCTCATTCTGCTGGTTCTGGCTGGTGATCCTTTATTTAAACTCTTCTCTATCTGCATAACAAAGTTGGGGTGAAATCTTACAAAAAGAAATGTTTTTAAATTTCCTGTAGCAACTTTGTTAGTAAATCAGTTCCAAAGTCTTGCCGATCTGATAGCCCTGAGACAGTCACCGCAAGATTTAAGCCCTTGCTTAGTTCAAAGTAACTGGCACAGCCTTGGGTCTCCTGCGGAAATGAGGGTGCAGAAGAGCCCGCAAATAATCACCAAGTAGGAATGCTTGTGTACTTTTACCCATTTTAGTGTCTTTCAAATTTGCTCATGAGAAGAGTAGATTCAGAATGAGGGCAAAAGGAGGTAAGTTTAGGGTAACATACATTATTTGTATCATGAATGTGAAGTTATTTTAGACGTGGATCTTTAATTTCTAAAATGCTTATTTTGGGGGGTGTTTTCCTTTGTTAAAATGATAGTATTTGCTTGTTGCAAAAAATCCTCACTGTAGAAAATATAGAAGATTAAGAAGATAAGGATCACCGTACCATTTCGGAGTACATCCTTCTTTCTGGATGTTCTTGTGAATATACAGACACACTTAAGGGAGATCAAAACACTGTTAGGTAATCTCTCCACAGAACGTGAACATAGTTTGATTTCCATATTCATTTGTGCTTTTATTTTTATACATTGGAGTTGAACATATCTATTCATGTTGAGTAATAGCAGCGGTTACAAAACATGACCCAGTACTCAGAGCAATCCTGTGCAGCAGTCGCTTTGGTAACCACTCCCCGTAACAGGTGGTTGGTTTTCAGTTTTATAATGTCCACATCCTTGTGCCGTTTTAAGTATCTTTGTACACTTTTCTAGTTATTTCCTTGGCATAAATTGCTGAGTCAAAAGGTAGGCATATTTTACATTTTCATACATTCTGCCAAACTACCTTCCAGAAAAGTACCTATTTATAGAATTCCCATTTCCTCACAATATGGGCATTATTTACATCTTTTCATGCTGCCGGGGCAAAAGTATCTCGCTCTTTAGTTTTAAATTTGCTATTGAGATTGAACAACTTTTTGTGTCGTTTTCACTTTTGAAAATTATTTATGGCTTTATTTCGATAACTTACAGGGTTTAAAAGCATGTTTAAGAAATTTATATGATGGTTTTTGTTACAACTAGTAGAGCTTGTAAAAGATTTAGAGACTTAGGCCTTGAAGATGATTGTGAAAAGCATTTAAAAATGGTATGCCAGGGCTTCCCTGGCGATCCAGTGGTTAAGACTCCGAGCTCCCAATGCAGGGGGCACAGGTTCAGTTTCTGGTGTGGGAACTAAGATCCCGCATGCTGCAGGGCATGGCCAAAAAAAAAAAAAGGTATAAGTGAAAACAGGAAAATTGTGTATGCAGTTTGGTTACAACTAAATAAAACTATGCATAGGAAAGCTTCTGAAATGAACTATCAAAAGGAATGTAGTTGATCAAACATACACGCTAGGTCTTTTATTAGTGAAACCCAATTTTATTTTTGCCCCCTTGAAAATCTGCTTAGGCTGTATTTTTCTGACAAGTCGAATACAAGTGTTAATAAATGTTGGCGTTTTCTAGAGCTAGTCATAATGTTCCCTGGGGTGATCATTTTTGATCTTTTGAGACTAAATTGTTTGAAATACTAGTTCTGGGAGCCATTCAGGTTTTTTAAGGGGTGCAGGAAGACTATGTTTGTTTCCACAGAGCCTCCTGTTCTTTGTACTCTGTGGATTAAGGTGTCCCTTTGGAGCCAATTAATTTATTTTTTTGTTCCAAACTCTCTCTTAGATGTCAAGGGGCCTGCTGATTTTTGGAAGCTGTTTTTAATTGTAGCAATTCAGAACAGATTTTAAAGAAAGACTTCTCTCTAAATTACTGTTTTCAATCATAACTTCCTGGGCAGTTTGATTTGGGGAGGATGAGCAGAGAGGCTGCAGATGTGGAAGAAACAAGGTTAGAATCAGTCTCTTGAGCTCCTCTGTGCCAGGTGCTTTGCAAATGCCATCTGATTTCATCCTCACAACTCTTAGGATGTGCACACGTACACAGGTGAGGAGATAATACCCAGAGCAAGAAGCCCCAGCTCATGAGTGACAGCAAGGATCTGGATACAAGGGGCTCCAGTCCTGATGGATGAGTAGCAGAACTGATGGGATAAAACACGCGCTGGAGGAGGATCCAGGCTGTGGGGAGTGCAACAGTCAGCTGAGGTCCTGTGATTCTCCGATTTGGGGTGGGGCGCTCAAGTCTTAGTGTCATGAGTAGAGTATGTGGACCCCAGCCACACTGGGATGGAGGTACTCAGACATCCTCTCCCAGAGGGGACTGAGTCTCAGGGCTGCTGGGATCTGAACACAGGATCTGAGTGAGCCCAGGCAGTTTGACACAGCACTCTCCCAGACGGTGCTAAACTCTCCCCTTGTCTTGAACACATTTCCAGAAGCCTCTTGTCCTAAACCAGGGAGGGATTGTCCGGCTATGCCCTGCGGCCCCTTTGGCTGCATTTTTGATGCTTTGTTTCTGGGTACACTTGAAGAAGGTAAACTGGAAACTACCTGGGGAGGTGGAAGATTTGATATTGTGTGTGTAAGGATAGAAGAGGTGCCTACAGGAGACACGTTTGCCATCATAGATTTTAAGGGACTCTGCATTGTTTTTTTGCTTTTTGTCTTCAGGAGGCAGAACTAAGACCAGAAGGATTGGTTGGAAGAAGGTAGATTTCTGTTTGGATGTGAACATTGAGACGAAACTGGGTAGACCAAGCATGGTATCAGTTCCAGCAGCTAAAACATTTTCCCCTGCCTTAAGGATCATCGTCTCCAACCTTCTGTAGGTGAGAACAGGTCGAGCCCAGGGAAGATAGTTGAGCGGGTTCACCATGGTTAGTAGCGCTTAGCGCAGTGCTGGGGCTGGAACAGCTGAAGTACCAGATCTTGAGGACCTACTCTGCTGGCCCTGCACCCTGGGGAGGCCGACAGTGGCCAGCAGAGCAAGCTGCCCTTTGAGAAGCCAGGGTCGAGGAAGAGCAGGCCTGGAGCAGGGACATCTAAGCAGGAGCTCTCTTGGGGGCTAAACAGAGTGGCACGTTTGACAAGCTCTGTGCGTGGTGATCTCATGCTGAGAGGCCTTTTGGTTTCTTCTTGACCTTGTGGGAGGGTAAGAATAAAATAAACCCTAGAAAACACTGGGATGTGCTTAGGCTGACGTTTTACTAGTGGTGACATCAACTTTACTGGAATGTCAACATTTCAGGAAGTTGACCTTCCCAGGCTTGTGGCTATACCACAGTGAAACTGCAGGCAGGTGTTAAGTGTGATGGTGCTTGAGCAGTTGATTTGTGTTGGGTAAACATGAGGTCATTGTGTAGCTAGAAACTGGGCTGATTAAGCAGTGGGTGATTTTACCTGTAGTAAAGGTGACTTATGCTCGTAAGCATGTTGTGTCCTACTCAGAGACAGGTCGTTCTTTCAGAAGGTTGGCAGTGGTCTAGGATTTCAGTCTTAGCCACGATAATGTTTTGAATTAGGTTAATAACCACACTATAGAAAATAGAAAAAAAATGGCATAACCCATACTGTTAATTTGGGTGTTTTCTTGATTGGTATTCATTTTAACTTTATTATTTTACCTTTAGGCATCAGGATAACAATTGAAACAATCCTATTTCCCAAAATTCATCAATTTTTATGATACTGTAATCTATCTTTTCTATAACTTAACATTTCTGTATCTTAACGTGTAACATAATTTCTATATCTTTCTAATAAATTTTTGATACCTATAAAGACAAGTTTGATAAATACTTGTCTGGAAGATTTGTTTAACATACAAAATAATTGGCCCCTGAGACAAAGCCTTTTGGTGGTCAGCAGTATTTTTAGAGCGCTCAGTCCTTTTATGTAAGAAACACATTGTCCCTGTACATAGTCACACACAAGATGGGCTGTTCTGTCAGTTGCATGAGCTTAGAAGAAACGGGGCTTCTGTTGTTAACTAGCCTTTTTGCCACTTGTGAACATTTTGTTGGGGGAAGAACAAACTGGGTTTCTTTTTGTGTGTGTGGTTTAAATTCTTCTGCCAGTAAATTCCTCTTTTGGGGTTTCATTTTATTTTTAAATATGCTTGAGTAACATTTCAGGCAGTTGGGGAGGGCAGTGAGGAGAGGGCAGCTGCGGCCCCCCTCCCCCGACAGTTTCTAGTAGGAGAGACCTCCCCCAGCCTTTCAGAGACCCAGCAGGCATCTTCTTAGAAGCCCTGTCAGGGATCAGCCGGGTGGAAAATGGGCCCAGGTTATCTGTGGGGTGATTTACTTTCAGGGATATGGACAGTGTTTCACTTGGACACCTAACGCAAACCTCAGCCCCCGTTGTGACAGGAGGTGAGGGAAGGAGATTGTCCACCCGGCAGGAGGCGGGGGCATGTGAGACCCTGTGCTGGGGCCTCTTGGGAACCCTCTGGGCAGCTTTTCAGTGGCATACCTGCCCTACCCCAACCTGGAACACCCTGGGGTCCTGTCTGGGGCCTGCGTCACGGGGTGCAGGATGTGTTGGGAGCCCCCCGGCACCCTGTCTCCCGTCAGCCCCAGCCCCGCCCCGCAGCTTTGCCATCCCTGGGCTTCCCCCGTCCTGTGTCCTGGAGGGTTACCTACTTTGTTCCCACTCCCAGAGCATCTGAGGAGAGAGATTGAGGTCTGTTTCGATCACTGCTGAATCCCCAGCACATGTAGTAAGCTCCAGAAAATACTGTTGGATCAAAAATGGAATGGCTAACCTGCCACCAGTAGAAATGGTGGTGGTTTTTCAGTCTTAAAACTTTAGCCATTGGGGATTTAACAGTCTCTGCTGCTGCTGCCTGGCTAAATTAAGGCTTATTCACTATATATTTCATTAATGTATTTCAAGAGTATTTGTGCCTGGGCTCATTTTAATAAATTTGAACTTACGTTTAAGAGTTGGGCTCATGTAAATAAGTTCTTTAATTATGAGTAAGTATCTCAAAGGAATGACCAGAAGGAAATGACTGAGATGTAGAAATACTGATTTTTTTTAAGAAAGTGATGGAGGAATTGTGTCTAAATGAATCTTTCACTTATTTTTGTTGGGAAGCGTTTTGTTTTTCCCACTGTTCCCCCAAATGATTTTTGGGACTCCTTTTGGAGCAGGCTTCTTAGGTAGCTAGCTGAGAAAAGTGATCTCAACCGTGGTTTCTTATTCTGACCTGTAAAGGCACTATCTCTCACATATTTAACTTACTCATTATTTGGTTTCAAATGACTTGTTTAAAGCATCCACCAGAAGTCAGGCCTTTAGGGCTGCCACCAAAAGACAGGCCTTTCTCCCAAGATCCTGTGAACAGATGTGTGGCCTTTGGAGACAGGCCCGGGGCGGCCCCAGGTGTGTGTCGAGCAGCTGCATTCACGCAGCCACTGTGTCGCTTCCCGGTAGGGTCACACCTTGGGATTCCTCTGCAGGGACTGGACTCAGCTCCAAGCCCTCAGGGACCTTGCTTCTGTGGGTTAGTGTTTTTCCATAGCACACGTTCCTCCCTCAAGGACCTGCTCCCTCCAGGGTATTTTTGGGGTGGGGGGCTTGGCACTACGAGGATAAGATCTCTGTTTTGGGCAGTTCTTGTGGAGTAGTGGCAAATCATGGAGCCAGCAAGACAAGCGTGGCCCACTGCTATGTGTCCCCATGGCTCTCATGGCCGTGACCTGTTCCCGGTCACTGTCTTGGGAGAGTGTGACCCCCGCGCGGCTGTTGTCAAGGGGGCCTTCATCCCTGGCTTGTTGGTGCTTTGACAGAAAACATTTCTTTTATTGTACGTACCTGACCTGGCGAGGAAACGGGTTGGGTGACGTGGTCTGTTGGGCACCTGCTGGAGCCTGTGGGTGGAGGTGTCCGCGTGGCTGGGCCCTTGCGTCCCAGCCTGCCTCTCCCCGGGGCCCGGAGCTGCACGTAAACGGGGGCCGGGTTGGTTGTGGTCCGTTTACAGCTCAGGTGGCCATGGCCCCATTCACTCCTCGATCGTGCCTGCTGTCCCCCGTGTTCTCCATCACAGTGACCTCTGGGGCCTGGTTGGGGGCACAGCTCGGGCCTTCCAGGGACAGAGGGACATGACTCGGCTTTTACCAGCTTCAGAGGACTCAGGCAAGGTGTTTGACCCAAACCGGATGAGAAGCGCTTTAAAAACGTGTGTCCGTGAGGCTCTGTCGCGCCAGGCGCAGTGGCTGCGCTCCTCGCGTCCCTCCGCAAGTGGCCTGTGGGTCCTTCCTGTCTTTTGTGGGAGGACAGCGGCTCTCGGGCTGGGCTTGTAGAAGTGCTGTGTCTGGTGGGAGAGACCACGGGTCTCGCTCCACGGGCGCCGGGGGCCAAGTGAGGTTTCCTCCCTTATCTGTCCGCCTTTCAGCAGAGAGGGATCGGTGCCCACGAGGGATCGGGGGAGTGGCGCCCGCAGACCTGGGCTTCCCCACGTGCTGGGGCGTGTGTGCATGGACACACTCGCTCCTCCGTGGGCCTCCAGACGCCTGCAGCGCCTCCTGCTCGTGAGGACCAAAACCATCTCCAGATGTGGCCAGACACCCCTGAGTGGCAATAAAATGCACAAAAAAGCTTGAGACAGTGCCCGTGGCCGCCTCAGAGCCTGCGGGGCCGTGAGGAGAACGTCGGGGCTGGTGGGCCTGGGGCCTGCTCCCGAGTTGGCGGGCAGGGATGCGTCCACACGGACGTTTAGTGACGTATAAACACGAGGTTAGGATGAGAAGGCCGTTTCACGTAGACGCTCTGAACACTCCCAGTGTTGGCTTTCACCGCTTGTGAGTTTGAGGGAACATGGGGTCTGCAGCAGACCCCCTTGAGTGAGGATGGCGTTGGGGCCGCGGTGTGTGCGCTGACCTTTCTTCCTTAGGGTGTGATTGTGGCTCGTGGATGCTGCCTGCCAGGGAGGTTCCCTCAGTTTATTAGGAGACACTTGGCCATTCCCTTATCTCTGGCCCTCGCAGCCGGCGCCTCAAGGTAGGAGGCCAGGGGTGTGTCCCTCTCCTCCGGGGCTCCGGGAGCTCCATGCTTGGTCCTGGGAAGCCTGCATCACGGCAGCTGGAAACCTGGACAAATGGTTTCCTTCTAGAGAGCGGGACAGGAGTCAGATGACAAGACGTTCTAGGTGAAATCTTCTCTCTACCACGTGTCTGTCCTATGGCCATCACAGACATCCACCTCGTTCCCCTACGTTCCAGGATCCTTTGTCTTCTGTTTGGATTGGCTTCATCTAGCTTTTGTGTAATGCGCTATAGGATTTTTTTAAATTTGCAAATAAAATACTTAAAGTTAAGAATTGAGAAACATGTTCTTTGAGACCAACAAAATTGTTCATATAGTCCATTTCCCATTTCATTTTCCTTATTAGCATTTTGTGTCTCATTTAATCCAACTGTGATTCTCTTTCGTTTTGTGTCTTTCAGCAAACGAGGATTCAGCGTCCGGTCCTTTGGAACAGGAACTCACGTGAAGCTTCCAGGACCAGCACCCGACAAGCCAAACGTTTATGATTTCAAAACCACATATGACCAGATGTACAACGATCTCCTTAGGAAAGACAAAGAACTGCATCCCAGTGGTTGCCCTTTAACCCTGTGTGCTTGTCTCTGACAGGTGTCACCTGTGGGCACCACTCAGGGGCACCTGTGAGGCAGGGGACGCGGCGGCCCGTTTGAGGTGTGCGGGGTCACTGGGTTTCTGTTCTGGTGCTCACGGGACTGTCCAGAGGTTGGAGCCACTCGGGGCCGTGGGCTGCAGTCCACGTGGACACAGTCGGGGAAGGTTGTGATACGGTATTAGAGCAGCTTAGGTGAGGAAGGTGGGACCCCGCCATCTGTGGCTTTGCACACTGCAGGTAGGTGTGCGCGTGGGTGTGCACTGGTTCCCGGGCGGCTGCCTCACACTCTGCTCTTTCTGGAGGGTCAGCTCGTGAGAGGGCCACATTGGGTGCCGAAGGAAGCATGGTAGAAGCAGGGAATTTGAGAGGACTTAACTTCCTTTCAGGAAGAGACAAAACAGACTGTCTGCTTCCTAAGACTCACGGGAAAGGAAGGTATTTTAAAGCCAGATTTCGTGTGAATGTGACCCCAGGCTGTGGATATTAAGATCATCCTTGCCGGCCGGGTTTTGACCAGACACTTCACTGTCACCCGGGGCTGCTTTAAATTCCTGGGACGCCTCATGTTACCATGAGTGATGGTGGTTCTCAGGATGGAGACCAGACACATCCCAAGCGAGAGGAGTATAGACAGCGGGTGGAAAGCTTTCTTCACTTCGGCGTTCTTGCAATTGTGAATAAACTATGAACGTTCTCTGTACACCTATAGATTAATTAGTTAGCTGCGAGGGGCCCCGGAGATGATTCCAGCAAAATGTACTGGGCGCTGGTGATTGCTGCATGCTCCACCCCGTGCCCGCTCCTCCCCAGCTGCAAGGGAAACGTCGGGTGGGGGCATTGGGGCAGAAACGCAGGTATTTCTCGTCAGTGCCCCAGCCGGGCACTGATGCTGGGGGTCCAGGACTCACGCCCACCAGAGCCAGCACCCCCCACCGCCCCATGCAGCCCCAAGGCCCTCCCGGGGGTGCGGGAGCCCCAAGAGAGCCTGCAGCGCGCCTTGCGCACACACTCCTTTCTCAGAAGGCGCAGAACCACGTTGGGAGCAGCTCAGCGTACTGCCGGGGAGATGCCAGCTGTGTCCTGGGCTCCGCGTGGTGGGGCCATGCGGTGAGAGCCGTCCTAGCCTTGTGGAGAGGCGCCAGCCACGGCCGCCCCCCCAGGGAAGCTGTGATCCAACTCCAGGCTTTTGGTTCTTGCACTGCAAACTCTCTGTGTCGATAAGCTTAACTTGAGACCCCGTCTAGTGATTTGGCCAGAAAGTTCGGTCGGGCTTTTCTGTAGGATAAGATGTTACAGAAAAACCCGAAAGAACTTTTTGGCCAACCCAGTATTTTTGAAGATTATTGTTCAGTTAGCACCATTCGTTTTTTGAAGACTCTTAAACTCAACGAGAGAAACGGAAACAGATAATGCACTTACTTGTCTGTACTCCCTTAATAATTGTAAGTTAGGTCCTTTCACATCAGAGCTATTTCTGGGAATGGGCAGCATTTACACACTGTAGACCAAATCTGGAGGGATTTTGTACGTGTCCCTGGTGGCTCTAAACGAAGGGGCAGAGCCCAGCCTCTCAGGACTCAGACTCTCCTCTCGGGGTGACTGTACAGGCCTGGTCTCCCCCGCAACATCCAGTGCAGGGGGTGGTTGGACCTGCTGTCAGGGCCCCATGTAGGGAAGTTGCCTCCATGAACCTCCCCGCCCCCCCCGGTTGGTTGCCCTTCCCGAGCCTCTGGGAGGGACCCTTGTCGCTTTGCTGGCTTCACTTGGGTGGGATTTCTGCCTTCTGGGGCGGGTGGGAAGGGGCAGAACAAGGCCGTGTCTGGCACTGCGCTCAGCTCTGCCTGAGTCAGCCCTTGGCCAGTAACAGGAGCATCTGCCGGCGGGGCGGGGGGAGTCCACTGGGGTGCTGGCAGGACTGCAGGGGGTGGGGGGTGGAGGCCCTGTGATCAGGTGTGGGGCAGGGAGCCCCGCATTTCCCCATATGCTCAGGACACAGCAGACAAGAGCTAAAAACCTAAGTCTGTAGCATAGAATACCTGGGCATTTGCAGAAGTGGTGGCTTTTGTAACTTACAGTGCAAAGCGAGGAAAGTATTGTAAGATGTAGCCCAAGGATAAAACAACATTCAGTAAATGTTTGAATTTCCAGGGGAGAGAAGATGCCCCTTTCTGGGCAGAGCCGGGAGTTGAGGCCAAGTGGCTGGCAGGGACAGATGGGCCCTGGAGACGTCTGCGGGCTTTGCTTGGGCACCGCTCTACCCCCCGTGGGCTGGGGCCTGGGACCCTGTGCCTCTTGAGCCCTCAGTGAGTTCTGGTCTGTAGTCGTTAGTATCCAAGCAGTTTATTTGTTAATTATTTGGCTGTAAATAGGGGGTTTGCTTTTGGTTTTCTCGCCACAAGCAGGAGTGGGGTTGGGTTGAGAGGCTCTGGCCTCGGTTCTGCAGTGACAGGTGTGGCCACAGAGCACCTGCCCACTGTCGCCCAGCCCTGTGAGGAGCTAGACAGCCTGGTGAGGTTTACGTTTCCCTCCCCTGCGGGAATTGTCGATGATAGTGCAGGAAATCTGGGTTCACCTGACCCTCACCAGACATGTAAGAGGGTCTTCTCTTCGGACGCCTCTAAGGCGGGAGCTGTCCTTGACTGTGAGACGATCTACCTGCTTCACATGCACGGCTCCGTGGGTCCACGGGGTTGTCCACCCAGCAGACTGTAGGATGTTTTCACCCCAGGAAGCCCCCTGGCAGCTGCTGGCCCAGTCCCCGCCTGTGGCTCTGCCTCTTCTGGACGTTTCTGACCCACGGGTCGTACAACACGGGTCATTAGGAGCTGGCTTCTGCCTAACGTCCGAAATTGAGCTGTCCTCTTGTCGTTGTCGTCGTTGAGCTGTCTGTCCTCTTTTACGTGTAAATATTCCCGCGGACCTGAAGTTTTTTCATCCCTTTGCCTTGGAGTCCTTTTGAATACAGAGCAGCTTCAATCTTGGTGTTCCGTTTGGGGGCTGTAGCGTACCTCCTGTGTCAAGTGGGTGGAGGCTTCCAGATCTTTCCATCTTCTGCCAGAGCCAGTTTCCACACCTGAGCTTCCTCCCGGGCTCTCCAGCATCGGTTGAGCAGAATCTGCGGCTGAACCTCAGCCTACTTGGAGCACTTTTGGGGGAAGATAAGTCATTTTCTTCTAAATGTAAGACTGGCCGACCTGTGACCTAAGGAACAGGGTCCCTGGGCCCAGTCACGGAGGAGGGGCCGCCAGGAAAGGTGAGGCTGGCAGTGTCCTCACGGCTCCAGGAGAGCTATCTTTCGTTGGTTTTGGATACTTGCTTAGTGAGTTACAAAACCACTTGTCTTAAAAAGCAAGTGAATGTGTGGCTGTAAATATAGTTCATGTGATTTTTAATACATGCAACCAGTTGCTCCCCAAACAGTGAGTTGAAGTGCAGATATAACTAACACTTGCCCAGATCCTGACTTTATCCTCTTAAGTGGAGGCTGCGTGTTGAACTTGTATCTAGCATACTTTCCCACTTTTCTCCTGTGGCTCTTTTGTAATTAAGTACCTCTGGGGTTTAGATTGTTTTTTAACTATTTGTTTATTCATTTTCAGTTTCTCAATTTCATTGTCTTTTAGGCCTTAGATTAATTTATGTGTATACTCACTTCTCCACTGTGTAATTTTTGTTGTCTTGGGGTAAAAGGTAAAAATAAATGTGATTTCTAAGAGTATAAATCCCACAGCCTCCGGACCTCCATCCTGGGTATGAGGTTAGTGGACGCGGCAGCTCCGTCCTGCTCAAGGCCCCTGGGCTTTTCCAGAACCTTGTTCTTGGGGTCTCATCAGACCCTTCTCGCCTTCTCGTGCTGCGCTCGGTGGGGTGGGGTGGGGTGGCTGCCCGGCCCCCGGCCCTGCCCTGAGGACGCTTCCTGCACTTCAAGTCCAAGCCCCTTGGGCTCCCACCCTCAGCGTGTCCTGCCTGACCCCTGTCGCTGACGGTCCCTGGTCACCCTCACTGGCCCCGTGCGTGCTTGGCATGAGCTCGCCTATGTGACCCCATCTCATTTCACCCTGGTTGGCAGCTGTGGTTTCAAGTGGTTATTGAAAACAGTGTTTAACATACCAGTGTTCCTAAGCCAGACACTGATTCCCAGGGAGGCTCAGATCTAGTTTTACTGGTACTTAAGCTTTTGGATTTTAGAAAAGCTCTCAGGCTTAAAATAAAAATTAAGGCCTTCAGATATTTCAGATGAGGCCCGAAGAGAAGCCTTCATGTCTGGCAGACATCACCCCAAGTTGAGCAGCTGGCTGGCCAGGGTGGCTGCTGGGTCCCTCCTGAGTCGACAGCAGGGCAGGTCGGGCCTGGTTCCCGCGGCCTGCGGCAGGTGGGGTGCAGACGCGGGCGTGTAGCCAGTGTGTGACGCCGCAGCCCACGCCGGTCGTTTCCCTTTGACTGGGGACCAGGGTGGCGAGGCCATCGCCGACCCCGCCAGAGCTCCCGCCGCCAGCCTCAGGAGCAGTGGGGCCTCGTGACAGCTTGTGGTGAATCGGTTCTTCATGTTCGAGGGTCCCGGCAGTCGCCACAACCCTCTGAGAGTATTTCAAGCCTAAAGCTGTTTGCTGTCAGCCTTGCTGACAGCCGGGTGTGCTGAGGGCACCCCTCGCGCGGCTGGTGGCTGAGTGTGCTCGTGGCCACGCACAGCAGCTGCAGCGCCGCCCGCCCGCCCGCCGGCCTGCTCTTGAAGCCCTGGCCTCACCCCCAGCTCCAGGGGGGAAGGGGCCCGATTCAGAGCCATGGCGGGCTGCAGTTGGGCCCCTGTGCTGCCCCAGCCCCGTGGCTTGAGGGAGACCTCTTGCATCCGTGCTGCTTAACGCTTTGCCATGAAAACACAGACGGGGGGCCTTGGAGGGGAGGGTGTCTCCATCCGTAGCAGGTGAGGGTTGTCAGGGTTCCCTGGGGCGGGGAGCAGTAGTCAGCCTTTGGCCGCCTCCCGTTGGCACCTGGCGTGTGTCTGGAATCTGAATTCGAGGTGGCCGTGGCCTGTGGCCTGTGACCAGCGTCGGAGGGCTGGCCGGCTGGTGGGCATCTGGGTGATCTGTGACAGCTCCAAGGTCAGGGGCTGCGTGGGCATCAGGAATGCGCTCCCCCCCGCCTCGGCAGGGCTTGTGAGGAGGTGTGGGAGTGGGCTGGGCGGGCCTTGCTGCGGGCAGGTGTGGGTCTAGGTGCCAGCACCGCGTGGGTACGGCTTTCCCCCTGGACCTGCACCCTGACGGGGTCCAGCCACGTCCACCTCGGCACTGACCACTCCTCGTGTGAATGGGGACTGAAGGAGTGAGTACACCGGCGGCCTCGTGCCCAAGCTGCGTCGCCAGCAGGTGCCCCGGGCTCCTGCCCCCGAGATGCCCCGTCCACACGTGAACCTGCACCTTCCCGATGCCGTCCTCTAAAGCGAGGGACTTGAGCAGGGCGTCTTTGGGGACACACATCCTGGAAACTAGAGAAGCACTGTCATGGGGGCCTTCAGGGAGGGTCTGGGTCGCATGTCCGCGTCTGAGGGCAGGGCCTCTCCCTGGCACGGGGTTGGGCTCGAGGAATCTGGCCCCAAAGCACCGTCTCTGCGGCCACTTCGTGGAGCGTCTCCCTGGCCCGCGGGTGCCACCTGTAAGCTTCTGACTCTGCCGTCGGCCTTTCCCTGGCTCGTCTGCAGGAGCGCAGCCATCCCGTCCCAGCGCCATCAGGACAGGCAGGGCCTCACCATGACCACCAGAATAAGAATGGACAGTCTGTCAGGACAGGCTCTGCCAGGCCGTGTCGGGCAGCCCTTGGTGCATCCCAGGTACCTGGGGACACTCGGCAGTGCTTCTCCTCTCTGCTGCTTCCTGCCTGGGAGGCTCGCGGCCCTTCCGTCCTCTGCTGCTGTGTTTCTCAGAGGCCTCTCGACCCTGGCTGCTCCCGCGGGTCCCCACGGGGAACCCTGCTGGGCACAGGTGGGTTGGTTTACAGTGACCACTGGCCTCTTGGACCAGCCCCCCACCCTCCCTCCATCTGAGCCCGACGGTTTGGTTTCTTGTGCAAAGTGCGTGGTCTCGAGAACGCCAAGCTTGGCCAGGGCTCGGCAGGGAGCACCGGGGGTCATCCAGGGATGTGTGGGTCGGTGGCCACCCTGGGCTTGGTGCTGTTCCTGCTTATATCACTCAGTAAGTGTAATTTCAGTGAGGGCGGGGGTCATTTTATTTTTCCTTGAACTCACAGTGTTTGGGGTGGGTCTCGGGCGCTGCTGGGAGGTGGGCACCCAGAGCATCACCACGTCGTTCCCCCACCGCACCCCGCCCCCGCCGCCGCCCTGTGATGTTTGGGATTTAGTCTGTTTTGAACCATTTATGTAGAAGTGATTTGGTATTTGCAGACTAATTCATGATCTGAGGGTTTTTTCTCAAAAAGTAAGTTAATTTTCACTAAAATGCTCCAACCTAGGACTCAGGCTTTCTCTTTTGTTTTGAGGTTAAAATTTTTTATGATGTCACACAGCTGGAGGGTAGGTATGTGTCTATTTGAAACAAAACACTAAGACGAAAGATATTTTTCCCATTACATTTTTATTTATCCAGCCAATTTATTTAAAAAATTTTTTTCTTGAGCTTCCTCTCAAATTTAAATAAATTTAGCATTTTACCCTATTTGGACAAGTAGTCTACCACTTTTATTTATTTTTTAAAATAAATTTATTTATTATTTTTGGCTGTGTTGGGTCTTCGTTGCTGCACGCGGGCTTTCTCTGGTTGCGGCGAGCAGGGGCTACTCTTCGTTGCGGTGTGTGGGCTTCTCGTTGCGGTGGCTTCTCTTGTTGTGGAGCACGGGCTCTAGGCACGCGGGCTTCAGTAGTTGTGGCACACGGGCTCAGTAGTTGTGGTTTGCGGGCTCTAGAGCGCAGGCTTCAGTAGTTGTGGCTCATGGGCTTAGTTGCTCCACGGCATGCGGGATCTTCCTGAACCAGGGCTCAAACCCATGTCCCCTGCATTGGCAGGCGGATTCTTAACCACTGCGCCACCAGGGAAGCCCCACTTGTATTGTTTAAAGTCTGCTAAAGCCGCACCTGGTTAGACGGTGTAGTCTGTCTCTGCCATCTGTCCCCTTCGGGCTGAGTTAAGGTGGACTCTGAGGTCGGGTTTCTGAGGAGGAGAAATTGGACTGGAGGGTTGCAGAGTCTGCTTTCTGGCCGTCACTGTTTTGTTTTGTTTTGTTTTGTTTTGTTTCGTTTCTAACACCATTGTGCAGGGAGTGTTTCCTTTGAAGAAGAGGGATGGCGGGTTCTCACCTCCCGGGCCCCAGGCCCCGTGCAGAAGAGGCCGGGCGAGCAGAGCCCCTAGGATGCTGTGCCCGTCCCGGGAGGGCTGGTGGCGGGGCCCTGGTTGATCAGACGGGTGAGTGTTCCTCGCCTGCCGGCCCAGGCTGTGTTCTTGGCGGGGTGGGGGTGGGGGGTGGCAGCTGCCCTCCAGGGGTCTCCACACGACCGGGACGTGCTCTGGAAGCCGGGCCTGTGACTAGTGTGGGTGCAGCTGGTCACACGTAGAATATGATTACGGATGAAACGTATTTGCTTCTTCCGAATTCATTTTTTGCTGACTTTGGCCCAACCAAAGCGACCTCGCTGCTACGTTGCAGTCTGGGGAGTTGTAGTCGCTCCTCTGCTTCGGTTTGTCCTGCCCTTTCCTGGCTGCCGGTGGCCCTGCTCGCCCGGCCCCAGCCCCACCTCGGTTCACGAGAGAGAGGCTTCTGGTCCCTGTGGGCCTCAGGCCGTTTGGAGCACCCTCTCTGCACGTGCTGCTCAAGAGGTTTGTTTTTCTAATTTCCATCATTCTCTTTCTACGTGATACCTGTTCCAAAAAATGGCCCAGTTATGCATCCCGTGGCTCCCTGCGCTGTCCTCTGGGGCGTCCTTTGTGCAGCACGCATGTCTGCGGCACCCAGTTTGTTCTTAAGTTTTCCGTCTGGGGATGTGGCGTTTCACAGACACGAGGTTGTCACCTGTCGTGCCTCCCCCAGCGGCCAGTGACTGCTTCTCGGGCTTGTGCTTTTCACGAGGCCTTATGAGGCTAATGGCTCTGACCCAAAACCCTGGGGGTGTTGTGACAGCAGACTGTTGGCGGCACAGGGAAGGCATGGGTGAGGGCTGGACCCGTGCAGCCTCGGTTGGTGCCCATCTGAAATGAAGGTGGCAAGGTTGTCGTTAGGTAGTGAGGCTAAAATTTGAGCAAAATGATTAAATTGTTCCCAAGATGGGGTGGGAGGCCCATCTCCCTGCAGAGCTGCACATCGCTCAGTGCCCAGGAGGCTTCATGTGCTGGGAGGGGGCTCCTGGCTGCCTCCCCTTCCCCCGGGACGGGCACCCCAGAGGGAAGCCCCACAGGTGGGCAGGGCTCTGAGTGGAGTCTTGAATCCAGCAGAGAAGAGCACAGGGCTGCTGACCAGGGGTCCAGACTCCTGGATTTGGAGTTGGGAGGTCACTGTGGGCTTCCAGAGGCACGAGTTCCTGCTTGCCTTGGTGCTGTGCTCGGCCCAATGGGTTTGCAGAAGCCCCAGCTCTTGCCTGGGGCGTGGCTGGCCAGTGGTCACCCGTCCAGGCCAGCGAGTGCCTGAGCTCTGCCAGCCGGGGGCTGGTCCTTGTCTTCGAGGACCTTCCCGCAGAGACACTTGGGCCCCTGTGTGAGGGGTGTTGCGTCTTCTGTTGCAGTTGGATCAAGCTCAGAACTGGAAGTAGAATTAGGTTGGAGGGTGCCATGGGATTTGGGTTCACAGCCCAGGCGAAGCCTCGAAGCGGGAAACGCCTGGTGGCGTTTGGGGGCAGAGGTGCTGATGCCGATGGACCAGAACGTCCTTGGGCTCCGCTGGGTCAGCATCCGAGGAACAGCTCGGATGAGGGCGTTCTCTCTCGGTGAAGCACACACCGCAACGGTCCAGCCGGGTCCTGCCCGAGCCGCCCCCTGCCCGCTCCATTCCCAGAGCCCCGGTGCGGGGGCAGAGCCGGGCTCCCGGGCCTGGCTGTTGGGAGAGAACACGGGTGATGGCGGCCGGCGGGCCTGGGAGGCCACTTGCCGGAAGCGCCTTCCCGACAGGGCTCAGTTGGCACTGCCCCTGGCCCCCTCGCCCTCTTCCTCGGGGTTCTGACTCCACCTGGAGATCCTGCTTCCGTTCTCGGGGTTCCGAGGCTGTCCCTTCCCAGGTTTGCCTCCATCACGTGTGCTGGGTAATGTTTGTGCGCGACCAGCCTGAGCTGTCTCACCTCCGACCCTGGGAAGGGAAGCGCTTCTGTCCCTGGGGGAGCGGGAGCCTGGCCGGTCCTCGGCAGAGGCCTGGGCCCTGGGCTGGGAGGGGACATGGGGGCGTGGGCTCCACTGTTAAACCTCCGAGGGAGCGTCTGACCCCGTATGTGGGTTCTGTCGGCGCCTCACCCCCGCCCTGGAATTGGCCCATCCGTCTCCTCACTGGTCTGGCCCCAGCCTCTGCCCTCAGCCACCTGCCTTCACAGGGGCATCTCTGCTTTGACCCCAGGTTCCCAGTGTGGGCTCTGCGCACCGGGCCCTGCTCTGTGCCGGCCTGGCCCCCTCTGCCCACCTCCCGGGCCCGCCTTGTCCGACGGGAAGCAGAGCCGCATCCTCGCCGAATCCCCCCCCATGGCTGGGCTGGGGCGGCAGGAGGAACGATATGCTTGCGCTCCGAGGGCTCGGGAAGGCGTTGCCTTGGGCGCCCGCAAGCCATGTCCGCCAGACGCAGTCAGGCCCGTATCTCTCAGCATCGCTGTTGAGACAGAAGCATTCAGCTGAGCCTGTTTTCTGTGCTGAGCACACGTATGTAGGATGAACTCGTGGTTGGGGGCTAAACCTCACATCTGAGAAGTTGCCTTGAAATAGAGCAGACTGGAGCTCTCGGGCACCCGGGTCAGAGCAGGTTCTGCCATCCCGGGCGGGCAGCCTCCAGGCCCAGGTCCTGGCTCGAGGCCGGTCTGTGGTCCCTGTGGGTGCATCTCAAACCCTCCAGTATGTTTGCCTTTTGCCCTTGAACTTTGGACACGAGCTCCCTGTGCCTGCCGTGTTCCCCTCAGGACAGTCCCTGGGCCCATCCTGAATCTGAGTGCTCCCCGCAGGGTCGCTCCAGCAGGCTTGCCGGTGCTCGTGTAGCAGTTTAGAGAGCACGTGCTCTCCGCCGACAGGATCTGCATCGTTTGATGGGTAGGACCCCAGAGTGTTTCAGAACGATCCTTTGTTGTCGTACTTCCCGTGGCAGCAGACAGAACCTCTCGTCTTTCTGGGGCCCCCACCCTTGAGGAGCTGCGGATCTGCACCGCAGAGGAGGTGCCCACGCCGCCCTTCATCTGTCCCAGGTGAGAGGGGGAGGCCCGCCCTCTGGAGGCGCAGCGGCTCCAGGCGTGAGCGGGGGTGCGCGGCTGCAGCCCAGCAGACGTGGAGCAGCGGCGGGGGCCCAGGCACCGCGTTCTCTGCCTGCACCCGCCGGGGCCTCTGTCCGCCTGGGTTGGGCTCTTGAGCTAGCTTTCCCCGCCCGGGGGGTTTATTTCTGACAAGCGTGTGAGCTCAAAGGGAGGCCCCAGCCAGCTCTCCCTCCCTCGAGGAGGCTTCCTGCCTCGGCAGGTCGGCTGGCCCTTTACCCACTGTGGTCAGCCAGGCCTGCCGCTGCCTCTGGGCCCAAGGTCGCTGTTGGCTGCGGGAGCACCCGTGTGGGGTGGGAGTGGTTCTAGGGACCTAACATGTCCTTCCCACCTGGCAGGACCCCAGGGGGTGGTCCTGGCTGCCCGGTTCCTTTGCAGCTCTGGTCCATGGGCTCGGCCTTGATGGGTTCGGTGCAGATGCCTCGAGTGGCCAGGGCCCTGCAGGGGGGCCCTGCTGCCTCAGCCCCTGCAGGTCGTGGCTCAACCAGGAGTGCTCGGCCCCTGCGTCTGCAGCATCCCAACCTCTGTGGGGTGAGCACGCTACCCGCCTCCCTCCCTCCCTCCGTGCACAGAGCGTGGGCCTTCTCTCAGAAGCCAGACCCTAATGAAGGCTTTGTCTTGGTGGCAGACAACTGTCGCCATCTTGATCCCCACTTTTCCTGTCTCACCGTGGTGTGGAGGCGGGAGTTCAGGCAGGTCCCTGGGGATCCAGTGTTTTGTGGTTTTATCCTCAAGGACCCCCACCCCCACCCCACCCCCACCCCCACACCCAGCATGCGCTGTCGTTGATCCTGCCTGGCACGGCCTGGGCCCTACATCTCCGGGATTTGCCAGAAAATAGTCTCAAAAGGTCCCTGTTACTCCTTCCTTGTTACACCAATGAAGGTGAGGCTTTGATCTCTGAACTAGGCCTTTTGTCCTCAGTTACGTGCAGCTGAGTTTCATCTGTTACATCATCTATGTCCATGATTGAGGGTCAAGGAAAGAAGGAAGGGGCTTTGCAAGACTGCTGGGGACCCTGAGGAGCCCCCGAGCACCTGGTGGCCTCCCCTCCTAGGGGCCCGTCACCGTGAGCCTTGGTGTCACCTGAAGCCGGGCCGTCTGGGTGGCCGGTCTCGGAGCCACTGTGGGAGTGCAGGGAGCTCCACCACCAGCCCTGCACCACGCGGGGCCTCCCTGGCCCGTGTCTTTCTGCCGGACGTGGATGCCAGGCGTCCGAAGGACCAGTTTCTGGGGAGGAAGACCTAGATGTATCAGCGCAGCCGCTGTGGGCAGCCAGGAGGTGGCAGGGCCAGCCCGGGGATGCAGGCCAGCGTGAGGTGGCCGTGGTTATTGCGCTCGTCCAAAAAATGGCAAGAACCAAGAACGCCCCACAGCTGACAGTCAAGTGTCTTTTCAAGTGAAAACTCTTAATTAAATGTATTTTAAAAGCCGTTTTCACCATCCAAGAAGGTAGGAAATGTATTTTGAGTAATACGAGCTTATTGAAATAAACTCTCATAACTTAAAATCTGGGAAAGACAGTAAATGTATCCCTCAGAGTTCCTAAATCAGCTCGTCTGTGTTCCTGAGTAGAGTGGGCAACATGCTTGTTCCAAAGGTTCCGGAATGACCCTTAGAGACCACGGGCTTCGTCTTTGGGGCAGTGAGCCCTCTCCTGGGGCCGAGGACACAGCCATCGGGGTTGGGGGTGGGTGTGGGGTCCTGTCTGGAGGGTCCCAGAGGAGGCACTTGCAGCTCAGGGCCGCCTGCTTGGCACAGACCTCGACCGCGGGGCCTGTGCAGCCCATCCGAGCTCCAAGGGACTCGGCCCTTCCGGGTCCTGGGCCTGGGCTCCCTTCACTCTGCTCTCAGCTCACCCAAGGCTTCTCCCTCCTGGACACTCTTCGTGTCCTTTCTTGGGTGGGCTTCCGGATTTCCTCACTGCCACGCTGAGCTAGGCTTCGGATTGGGTTTCCAGGTTAGCTTTGTCTTTGCCGAAGGGCTTGGGTTCAGCATGAGCGTTTGCCAAGATGCTGCAGGACGAAAAAGGCCATCAGTGACTTCCTGGCGGCCCAGTGGTTAAGACTCTGAGCTTCCACTGCAGGGCGTGCAGCTTCGATCCCTGGTCGGGGAAACACGGACCTGGGAGAAGGCTGCAGACACTAGGTCTGCTTTCTGGAGAGGCCCACGGGTCCGAGGGCAGCCGGGAGGCTGGGCTGGGGGCGAGCACGCTCACCTGACTTGTCTCCTGCGGGATGGGGGGTCGCGGCCCAGCCTGCCGCCACGTGCCTCCGCGCCTCCGTCGCCCTGATGCTCCTGCTGGGGGGGGGGGGGCGGGGAGGGGCTGCACCTACGCGGACGCTGGGGGGGCGGGGCCTTTATCCAGAGTTCCTTAACTCGGGCACTCAGCTACACGCAGAACGGCATTTTACACATGCTGGACAGAAATAAGAGGATCAAGCCCCGGCCAGAAAGGTTCCAGAACTGCAAAGATCTGTTTGATCTGATCCTCACCTGTGAAGAGCGGGTGTACGACCAGGTGGTGGAAGGTAAGCACAGCAGCCCCAGCGCCCGGCCCTGTGCCGCGCCCTCTGTCCTGCTGTGCGTCCAGCGCCTCTGAGGCAGCCGGGCTGCCCTGTGCGCGGTGCCTGTTCCTGGCCCAGGGCTGGAGAAGGGTTCCTGGTGCGTCTTTGGGCTCCGGCAGGCAGGGGAAATCGGGCAAGGCCATGGAGAGGTGGGCAGAGGGCCCCTGACCTGTGTGGGCCCGGGGAGGGGGTGGGGCAGGAGATGGTGGCCTTTGGGCTGGTCGTGTTCAGCAGGGCAAGTGCACCTGTGCTGGCCAACAGCGTAGTGCGGGTTTAGGGCCTTTGTGGCACAGAAGGAGCACGTGTGGTGCGGAGGGACCGGGGCCTGGTGCTTTGTAAGTGAGGGTGCTGTCAGCTGCTCTCCCGTGGGACAGGCTGGAGTTTGCGGGTGTGACCAGGTGGCCTGGGGTCCAGTTTCACGAGCACGAGCTTTCCTGCGGTCCCAGCCGTATCCGGCGTGAGGCCCCTCCCGGGGTGCGGGGCGGGGAGTGCTCGGCCTGGTCAGATGCTCTGATGTCGGTCCTTAACTGTATCCCCGGAGGCCGGGGAAGGCTGGGCAGCGCACAGCCTCCTGCGCTCTGTTCTGAGGCCTCTGACTTCCGTCCTCTTGTCACGGTCAGATCTGAATTCCAGGGAGCAGGAGACCTGCCAGCCTGTGCATGTGATCAATGTGGACATCCAGGACAACCACGAGGAGGCCACCCTGGGGGCGTTCCTCATCTGTGAGCTCTGCCAGTGCGTGAGTATCGGGCCCTGGGCGGGCCTGCGTCTTGCACACAAGGGCTTCGGCGTGAACGTGACGAGCACACCACTCGGTTCACGGTCCGCTTATTGCCAAACGTTAAAACCCATAAATGCAGAGGTGACCACAGGTGACAGTCACCAAGTCAGCTTTGGCTAAAGAATCCACCTTTGAGCGTTTTAAGTTGATTGCAGTGGTGAGTGACCTGCCCGGGTCTGGCTTCTGTGGAGATGGCTCCCAGGACTTAGGCCCCCTGCCAAGACCCCAAACAGCTAGAGGAGCCTGGGAGCCCCCAGAGGTGGCGTCAAAGGGCTCTGGTCCTCTTCTGCCCCCGCACTTCTCATTCGACGTCCAGCCCTCCCTGAGTGGCCCTGGGCATCTTCCCTTGTGCAGGAAACCCCAAGAGCTTTTGCAGCCACTGTGCAGCTGTGCTCAGAGCCAAACATTTCCTCTTAGATGTGACAAAAGGACCTACCCAACTCATATGTCTTGTCATATCTTTGGCCTGTGGCTTTTGCATTTAGGCCAACTAACTGTGAGTGATAGAAAAATGAAGAAAACAAGAGGCTTAACCAAGAAGTCTGGAGACAGGCAGGCCTGGACGGGTTTGCTGTGTGAGGGGCCCAGGCCCCTGCTCTCTTGTTACTTTGCCCAGCACAGCTTCTGTTCCCAAGGTGTCTCATGGTCCAAGGTCGCTGCTGAAGCTCCAGCAATTGTTCCCATGATCTGGCCATCATGCAAAAGGCAGGGCTGAAGGGAATGACACGTCCCAGAAATAGCACACGTGACACCCACTTGGGTCCAGCTGGCGAGAGCTTGCAGAGGAGAGGCACTGCTCACAGGCCGAGACTGGGGGCAACGAGGTGCCTTGGCCGCAGGCCAGCCCTTGCCAGGACAGGCGGGCTGAGGAGCTGGCCCCGGACCACCCGGGGGCTGTCCCCTGGCAGGGCCGCCTCCTTCCAGGGCAGTGGTTCTCCACCAGGGGACATCTAACCACACACCCGGTGGGCCTCACAGCCGGGAGAGACTCGAGTGGCAGCCGGCGGCTGGGGGCCGCAGGTGCTGCTCAACCCCCTACAGCGCGTGGGACGGCCCCTGGGCTTCCTCGCTGGCTGACTGCGGGCCCGCGACGGTACCGTCTGGGTCTGGGTCGGGTCTGCTCGTTTACAGGGTGGGGACAGTGCCGGCGTCGAGCGTCTGCAGTGCGCGTATGTGTGGCACCTGAGGCCGCCCTCCCTGCTGCAGCTGCTCGGTGTCCCGTCCCTGTCGGGCTCCCCTCGGCCCCGCCCCGCACGCACGGGCGGCGCCAGGCCGGGGCGGGGCGGGGCTGCCTGTTGGCGGGCGGCTCAGGGCGGCTCTCCTGTGCCTCCAGATCCAGCACACGGAGGACATGGAGAACGAGATTGACGAGCTGCTGCAGGAGTTTGAGGAGAAGAGCGGCAGGACCTTCCTGCACACCGTCTGCTTCTACTGATGGCCCGCCGCCCGCCTGGAGCCATCTTGCTGAGCTTCCTTTTGTTAATACTTCTTCCTTCCTGATACTTGTTTTTACCTTTAGGTATTCTGCCGGTCAACGGTAGCAGTGCCCAAATAAACTGTACATATGAAATGAGAAGATATACATAAATGCCAGATTACAAACAATCAAGTTTTTCCCATCCCACTTTTACTTATGAGTGGGATGTTGATTATAGTTTTTTTTCTTTAACCAAAAAAGAAAAAAACGGTTGATAGCACATTTCCCCCCAGCCATCTGCCTCTCCCTGAGCGCCCCTTTCCCGTCTCCCCTAACTGGCTGCAATGTACAAATCCCTGAATAAAGCAACAGGCTGTACTTTTTGGGAAAGAACCTGCCATTGTCTCATCAGTAGATGTTGCTCTTCGTCCTGGCTTCATCCAGAGTACCCTGCCTGGCCTGGCCCTCCCGTCAGGGTCCTCAGACGGCAGTCCGGGCCTGTGGGTCAAGCTGAGCTCTCTAGCACCACCCCGAGGGCCTCCTGTCCACTGGGACTCTGGAGGAATGTGGCACCTGCTCCCTGGGTGGGGACCCGCTCATGCCTGGGGACCCCTCCTGGTTTCCGCAGCCATGGAAAATCTCAGGGCCCCCGTGGGGAAGGGTGGGGACTCCTCTGTGGGCGGTGCTGTCCCCGGCCTGCGGATGATGGGCTGGCTCAGGGACCCCTCCCCAGCACCCAGCGACATGGGGCAGCTACGTCAGGGGTCCCAATCTGGGCCTCTGAGCCTCGTGGCCCACCCCTGAGGAGAGCTGGGGCTGAGGCTGGCCCTGCCCCCACAGTGGGGGATCCTTTAGCCTTTGTTGGGCCCCATCCTTGCGCCATGTGGCCATGGCTCCGGAGTGACCTCCCTGGCAGCGACCCTGCGGCCCCTCCACTAAAGGCAGCCTCTTGCCGTAGGAGGCTGGGTGCTGACCAGCCTGCCCGCAGCCCCTCACCCGGCGACCCCGGGCGGGCGGGGAGGAGGGGCCTCCAGCTGAGAAGTGGGGAGGAGGAGAGCGGAAGGAAGCCCGGGGCCTCTCCGGGATCGCCCCGGCGGGTCGCGACGGGACGCGGCCCTTGGTCCAGGGGCGCCGGGCAGGCAGCCAGGGCCGGCACTGGCCAGATGGGGGCGAGCGGGCCCTGCGGCCCCCGGGGAGGGGTCCGGCCGGCGTCGCGGGGGCGAGCGGCCGCGGGCGGCGAGGTGCCTCCCGGGAGGCGGGCGCGGGGGAGGCCGCGGGGGGAGGGGGCCGGAGCTGCGCCGCGCGCAGGGCGGGAGGCAGAGCCGAGGGCGGAGCGGAGCGCGGCGGGCGCGGCGAGCGCGCGGGCCGGGCGGCCGAGGACCCCGGGAGCGCCGTGTCCCCTGCCCCGCGCCGGCCCCGCGCCTCCTCCCCGGCCGGCGGCGGTGGGTGCGCGGCGGGCTGACCTCTCCAGAGGCGGCGGGGGCTCAGCATCGGGCCGGGGCCGGGGGGGCGCCGGGGCCGGGGGGCGGCGCTCCGGCCCGGCCCGGCCCCGCCCGATGTCCATGAGCGCCAACACCATGATCTTCATGATTCTGGGGGCGTCGATCGTGATGGTGAGCGGAGGGGCTTCCCGCGCGCCCGCTCCCCGCACCCGCACCCGCTCCCGCCTCCGCGCCCGCGCGCCGCCTCCCCCTCCCGCGCCTTGTTTACCGGCCCGCGCGGCCTGCGCTCCCCCATCCCCAGCGCGTCGGCCCCCGCCTGGGGGCGCCGGCCCAGGCTCTCGCTCCTCGGCGCTGACCGGTCATGGGCTCTTCCAGGCCATCGCGTGCTTGATGGACATGAACGCGCTGCTGGACCGATTCCACAACTACATCCTCCCGCACCTGCGGGGCGAGGACCGCGTCTGCCACTGCAACTGTGGCCGGTGAGTCTGCGCCCAGAGGGGCACACGCGTGATCACACATGTGGGGTGGAGGTGGGGCCCACTGGGGCTCCAGCGAGCCCCGTGCAGGCCGGGCTGCAAGGCCCAGCTGGGCCAGGCCGGTGGGGGAAGGACCAGGCAGCCTCCGCGGCACAGAGGTGTTCCGGGAGCGGGGAGCATGCCCGAGGCAGTGGGACCCCCTCCCAAATTGCCTTTAGAGAAAGGGCCCGCGGGCGACGGGCAGAACGGGTCCAGGGCCTCCTGGCCCGGGGCGTGGAGGCCAGGAGAGCAGCAGCCCAGCCTGGTGTCCCGGGAGGGATCCTGCGCACGGCTGTGCCCACAGAGGACAGACACCATCCTCCTCCCTGGGCCCTGAGCTGTGTCCATGACATTTCCTGGGAGCCAGCTAGGGGGAAGAGCGGAAGGTCAAGGTGGGCAGGGCCTACCTTGAGGGGCATCTGGCCCAACCCCCTCGCTGTCCACGGGAGGAACTGAGGCCGGGGGTGGAGTCTGCTCAAGGTCAGGCAGAGAGAGGGGAGAGCCCAGGCCCCACGCCCACTTTGTGACACCCCCCCCCCCCCGTTCTGTGCACATGTAGTGATGGAGTCTTCCTGGCCATGCATGTTTGTACGTCCATGTACGAAATAAACATCTTCTCATGAGACGCGCATGTGTGTACCGTCTGTGCATATACATGTGCGCACACGCAGCAGCCCCTCAGCCCCACGCACGCTGGGGCCCCGAGAGAGCGGACAGAGGCTGAGCAGGCAGACTTGCCCAGGGCCACGCGGCTGGCAGGGAACTTGTGTTCTTGACCCTGCCCTGTACTCCTGCTCCAGGGACGTGTGCACATGTACTGGGCGAGGGGTGTGTGAGAGACAGGACAGTTTCATGCCTCACTAAGCATGCTACATGCCTGTGTGTGCAGACCGGGTGTCGAAGCAGAACATGGGCAGCAGGGCAGATGGAGATGGGCGTGTAAACGGCCCTCACGTGTGTTGGCCAAGAATCATCCAGAGTGCTGGCTGGGTGGCCACACCGTCGCGGAGATCCCTGTGTTCCTGCCTGGTGCACACGGCCCGAGGCCAAGGAACGGCAGGAGGTCAGCTCCACGCTTCCTGGGCCGACCCAGACTGGGGGTGTAAGCGGGGGTCCTGAGACCCTCCCGGAGACCGGAGGTGTGCCCGCCACCGGCCCAGGCTTCAGCTCCCTAAACATTAGTAAGGCCCATTTTCCATGTGGGGCTGTTGCAGTGTGACCTGCACATATGTGCCTAGGACCTCACACCGAGGCCCTTCTGGGCAGACAGGGTGTGTTTTCAGAGTGTATTTGTTCCGGGTGTGTGTATGGGTCATATGTAGTGTCCAGAGTACACGTGGATTGTGTAAAACAAGTGCCCACGGAGTGCAAGCCACAGCGAGGCCTAAGTGCACAGCTTAGACACAGACAACACGAGAGCCACGCCTGCTGTAGGCGTAGAGTGTTTCCGTGTGTGTATGTGTCCATGTATGTGTGCTTTGTACACATCACTACATACAGGATGTGTAAATTCCGTGTACAAAGTATTCTTGTATATTGACAACATGCATGTGTATGCGCAGTACATGTGTGTAACACAATATACAGCACCCGTGTGCGCCCTGTGGGCACAGTGAATGTCTGCAGGGTACAGTCTGGCATATCAGGCCTCTGTGTACAAACCACGTACACACGTTGCCACAATGGACTCTACTTGTATGTACACCCCGTTTGCAGAGAAGGCGCACACACACTTGTGTGCCTTCTACGTGCCAATACGGAGAATTTTACACAGAGGACACGTGTGTAAATGCTGTGAAGCGTGCATGCCGGCAGGCTGTGTCTGGGCGCACACCCGTGCATACGCCACGGTGCCCACAGAGGACACGTGTGTAAATGCTGTGAAGCGTGCGTGCCGGCAGGCTGTGTCTGGGTGCACACCCGTGCATATGCCACGGTGCCCACAGAGAGGATGGCTGTGCGCAAAGCCCAGTGCATGTGCCTCTCCATGTGACACGCACCATGCTCGTGCCCGGGCGAGCGTGCACATGCACACATGTGGAGCTCATGGGCCAAGTCCATGGTATACACGCCATGTCCTGTGCATGTGGCCGGCGTGTATACAGAACATGCGTCCGACCTCAGGTAGACACATGCAACATGCGTGGCCCAGGCAGGACACATGTATGTACACATCACGGAAATACGTGTGCACGTGGGTGACCTGAGCCCCCACCTGCCCCCCCCCACCCCGGGGCCTGCCTGACTTGGAGGAAGGAGGAGGGCAAGGAGCAGGGGAAGAGCGGCAGATGCCAGGACAGCGATGGGGGCACAGGTCATGACCTTTGACCCCCTGGAGGTCCTACCCCCACCCCCACCCCCGGGGTGGTTGGGGCCCTGGCCTTGTCCTACTTGCAGGGGCGTTTCTGGCTTCCTTGGTGACTCCATCTTCAAGTTTCCTGCCCTGTCCAGGGGTAGGAAGTCGTGGTCCCGAGGAAGACCCTCCCTGTTGGGGTCCAGAAGGCAGGCGGGCAGGAGATGGCGGCGATGCCCAGTGTTATCAGCTGCTGGGAGGCCTGGCCTGGCCAGGGTGACGGGACTGCTAACGGGTGACGAAGGGCGTCTTCTGCTGCTACGCATTCCGGGCGGTCATCAATGGTTCTCCATCTCTTATTGATGATTGATCAGGGCCATTGGCGAACCGTGACCACATGAGCTACAGCTGCCATGTGTCAGGCAGTCCTTTCCAACTAACCCGGGTGTGGTGGCCCCTGCTCAAGGGCCCCACCTACTCTACTCTGGACAAACTGAGCGGGATGGGCTCCAGGAGTCCCCAGGGGAGTGGGAGGGGGGTGAGATGGGGCTGCCCGCTGCTGCCTCCGCTGGGAGGAAGGCACTGTGTGGCCCCCGCTGGCACAGGGGTGTCGGTGATGGACGGGCAGCGGGGGCCTGGGGTCAGGGATGTCCTGGGGGGTTTCCGTTTGTGAGGAGGTCCCTGGGGGGCGGGGGGGGTGGCTCATGTCCAGTTACGAGGGGGGGAACGGGGACCCATCTCAGCTGGAGACCAGGCAGAGGTGTCGACATGTAACCAAGGGAAGATGGGGAGAAGCGGGTTGGGGAGGGAGGAGCTATTTTTAGGTGCAAGTTTGAGGTGTCTGTAGATCCCACGTGGAGACGCCATGCAGGCAGCTGGAGCTCAGAGCAGACGTGGGGGGCCGCGGGGGCGTGCTGGGGTGGAGAGTTGGAGAAGCCAGCTGAGGGGCTCGGTAGGAGGGGGGCCAGGCAGGAGCACCCCGAGGTTGCTCCTGCACTTCGGGGAAGGAGGGGCCCCAGGGTGACTGCGGGCTCAGGGTGCACGGATGCCACGCGCCTCGGGCACCCAGGGCCCAGCAGCTCCTTCTCCCCGGCCCTCCTGTCGGGGGTGGGGGGGGGCGTGGAGCCCAGAGTCTGTTGCCCTGGGTACTGGTCTCTGGGCAGGGCCACCCCACCCGGGATCGTGGGGCCCAAAGGGCTTCCTGGAGGAAGAGAGGATCCAGGCAGGCCTGAGGCTGGAGGGAGCCTTGTGGGGAGGGTTCAGTGTGGCCTCCGCCTGTATTGTCAAGGGAGGGGAGGCTGAGGGGAACGGCCCAGGCCTCAGTGGGTGCTGGGACGCAGGGGACGGACCGTGGTCCAGGGTCCGTCCCAGGAGCCGGGATCTGTGTGGGGCACGGTTAAGGGGGTGCCCCCGGGCCTCAAGCACAGAGAACTGGGGCAGGGGAGGTTCCTGCAAGGGACAGAGGAGCAAAAGGAAGACCAGAGGCCCAAGGCAGGGCTCATCCCACGCGGCTTTCCTTGGAGGGGAAGCTGAGGAAAGGGCGGAGTGACTGCAGGGTGGGAGGGAGAGGCCAGAGGGGCAGTGCCCCAGGAGCCAGCGGGGGCCTCTGGGCACAGGCCCACGGGCGGGCTGTGACCCCGTCACTGGGCGGGGACACCCCGCCTGGGCCCTCGCCCCGGAACGCCTTCTCCACCTGCGCTGTGCTCCTGTCACCGTGTCAGGGTTGCCTCTGAGCCCCGGGCTGGGCAGAGGAGGGAGGAGGCTGATGTGTGGAGGCCAGCCACTGGACTTCACGCTGATCTATGACCTCGCACACTCCCATCCTGCGGGCAGCCTCCCACATGGTGACCTGGGTCCCGGGCGAGTGCGCTGGCCCCTCCCGACCTCAGCGCCCCACAAGGTCTGCTTCAAAGACCCCCGCAGGCGAACGGGTGCAGCTTGCTGCGGGGTCCCCGCCCGCCCCGCGGGACAGGTGCCAGCCCGCCCTGCCGCCCCCAGGCACCACGTCCACTACGTGATCCCATACGACGGGGACCAGTCTGTGGTGGACGCCTCCGAGAACTACTTCGTGACAGACAACGTCACCAAGCAGGAGATCGACCTCATGCTGGGGCTGCTGCTCGGCTTCTGCATCAGCTGGTTCCTGGTGTGGATGGACGGCGTCCTGCACTGCGCCGTGCGCGCCTGGAGGGCCGGCCGGCGCTACGGTGAGTGCGCGGCGCGGGGACCCGGGGACAGCCCCGTCCGCTCCGGGGCCACGCCCTCCCCACGCCACGCCCGCCCACGCCCACGCCATGCCCACTCCCGGCCCCGCCCACCAGCCCACGCCCTGACCGCGCCCCCCGCCCTGCAGACGGCTCGTGGACCTGGCTGCCCAAGCTGTGCAGCCTGCGGGAGCTGGGCCGGCGGCCGCACAGGCCGTTCGAGGAGGCGGCCGGGAACATGGTGCACGTGAAGCAGAAACTCTACCACAACGGTCACCCGAGCCCGCGGCACCTCTGAGCCGCGCGCAGGACTCGCGGGGCCGCCGGCCACCGCGCCCACGCTCACGGGACTGGACGGCCGGCCCGGGCCAGGGCGCCCGCGGCCGTCGGGCGCGTCCGGCGGAAGGTGCTGTCTCCTCTTCTTTTTATAAAGGTGGTCGGGGTGGGGCCGGGGCGGGGATGCGGGGATGGCGGCACCGGGGGCGCGGGTGGGACCGCCCGCCCAGCCCGGGACCACGTCCGCCGCTGGAAACCGGCGGCTTCCTGTGCGCCCGCGTCTGTCTCTCCGTCCGTCCGTCTGGTTTCCGGAGCCGGAGCCAGTTCTGCCGGAGGGAAGCACGGCCGGGAGCCGGGTGCGCCCACGTCTGCACACGGGAGCACGTGCATGAGGCGTGTGCGTCCGCGGCCCGCAGTGGGGGCGCGGAGCAGGGGCCCGGGGGAGGCCCGGGCCCAGCAATAAGGCTCTCGAGCCCCGCGGCGGCAGCCCCGGTTAGGCGCCTCACTGTGACTCCCACCCCTGCTGGTCAGTAAATTCTCCAGAAAGCTCCAGCCTCTGCCTCTTCTTTTCGCCTCTGACCCAGGGATCCGCACATCAGCCATGAGACAGTCACTGAGACGTATCTGTCAGTTTTTATTAGATTCTGGATAAAAAGACCCCCAATTCCAATCCGGGAGAGCTGCGGCTTCCGTGGGCAGGACAGTCCCCCCGCTCCGCACATCCTTGGCCATCGCATGTCGGTGGGCTGGCTCTTGGCACCTGGGTTTACGGGTTCACAAACCTCAAGGGCACTCCCCTCCCGAGGACAGCAGTGGGCACGCTGGGCTGCACAGAGGCCAGCTCTGCTCATCATGGGCTCGGTTCTGGCCCTGGGAGGGACTGGGCAAGGTCAGGTCCCCTCCCTTGGCCGGGCCCCCTACTGCTGGTCACAGCTGCAGCAGCCAGCATCTGCCTGGGAAGCTGTGCTGCCAGCTTGGCCGCTGCCCCGGGCATGGCAGACAGTGCCTGCTCCCCGTCTGGGCTGGGCCTGGAGGGACACGTCTCCCAGGAGTGTCCTGGGGACGGCTGGGGGGTCAGAGGAACCAACCCCGCCTCAAGGCTGCACAGCACAGCTGGTCCTGAGCAGAGGCCTTTAGCGCTGCCCTGCCGCCGTGGGCCTGACCGGAGGAAGATCACACACGCCAGGAGGGGGGCGGCTGTGTGGTGCCGCCACGTCCGCTGGGAGCCGGGCGCCTGGGTGTTTCTTCTTGGTGATGCCGCCTGGTCTGCGTGCTGCAGGCGTCCAGGCCCGGCTCACGCGGCCTGTGAGCTTGGGAGCAGGGGCCGGCTCCCCTCCGCCTTCAGCCACTGCATCTTCTGCTTGTGCTGCTGGATGGCATCCTGGACCCGGGCGTCCATCATGGCCTCGGTGAGGACCCCATCCTCAGAGGCATATGCCATGGCCTGGCAGGGGAAGGGAGCACTGAGGCAGGGCAGCAGAGGGGCTGCCCGCGTGGGGGAAGGGCCTCAGCCTGAGGCTTCTCAGGGCCCACCAGTCACCACTCACCCGTGTAGGCCAGGGCCTGACCCAGGCACAAGGCAGCCTGGCCAGCCCCATCCTTGCTGCACTTGCCGCCCACCGTGGAGATGCCCTCCAGAACCCAACTCCTCTGGGGCAGGGGCGGGCGGGGGCAAAACGTGGGCTGCTCTCCGGGGCCTGCGCTCGGCTGCAGGAGGGGCCTGGCCGCTCAGCCCAGGACGCACGCCAACACGCGGCCGCACACACACGCGCTCGCAGGTGACCCTGCAGCCCCGAGCGGCCGCCATCCCCGCGCCCCCGGCTGGCGCCAGTGCTGCCTGCTCCCCGGGCTTCCTCAGTGACTTTCGAAGAGGAGAAACCCAGAGGCCCGCTGTCAGGGAGCAGCCCAGCGCCCAACCGCAGACCGGAGGGCCCTGCCCCGTGGATAGCAGGGCTGCGCTCAGGGCCAGGGAGCAGCCGACAGAACCACCGCAGGCCACGCAGACACCAGAGAGAGGCACAGCCCCTGGAGCCAAACTGCCCTCCACGCGGAGCACCCGGGGCCCCACTGTCTGCAGATGGTTCTCCCAGAACCGCGGGCTGCTGCAGTCCAGGCCGCCGGCGGCACTCTGCACCCGCGATGCCCAGGCTCCCCGGCTGTGCACGTGGGCGGGGGAGCCAAAGTTCGGCTCATCGGGCCCCAGTGTGGTCCACAGCACTTCGGCTGCCAAGGCAGGTCACCTCTGGCCAGGCTGCATGCCTCCTGGGTGACCCAGTGCCCCATCTGCTTCCTGTCACCCAGCCTGTGGCTCTGACATGTGCACTCAAGTGTCCACCGAGCAGGGAGCCCAAGCCAGTCCAGCTGTTTCTCTCTAGGTCCCTCAGGAGCCTCAGCCCACGCAGGACACAGGGAGCAAGTTCCCACCATCCGAGATGACCAGTCACTTTGCTACCCCAGGCTGGCCCCATCCATGGGACACGGCTGTCCTCAGCGCCTGGCTGAAGCTGTGGAGGGAGGGGCCGTCCCTGAGGCCTCCCGCGAGGAGCACGAGTTCTGCAAAGCAGCTGAGGAGGTGGGGTGGCAGCCAGAGGGGTCCCTGGTGGGAAGGGGCAGGTAGAGGGTGTGCAGCGACCTTACCAAGGAGAAGCCAGGTGGGCACCACGGTAACCAGGGGATCCAGGCCAACATCCCTGTGACGTGGTGTGGATGTCTGGTACCCCCTGATACGACGTGACCAGAAGGGGCCCTCACCTCTGGTCTCCTCCAAAATCCCACAATCCCAGTCCGCTCATGAGAAAGCTATCAGACAGACCCAACGAGGGACGTCCTACAGCACTCCTCAAAACTGCCGGGACCGTCAGAAACAAGGGACGCCTGAGAACTGTCACAGCCCAGGGAAGCCCGAGACAGGAGGACTGAATGTCATGGGCATTTGGCTGGGTTCAGGGAGAGATCACGTCTGAGGTGGAATCGAGGGATGTGGTGAGACGGCCACAGTGTAGAGGGAGCTGTGCTAGCCTTGCGACATTTCTGTGAACCTGGAATTATTCCAAAACAAACAAATTCACTGAAAAAAGCTTAAAGGAAAACTAACACCCATCCTTCTCAAACTCTTCCAAACACTGGAGAGAAAGGAACACTTCCTAATTCACTCTGAGGTCAGCACCACCCTGATACTGAAACCAGACAAAACACCACACAGACCCAGACCCTCTGTGAAAACTGATGAAAAACCCTCAACGAAATACTAACAACCAAACTCGGTAGCATACTGAAAGGATTATACACCGCAACCAAGTGGGATTTTTTTCCTGGAGTGCAAGGATGGTTCACCTAGGGAAAAATCAACCTAGGTAAGTAATTAACAGAATGAAGGACAAAAACCACTTGATTGTCTCAATTAATACAGAAAAACATTTGGCAAAATTCAACACCCTTTCTTGATGAAAACAATCAACAAGGGGGAATTCCCTGGCAGTCCAGGGGTTAGGACTCCACACTTTCACTGCCAAGGGCCCGGGTATGATCCCTGGTCAGGGAACTAAGATCCCGCAAGCCGTGCAGCGCAGCCAAACAAACAAACAATAAACTAGGAATATGAGGAAATTTCCTCATCCTGATAAAAGCCGTATAAGAAAACATCAGCAAACATCATGTCAATGGTGAAAGACTGAAAGCTTTTCCTCTGAGATCAGGATCAAGGCAAGGATGCCCGTTTTCACCACTTCCAGTCAACAGAGCACTAGAAATTGTAGACAGATCAATCAAGCAAAAAAAAAAAGAAATAAAAGACATCCAGACTGGAAAGGAAGAAGTAAAATTAACTGTCTGCAGGTGATATGATCTTATTATATACAGTAAACCCTAAGTAATAAATTCAGCAAAGTTGCTGGACACAAAATTAACGCACAAAACCATTCGTGTCTCTACACAGTAACACTGAATAATTGGAAAAGAAATTAAGAAAACAATTCTATTTACAACACCATCGAAAAGAGTAAAATACTTAGGAGTTACCTTACGTAAGAAGGTGAAAGCCTTGTACACTGAAAACTAGAAAATGTTGCTAGAATTAAGGACGTGAAAACATAGAAAAATATCTGTGTTCATGCATTGGAAGACAACGTTGTTATGACGTCAGTACTACCCAACGCAATCTACAGATTCAATGCAATCCCTATCAAAATTTCAATGATGTTTTTCGCAGAAATTAAAAAAAAAAAATCCACCCCAAAATTCATATGCAATCTCAAGGGGCCCCAAGCAGCCAAAACAATCTTCAATAAGAATATGTTGGGGGCTTCCCTGGTGGCGCAGTGGTTGAGAATCTGCCTGCCAATGCAGGGGACACGGGTTCGAGCCCTGGTCTGGGAAGACCCCACATGCCGCGGAGCAGCTGGGCCCGTGAGCCACAATTGCTGAGCCTGCGCGTCTGGAGCCTGTGCTCCGCAACAAGAGAGGCCACGATAGTGAGAGGCCCGCGCACTGCGATGAAGAGTGGCCCCCGCTTGCCACAACTAGAGAAAGCCCTCGCACAGAAACGAAGACCCAACACAGCCAAAACTAAATAAATAAATAAATAAATTTATTAAAAAAAAAAAAAAAAAAAGAATATGTTGGAAGTCTCACATATCCCGATTTTAAAATCTACTACAAAGCTACAGTGATCAAGACAGTGTGGTACTGGCACTAAGACAGACACAGGCCAGTGGAATAGAACAAAGAGCCCAGAAATAAACCCTCACATATGGTCAAGTGACCTCCAACAAGGATGCTGAGATCACTGAATGGAAACGACAGTCTTTTCAACAAATGGTGCTGGGAAAACTGGATATTCACATACAGAAGAACAAAGTTGTACCCTATATACACAAATCAACTCTAAAGGGATCAGAGATCTAAACATAAGACCCCAAACTATAAACCTTGTAGATAAAAACAGATGGGAGAAGCTTCCAGACATTGGATTTAGCAATGACTTGTTGGCTACAACAGTAAAAGCAGGTGACAAAAGAAAAAAATAGATAAAAATCGGACTTCATCAAAATTAAATACTTTTGTGCTTCAAAGGACACTATCAACAGAGTAAAAAAGGCAACCCACAGAAAACAAGAAAATGTTTGCAAACTACTGATACAAGGTTAATATCCAGAATACATAAAGAACCCCTACAATTCAACAAGAAAACCTCAAACAACCCGGTTCAAAAAAGGTCAAAGGACTCGAACAGACCTTTCTCGAAGGAAGACACACACACGGCCAACAGGCTGACAAGATGCTCAACATCACTGATCATCAGGGAACACAGATCAACAGCACAGCGAGACACCACCTCACACCCGGGGCTGCCACCAAAAAACAGAAACCAGTGTTGGCGAGGATATGGGGAACCTGGGACGCAGGTGCACCACTGCTGTGGAAGACAGTACGGAGGTTCCTCAAAGAGCAGACACAGAATTACCGTGTGAGCAGCCATTCCACTTGTGAGAATGTGCCTGACAAAACTGCAAACAGGCTAAACGCATTCACAGCAGCACTGTGCACAACAGCCAAGAGGTGGAAACCACCTAAGTGTCCGTCCACAGCTGGATGGGTGCGCAAGGGGCACCCACCGCACTCTGGGCTACCAGGCAGCCCAACAAGGGAAAAGACTGACACCTGCTGCAACACGGATGAGCCTCGAGGACACTGTGCTCAGCAAATAAGCCAGGTACAGAAGGACAAATCCTGTATGATCCCTCATCAGGCCCCTGGAGGAAGCACACTCAGAGACACGAAGCAGGAGGGTGGGGGCCAGGGCTGGGGGAGGGAGTGAGTGTCTAATGGGGACAGGGTTTCAGTTCAGAAAGAAGAGAAAGTTCTGGAGACCGGACGGTGGTGATGGTCGCACAACAATGTGAATGTGCTCAGTGCCAGAGCTGTGCATTTAAAAATGGTTAAAATAATGAGTTTTATGTTAAAAAAAAAAACCAGTAGGTCCCCATGATAGGTAGCTGCAGGGTAAGAAGCACGGACTTGCACTGGCAAAACCATCACACAGGGGTGGCAGCTGCAGCGGGGTCCATGCGACACCAGCAGGTGGGCTTCAGGGAGCAGATGCATGGGTCCCGGGCTGCTGAGCCCGGAGGGAGGAGGGTGGGCAGGAGCCACCCCAGCAGCCCAGCCCCGTGCACCTGGGGCCACAGGGGAGAAACTCCAAGGGGACACACTGACATGTTCTGTCCCAGACGGTGGGACCCCTAAGGCGTTTTGGCCCTCTCTCGCAGGGGGTGGGGGTGGGGACTAGCAGACATGCCCAGGACCCAGCTGCCCAGGGGCTGGACACACAGGGGGAGCACCCACGGGCTCTGGGCCTCCACACGCAGACGCTCGCCCTCCCACGCGCGTGCGGGGTCCACTACCCTCAGCTCCCCACACGCAGGCACACACAGGCCTGTCCCCTGGTTCCCCAACGAGCAGGGAGGGCAGGGCAGGGCAGGGCAAGGTGGGGGAGGGGAGGTGCGCCAGGGCGCTCCCCACCACTGGGACTGAGCGCCACTGGGACTGAGCATTTGTTGCCCCCGAGCTCACGCTGAAGTCCTAACCCCCAGTGTGGCTGCACGTGGAGATGGGGGGTCCTAAGGGTGGGGCCCTGATCCTACAGGACTGGCGTCCTTGTACGAAGATACCCCCAAGGGCTCTGCACAAGCACACAGCAAGAAGGCAGCTGGCTGGCAGCCAGGGAGCGGACCCGCATTGGAACCCCCCTCACTGGCATCCTGATTTGGGACCTCCAGCCTCTAGAACCATGAGATGAATGTCTGTTCAAGCGCCTGGCTGTGGGATTTTGTCACGGCTGCCCAGGCTAAGCCACCCTGTTCGCCACTTTGTTGGTCGTGGAAACAGCCAACCTCGTGAGGCCTGGTTCCTGAGTGAGGCCAGCCTGGAGCAGAGCACCCTGTGACTCACAAGAGGACAGAGTTTGCAATCTGGAGCTGTTTGTTACAGCAGCATGACCTAGTTCATTCTGACTAATACAGCCCCCCTGTGTATCTGGGCAAGGATGTTCAAATCCAAGCAGATGTTTACTTAGCATTTGTGCTAAGTTGACAGTGGCCAGGTTGTCACGTGGCCACAGACATGAGCCACTCAGCACCCTCCACCTGGCAAGGACCACGGGGAAACTTGTTCTGAATGGCTGCACCCAAGGCTCCTGGGGGTCAATGGGCTTCCCTGCCCTGGGCACCCGTGGAACCACTGCTGGGATGTTTCAGATGAAAGCCTGGGTACTGGGAATGACAAGGGCCACTCTGCCCTGTGTGCCCTGAGCCACAGGGTGAAGATGGAATCACCTCCCGTGGTCCAGCTGTCCTCAGACCCTCAGGACTCAGGAAACCCATCCAAAAAGCCAGAACACCTGAGGCCTTCACGCCCCCGCAGACAGTCCTGAAGGCAGCGGTCTCCCTCTAGGGGCTGGGAAGGAGATGCCTGACTCCTTATCAGGTCAGTCACCTCCTGGCTCCTCATGTCCTGTGCCCTCAGATGAGCCCACCGACAGCTCAGATGCTCCATCCCCGCCCAGGCTGTGTCCCCCGGACCCTCCACCCATCTGCAGTTTGCTGTGCCAACTGTCCTGGGCCCCAGCTTGGGACAAAGCCCAGGTTCCTAAGACACTGAGCTTGATGACCACCGGACATGCTGCTGATTTGAGAGGGCCCCGTCTGACCTGGGCCAGAATGACACTGGGAAGCACCATAATATGCGAAGCCACGGACGGCCCTGGCCCATCCTCCCTGCTGCGGGAGGCAGAGAAGGGTGGTGGCAGGAAGGGAGGGCATCATGTCACATCTGTGCAGAAAATCACTCAGAAACATCCTGGCGGGGGGGAGGTGCAGGTGCCAGCCCAGTCACCTTTCGACCACTCTGAGGGCCCCTGGCTCGGTCGGGCCCTGGCCTGCGGGGTGCATCCCCGGCTCACCTGCCACGCCACAGCAAGCTGGGAGATCTCCCGGCCCGACATGCCCTCCGTCAGCTGTGCGATCTCTGAGCACTTCTTCCCGTAGTCAAACTGGGCCAGCTTCAAGCGCCTGGTAAAGAGTTCCCAAGTGATGCCTGGGCGCCCGCAGGACCCGGGCCAGAGCAGAGACCCGTGAGGGACCCAGGCTCCCACACAGACGGAGAGCAGGAGCCTGTGCTGGGAAACCCCAGGCGGGACATGTCCGACCCCCTCACTTTAATGAGCTACCCCCTGCCCAACGTCCACTGCTGGGGCCAGGTCTGGCCGTTCCACCTTCCTACCCTGCTGGGCATATGTCCCTTCCTCGTGGAGCCCAAGACGGGGCCTGGGGAGGGGCACATGCTGGGCTCAGGGGCGGCGATGGGGCCACTCAGGATGTGTAAGAACAGAGGAGCTCCGGGGGCCTGTTCCCAGCTCCACCGCCTGCCTGGGGACAGGGGCCCCGCCCAGCACTCAGACAGCAGCCGAACTCCTAATCCCGCCCCCGCATACGGACCCCAGGCCCAGTCAGGCCTGGCTGAAGGCCCAAGAGAGCCCGCTCAGGCTCCTGTGAAAAAGTCCTCAGGACCTCAGGCTGCGGAGCTGGAGGCAGGCTGTGGGGGGGACTGGGGCCAGCCAGGGGCAAAGGGGAAAAGAGACCCAGAAGAGAGAGCTTGGGGGCAGCTGACGGACGGGTGGCAGGGGCAGGCAAAGCCCGCCGCAGAATAGAAGACGGCTCGGCAGCGCCCGGCGGGAACCAGGTCAGTGGGGCTGAGATCTGGTCCCCGGAGAGGGTTACAAATAGACCAGCACTGGCTTATCTGGAACGCTCCCGACAACAGTGAGAGGACCTGGACGAGCAGGGAGGGCACCCCCGACCTGGTGGGCCCTGCTGTGTGCTGGGGAGGGGCCCAGAGGGAGGCTCAGCAAGGCCAGAAGTGGGCCGTCACAGCCCGTCACTGCCAGGGCCTGACTGCGGCCTGGATCTGAGTGTTTCAAAGGCAGGACAGGGCAGCAGGGCCACCAGTGATGGGCAGTCATGACCCCACACGTGAAACCCAGGGGCACGGTGACGGGCGGGGAGCGGCTGTGGCGGCGGGGACACTTACTGCTTTCCTTCTGTGGCTGGTTTAAGAACATACTTGTCAAAATACATTCTCACCAGGCGCTCCCGCTCCTCCCGCCGTGGCAGGTCGAAGCGGACCATCTCGCCGACGCGGTCATTGATGGCCCAGTCAAGCTGCTCGGGCTGGTTGGTGGCCAGGACCAGCATGAACCTGCAGCCAGCGCACGGCGAGAGCTCAGGGTTCCGGGCCAGCAGAACCCGCCGCGCGGCTTCCTAACACGAGAGACCCCGCCACATGGGCGCTGCCCTCTGCCTCCCATCCCTCCCCGTCTTGCCCCAGCTCATGCTTCTCCCCGACTGGTAGCCCAGCCACGGAAGCCTCCCTGTGTGCAGGAGGGACGGGGACGCAGGGCCCCAGGTCTGAGACAGACCCCTGCCCCTCCCACACCAAGTGCTGGGGTCTTGAAGCCTGGGGTTCAGCTAAGCAGAGGTGCCAACTCAGCAGGATCTTGACACGCCCCCGGGGGTCTCACTGGGGGTAGGGTCTCCACCGGCAGCAGCTGCAGCGGGCAAGGCTAGTGGGTCTGGCGTGGCAGCCACGTGGCTGACCGGCAGGGCTAGATGCCACCAGCAGGCAGGGGGCTGGAGGGGCCAGCCCAACCCTAGGGCAACCTGCGACCTGGGGCCCCTGGCTGTGGGGAAAGCCCCTGACAACGCATCTCATGGGCAGCCGGAAATGCCCAGGGCCTGAGCCAATGGCAGTGGCCTGTGGACGAGCCTGTGCCCCTCGGCTCTGCCTCAGAGTCCCCAGCACGTTGTCTCCGCAGCTCCACAGACGCCCCACGGCGCCCAACTGGCCATCCCGCTGCATCCGGCCACGTGGGTCAGGCGTGAGCCTGCTCAGTCGGCCGCCCCGCAGCAGCCGCGTGAGCTGAGGCAGTGCCACGGCCCCCGCACACGGGCTCTCCTCACTTGCTGCTGTGCTGGCCAGTCCGGTGCAGGAACGCGTTCAGGGTGGCCCTGAGGTCCTCGCTGATCTTCTCCTGCAGAGAGAAAAGTCCGGCGTCAGGTCCGCACGCCGGAGTTCTATAAGCAGCCCCGGGGGCGCTAAGGAAAGGCTCCACAGAAAGGCGCAGCCCCCGCTCGTCCACGACAGAATGAATCTAAATTCAAAGGCTGAAGCTTGACTCCAAAAACACGCTAAACTTCCACTTTTTAAACAAAATGGACGAAGAAAGCGTAGCTGAGGAGCAGGTTCCCGGTGACCTTCCCAGAAGTGCAGACGCCGCGGCCCGGGCCGCCCGCCCTGACTGCTCCCCGGCGGCCGGCCCGGCCCAGGCCAGAGGGCGGCCTCCAGACACTCACAGTTGCTCGCTTCCTGAGAAAGGCGTCTGCTTCGTCCACGAAGAGCAGGAGGCTGCAAGGGCAGGGCCATGTGAGGCGGGTGGGGCACGGCCCCATGGGAACCCCAAACCTCGCGCTGCCCCCACTGGGACCCAGACCTTGGCCGCAGACGGGGGCGTGTCAAGTGCCAGTGTCACGAGAAAGTAACTAAAAACAGGCTGGTGACCCCTTGTCTTAAACGTTTTAAAGTCTCCGGGACTGGGCCTCCCTGGTGGCGCAGTGGTTAAGAATCCGCCTGCCGGGACTTCCCTGGTGGCACAGTAGTTAAGAATCCGCCTGCCAATGCAGGGGACACGGGTTCAGGCCCTGGTCCGGGAAGATCCCACATGCCGCGGAGCAACTAAGCCCGTGCGCCACAACTACTGAGCCTGCGCTCTAGAGCCCATGAGCCACAACTACTGAGCCCACGTGCCACAACTACTAAAGCCCATGCACCTAAAGCCTGTGCTCTGCAACAAGACAAGCCACTGCAATGAGAAGCCCACACACCACAACAAAGAGTAGCCCCCGCTCGCTGCAACTAGAGAAAGCCCGCACGCAGCAACCCTAACCCTAACCCAATGCAACCAAAAATAAATAAATAAATAAAATTTAAAGAAAAAAGAATCCACCTGCCAATGCAAGGGACATGGGTTCGAGCCCTGGTCCGGGAAGATCCCACATGGTGAGGAGCAACTAAGCCCGTGCGCCACAACTACCGAGCCTGCGCTCTAGAGACCATGAGCCACAACTACTGAGCCCGTGAGCCACAACTACTAAGCCTGCACCCTACAGCCCACGAACCACAACTACTGAGCCCGTGCGCCACAACTACTGAGCCTGCATGCCACAACTACTGAAGCCCACGCGCCTAGAGCCCGTGCTCTGCAACAAGAGAAGCCACCACAATGAAAAGCCTGCGCACTGCAAGGAAGAGTAGCCCCCGCTCGCCGCAACTAGAGAAAGCCCACGCGTAGCAACGAAGACCTAACGCAGCCAAAAATAAAATAAAACTAAGTCTCTGGGACCAAGAGGCTCCCGGACCTTGGGGACAGGCTGTGGGGAAAGTCACCAACCCCCCTTCCCAGCAGGAGCCCCAGGGCCACCCAGGAGGCACCCGGCTCACCCTCGCCGGCTGGTGCTGGCCCAGTCGAAGACCTTGTGCATGGCGGTCACGCCGTCCCGCCCCATGGGGGTCACATCCCCACCCGTCATGATGGCATAGTCCATGCCTGAGTGCAGCGCGAGTTTCTGGGTGGGAAAGGCACTTTAACGTGTGCTCCGTCTGCCCTCCACCTCACCTCCCACCTCCCCGGTCGCTGGGGGCCAGACCGCGTGTGGGGAGATGCCCTGCCTGGAAGAGCTGGGCAGGGGCCGCCTCCCATGTGTCCCCTGCCCACAGCACCTCTTCCCAGTAGGTGAGACTCCACAACCCCCAGCTACTGTGCCCTCACCCTGGCAAACAACGTCTTGCCAGTCCCAGGTGGTCCATACATCAGGATATTCCGGTATAGACTCCTGTTCTTCTTGGTGTTCCTCGTGGCAATGGCGATGTCCCGCACGCGAGCCTCCAGGCTGGGCTGCCAGGGGACATGCAGGTTTGGGGGTGCTCTGCTGCCGAGTCCATCCCTCCTGAGCGCCTGGGTCGGCGCGAGAGGCCGCCTCTCCCTGGCTGGGGCTCAGCCAGCAAACCGGACTCCAGGAAGGTGGAGCAGCCCCGCCCGGGCGGGAAGGTCCCAGGGAGAGGCAGCCCCACTTACACTGAGGACGACGCCCTCCAATGCGTCCTGAGGCTTACTGAGGAGCCGCCTGCTGACCTGCGGGGGGCGGGGGTATCAGGGTCAAGGGCGGCGCCCACAGTGCAGCCACCCCAGAACACGCGTTACCAGCTTTCCTGGAGAAGGCCGGCAGGGGAGACTGTCGGCGACGCTGACCTCTAGCGACGGCCCACAGCACTGCCCGTGGGTGCACAGCACCCATGCCAGGCAGGAAGCCTGGCTCCCCTTGAGGAAGGCAGCCGACACCGGGCTGCTTCCAGCAACTTCTCTTACGGGAAGATGGCTTGCTGGAGCCCCAGGAGTTTGTATACAACCTCCAGCCCACTCAGGGGGATGGTCACGCCGACAGACCCACAGAGGGACAGAGCGGACGGGCGTGAGGGTCCCCCCAGTGCTGACGCCACACGGCCAGAGGAATAGCATCAAGAAGAAAAAGCCAAATGCAAATCAGTGAGCAGGAGAACAGGGCAGTACTTGGGTAAAAAGGGGAAGGGGCCCCGTGTGTGATTCGGCTGTAAGGCCACCCGGACCCAGGAGGCCCGCGGTTACCTGCACGGGGTGCCTCAGCAGCTCCAGCAGCGTGATTCGAGAGGTCTCCCGCACCAGGGACGGCTTCCCCAGACGGGTCTCCACGTAGCGCCCTATGGCCGACGTGGCGTTCTTGGCGGAATAGATGCCAGCGGCCAGCAGCGTCAGCCCAGCCACCTGGAACAGGGCAGAGGAGGCAGGTGGCGCCCACCCCATCCCCGGCAGAAAAGAGGGGCTCCCCCAGCAGCTCCCTGAGTCTCAGCTGGGCCGCACCAGTACCTTTCCAAAGGGCAGGCACTGGTGCGGAGATGAAGCGGATGCCCGGCACCCCTCCCACACCCTCCTCCCAGCCCCACCAGGGCCAACACTGAGCTGTTCCGAGCGCCCCAAACCCAAAGGCCTTATCACTTGCGGCTTTCCAGGGGCAGCGACGGGCGCGGGAGCAGCGACCACCTCAGCCGTAGGTCTGTGAACGCTCAGAGCGCCAGGCGCCTCTCACGGCCAGCAGAGACCCCGACACGTGACACAGACCGCAAGGAAAACGGCAGCGGTGTTTACCGTGGCTGTCACTTTGTCCCAGTCTGTCACAAAGGCATGGAATCCTTCACCAAACACGGTGCCAGCCGTCCTGCAGGGGAAGCAGTGGCATGACCGGGAAGGAACCGGGCTGTGCCCGCGCGCCTAGCCCAGGCTCCAAGGTCAGCCCCAAAGGTCACCGCAGAAGGACCGGCCAGGGGAGTAGCGGGGTGCCTGCTCAGCGGAAGGGGCAAGAGGATGCCCACGGGGCACGGCCTCACCTGATGGACTCCAGGATGGTCTGGCGGTGCTCAGCAGCCTTCAGGCGGATCTGCTCGCGGGTGATGTCGGCGTTGTCGCGCTCAGCCTTGGCCCGGGCACGCGCCTCGGCCTCCACCCGCAGCATCTCGCTCTTGTGCCGGAGCTCCATCTCCCGCTCCACGGTGGCTGCCGTGGGAGAGCGGGGCGCAGCGCTCAGCCCGAGGCCCGCGGCCCCCCGGCCCAGCGCTGGGGCTGAAGAGCAAGCCCAGGGCACCCCCCACCCCCCTCGCCCGAGGGGCTCAGCACGCCCGCTGCTTCATGCCGCTTGGGAAGCGGAGGACCTAGAGCGAGGCCCGTGAGCTCCCAGGCCCGGGCCCTACCTCGCCGCAGGGCCTCCTGCTTCTGCACCGACTCCTCCTGCTTCCGTAGGTTCTCCTCGCTGAGAAGTTGCTGAACAGGAGCCACAGGGGGAAGGGAAGGGCTTCGAGATTAGGAAACGGTCAACATCACACCAACAGGTTAGCTGCTCTGGCCTCAGAGATGTCCCATCGCCCCAGGGGCTCCGACCCCAGGGGACGGTCACCTTGAGGCCTGCAGGCTGCACGGCCCGAGGCGGGAGCCGCGGCCCCCAGCCTAGCTCGGCCTCAGGGCAGCCCTGACCCACAGCTGCCCTCACAAAACAGGCTTTTGGCTGGACTTTTTAAGAACTAAAATGCCCACAACAGGCTCGACGTTTGAATGCCCCCCACAGACCCGTCAGCCAGGGTCCCACCCGGGAGACCCTCCGGGCGGCGCGGGCAGACCCCCACCCCTCCCACACAGCGGTTGCTGCCGGGCGGCCCCCGCCCTCGGGGAAGACGGGCCGCCGGGCAGAGCTCACCTGCTGCCTCAGCTGGTCCTCGTAGCGCTGCCGGGAGAGCCTGTCCTGGTACTGGGCCCTCTAGGGAAGGAGCGGGCGGTGTGAACACGGCGCGGCGCAGAAGCCAAGGGCCCCGCTGAGCGCCCCGCACCCCCACCCCCGCCTCCTCACGGCCTGGTGCTGCCGCGTCTCCTCGCTCAGGGTCTTCCTCCGCTCCTCGGCCTGCGCGCGGATCTGCTCGCCCTTCAGCTGCTCCACGGCCGCCTCGTACTCCTGCGCGACACACCAGCCGCCCTGAGCTCAGGGCCCGGTCAGGCCTCCCGCCCCGACACCCCTCCCCGGCGCGGGCTCCAAAGGAGCCGGACGGTCTGTGCAGCCCCTGGGCAGGGATGCAGCCCGGCCTGCACCCCACAGGCCTGTGGGCGCTCAGCTGCAGCCTCACCTAGGCCCGGGAGGACCCAGACCCACAGGCAGAGAGAAGCCAGGAAAACAGACAGGACCAGGCCCCAAAGCAGCCAGACAATCTCCTGGGGCGCCTGTCACTCCCCCAGCCCCCTACACTGTTTCTGCTGGGCTTATGCCACGTGCTCGCTTTCTGATTCGCTTTACAACAGCCCGTGGTGGAGGGTAGAGCCTGCGCCTTTCCTACGCTCGCTCACTACGTGCTCAGAGTGACGGCAGGAGTCCCCCCTCGGGGAGACCAGACTCCTCACCCACACCTGCCCTTCCAGATAGTTCTGTGCAAAACTCAGGCCACACACCTGTCTTTGATCCCCGCTTCCCTCAAATCCTAGAGGGAGGTGCTGCACGCACCACCCATGTTCTGTCTGTCCGGGGGCCCCTCAGCCTCGGGGCTGCAGCCCACCTCTGCCAGCACCACACCCACACTCACCTTGAGCTTGGCCTGATGTTCCAGCTGAAGCGTCTGCTCCTGCATCTGTGCCAGACTCAGTGCCTCCTTGGCGTGTCCTGCAGCGGGGGCAGGTGTGTGGGCATCCGGACACCGGGCGAGTGTTCACGAGTGCCAGGGGCTGCTCAGGGACACCACAGCCCACCTCGACCTGAGCGCACGCGTGGCCACCCTGGTTCCTGCTCAGACCTGCTCAGCCACCCCTCCCTCCAAGGGCCACCTGTGTATGCTCCATCCCCAACGGAAAGCGTGTGTGTGAGATCCTCCCCCCAGGGGACTGTCACATTCCAAAGGGTTCCATCAGAGACGCTGTCCCCCGCCCACCTGTTGACAGCAGGAGGGTCAACATGGTGGTCGTTTCCCCATTAAACAAAAAGCAAGCCTGTGGCTAGAACGTCCTTTATTTTTCAAGTGCGAACATTTTTCCTGAGCCTCTGATACCTGTTGCTGATTCACAGACAGGCGAGAACGTAAGGGGCAAACGAGGATTAAACCAGAAAGAAGGGACTTCCCTGGTGGTCCAGTGGCTAAGACTCCGTGCTCCCAGTGCAGGGGGCCCGGGATCGATCCCTGGTCAGGGAACTAGATCCCACGTGTCACAACTACGAGTTCGCATGCCGCAACTAAGACCTGGTGCAGCCAAATAAATAAATGTTAAAAAAAAAAAAACAACCAAAACCCAGAAAGAAGCCGATGCACGCAGGCTGACAGCTCTTCACAGGCCACATGGTAGAAACACGTGTGTGTGTGACTGACATCTTCCAAGTGTATTCTCTTCATCAGTGGAATGCACATGTGGAAATACGTGAGTGTCCGGTGCTCTCCTTGCTAAAAAAGCCTGCACGTCGGGCCTCTCTAATAGATCCGTGATGACACGGTTCTCCTATGCGCCACGCTTCACTACAAAAACTTTCTAACACATAAAAGCACGGAGAGAAGGCTGGGACCCCATGAGCCCACCCCCCTGATGCTACCACGCTCCCAGGTTGCTGCCCACACGTCCACCCTTCTACCCCCCACCACAATCTGTCTTATTTTTTGAGGCCTTCAACATAAGCTGCAGACCCCAGGACCCCAAGCTGCAGCACCTGCGTCACTGACTACAGCGTAACCCCTGGGGCTCGCCGGCTCCAAGCACGTGTTAGGCATGTGGCGGAAGCTCTAGGGCTCAGAGGTAGGCTGGGGCCCATGGTCTGGATTCAGAGTTTGGGGAGGACCTGCAGCTGGCCTGCCTACTCACGCCGTGCCCTTTGGCAGGTAGGCTGGCCGCTCCAAGCACCTTGCCCGCCAATGGAGCAGGGCGCTCCCTCCCCCGACCCGTGGAGTGAGGTGGAGAAAGCACGTAAATCGCTCAGCGCAGGCCCCCGCGAGCCCCCCAGTCACAAGCTACGACCTCAGAGTCAGCCTTCACATTCCAAAAGGAGGCAAACTTTGAAATTCTGGGCACGGTGAATGGACCAACCCCCTCAACAAACCTAAGAAATTAGGTCTCGTGTCAGAAGTCTGTCGTCATCTGAGGTTTCTTGAAACCCAACCATTGTCTCTCAAGCTCCTCTGCAAGCCTCTCTTCAATCATCAGGTGATGATTGAAATTATCTTACAAACCTAATACATCTAATATACTTAATACCCACTCTGAGGAGGAGAGTGTTCCAGCTAGGCCTAAGGAAACAGGCTGCTCTGGGCCCAGGCCCAAATAGCCACATGTTTTGAATGTCCCTCCCAGGATCTGAGAACCAGAAAGGCTGGAGACCTTTGCCCAGGATGTTCTCGTGGCCCCAGCGGGAAGGCGGGGACTGAGCCACAAAGTGCCAGGCCACCCCCTCCTCAGACAGGAAGATTGTGCTCACCTCTGCTCACAACAATGCTGCTCTATAAGATTTCCTTTGAGAATAGAGCACCTCTGCTTAAAAGTTTAAGAGCCACTGTATCCTTTCAGCTATTATCTACTCAGCATGTGCTATATTCCAGACCCTTAATCTTGATCTTGACACAAACTGCTAAAGCCACAGGAAAAAAGAAGGTTGTAAGAAAAACCCATGGGCTTAGTGAAGGTACACTCACCGCTGATGTCTTGAGGGCCTGGGTCAGGAAGGTCATCAACTGGCCCAGGGCTGCTTGATCTGTTGCTTTATAGACCTCGCCTACCTGAACGCTAGCCTTTTCCAATGATAAATGTAAATCTGCTTTATTTCCCTTAAGACCAACGACCCTCAAACACGTCTCCTTTCTTAAGCGGAAAACTGCCGAGCAACCACCGCGGACGGATCCCCGATCTGGCCACCCTTGGCCGTTCCACGTGGAGACGACAAGAGGCGGTAACTGGAGACCAGGGTGCAGCCCTGCCAGCTGCTACCTGTAGCCTCTGAGTCCCCTCGGCACCGGTTTCCCCACTTGAAGGACGCGTGGCAACTGGGAAGATGCCAGAGGGTCAGGGGATCCCGAACCTCCCTGCACGCAGGGTGGCTCCGGCGGGCTTACCGCTGGAGACCGGTTTCCCCCCGACGGCCACTCGCCGCTCGATCCCTCAGACCATTAAGGGCCACCGTGCCCCCGAGCCCGCCGCCCGGCCGCCCTGCCCGCGCCCACACCCCGCACTCACGCGAGTGCTCCAACTCGCGTGCCGCCTTGGCCGCGCGCTCCAGGCCCGTCGGGTCGAAGTTGCTCCATTTGTCCTTGGGCGCAGGCCGGTCCCCCGCGCCGCGGTCCCCGCCGCCCTCGGCCCCGGGCTGCACGGGAGGCAGGGGAAGCGGCGGCCCCGCGCCTTCGCCCTTGGGGCCCTTGATGCCGAAGAGCCACGACATGGCTCGCGAGCGCCACGCGTCGCCGCCGCCGCCGGAACCCGGAGCCGTGTGGACGCGCGCGGCGCAGAGCACGGTCCACGCGCCGCGAGCCGGCGGTAGAGACTGCGCAGGCGCGGCGGCAGCCCTTCCTCCCGGGCGACGGATGCGCGTGAGGTCCACGTCCCCCGCGCGGCCCTCGGATTGGCTGCGAGAACCGTGACGTCACGGCATCGCTGCAGCGATTGCAGGAGCTGCGGAGGGGGCGGGTAGGCCGTCAGGGGGCGGGGCGAGGTGCCAGGTGACCGGGGTTGGTCAGGGACGAAATTGAGGGTCTGGGCGCGTGCGCGCCCTTGGGTACGTCATTTCCGCGTGGCAACGACACCAGCCCCGTTGCTATGGGCGCCCACAGAGTTCCGGCCCCCGGGGCCGCAGAGAGGCTAGTGCTGGAGCCGAGGCCACTTGATCGATGCGCGGCGTCCCGACCGAGGGAGAGGCTACGAGAGGAAGAGTGTGGGACGCGGCCGATAGGCGGGGGAGGACCCCGCCCGGGGCGGGCGCGGGGTCGGGGGGCCGGGGACTGGGGCCGAAAGCAGGCGCCGGCGCCGCGGGCTGAGCGGCCCCCTCGGACAGCGGAGCACGGGCCGGCCGTGTCCAGCGCAGGGCGGGCCGCCCTACGGGCCGGCCGTGTCCGGCGCGGGGCAAGCCGGCCCGGTGCTTAGTGGGTCTCGGTGCTAGCGCATAGTCAGTGCTACGGAGACGATGGAAGGGCGGAAGCGCGGCCCCGGCCAATCTCCCGCAACCGTCAGTAGAATGAAGGGGTCTCCCTTGCCTCCTCTTCGGCGTCACAGCAAAACTCAGCGGTCCGTGGCTGTAGGTAAAGTGGCTCCCAAGGGAGGGGACAGAGCTCTGCAACCCCAGAAGTATGGGACGGCAGAGCCCCCGAGGCCCCACAGAGGGCGCCCTCGCGCAAGGAGAGCTCCTCAAGGCCCAGGGGTCCTGGCTCTGGTCACTGCCTGGTGAGGTTTCTCCTTGGGAACCCCCAGAGGCCACGTGCCTGCTTCAGGGACCAAGGTGCAGGCTGGACCGCCTGGGGCAGAGGGAGACAAGGATGGACACAGGCCAGCCTTGCTCTAGAACCCAGTGTCCAAAGTTAGCAGAGATTTCTTCTTGGGCCAGTATCCAAGTTGCCCCTGCGTTCTTTCCCTGATGGAATTTGTTGAGTTCCCAGTATTATACGGAGTTTCTCCACTAAATTGAAAACAGTCTTAATCTTAAGCCTGAAGAAAAATAGGGAAAAAAAAATCTAAGATAATTCTGTCTGGGGTTTGTTGTTTGTTTCGTTTCCCCAAATGAAGAGAAAAACCAAAGATGTCCCTCATTGGCCATCATCAAGGTCTCTACAGACCAGCCACAAACCATACAACCAATAGAACCCCAGGCTGGCTTCGCTGGATAAAGAAGAAATGGTTAAGAGAGGTGAGGTCCTGGGTCACAGGCAACTCTCTAGCTCCATCCACAGGCCAGCATTTGGAAAGCTTGTGTACTTTTGTATGACAAGGAGTAATTGAAAATAAAGCTCTGCGTTTAAAAAGTCAGTTTCAGGGACTTCCCTGGTGGTCCAGCAGTTAAGACTCCATGCTCCCAATGCAGGGGCCCTGGGTTGGATCCCTGGTCGGGGAACTAAGACCCTACATACCCCAACTACTGAGCCTGCGTGCCGCAACAAAGGGCCTGCATGCTGCAACGAAGACCCAGCACAGCCACAATAAATTAAAAAAAACAAAAAATTAAAAAGTAATAATAATAAAAATTATTTTAAAATAAAATAAAGATCCCGCATGCCGCAACTAAAGATTCCGCACGCTGCAACTAAAACAAACAAACAACAAACAAAAAATCCCACATGCTGCAATTAAGACCCAGGGCAGCCAAATAAATATATATTTCTTTAAGTCAGTTTCACAAAAAAGTCAGTTTCGTTTAACTTGGCTTAAAAAACAGAAATCTTGGGCTTCCCTGGTGGCGCAGTGGTTGAGAATCTGCCTGCCAATGCAGGGGACGTGGGTTTGAACCCTGGTCTGGGAAGATCCCACATGCCGCGGAGCAACTAGGCCCGTGAGCCACAACTACTGAGCCTGCGCGTCTGGAGCCTGTGCTCCGCAACAAGAGAGGCCGCGATAGTGAGAGGCCCGCGCACCGCGATGAAGAGTGGCCCCCCACTTGCCACAACTAGAGAAAGCCCTCGCACAGAAACGAAGACCCAACACAGCCATAAATAAATAAATAAATAAATTAGTTAATTTAAAAAAAAAAAACAGAAATCTTAAGTTGTTGTCTTAAGATTTAGGTGCTTGCACTCCCTCCCTTTGATGGAGGGGTTTCTTCCAGGTTCCCTCATCAGAGCAGTGCGGCTCACACTTTCCGATTTCCAGTGGACCACGCAGAATGTCCCGTCCACTTGTGTTTATCACTTAAAGTCTTAGGTGGAAGCCACTAGGCAGGACAGACACAGCTTTCCTAAAGACACTAAGTTAATAAAAGGGAATTAGGATGATGCTTTCTACCTGACGTGTTCATGTTTGACAAACGTGGGGTTCTCAGCCGCCCATGCTGCGCTGTTTTGCTGACAGGATTCCCCCAACATCCCCCCTCCCCACAGGACATTTTTTTTCTCTGAAGGAGTCCTCCAGCTTTGAAGACCTGGAGGAGAGACTGCAGAAGTTAAAGGTGCAGGTGGACAGCTTGGCCTCCAGCCTGACCTTGAGCCCAGGGTGAGGGGACACAGCTGCCCCCGAGCGCCCAAGCCAACAGGAGCAGAGTGGGCCCCACCCAGGCCCAGTGCAGAGGACTCTGCCCCCAGAGCCTGGCCAGCAGGTGTGGCTCCTGAGTCCCCTGCATCTGGCCAGACCCTTGGGGAGCTGGGGCTTTCCGTCAGGCCCCAGGACTTCCCAGCACTGAGGCTGCAGCGCCAGCTGCCCAGCCTGCCCAGTGTCTCCCAGGGACAGAAGCCTGTCCACTTGAATTTGGAGCCCCCCAGCATCACTCTTCGGTCCTGCTCTCCTAGGACAGTTGGGCCTTCGGGGGCGGATCTCTCTCCCTCACGCAGCTGGGCCCCCTCCACTCCCATTCTCTCTTCAGGTTGCAACAGGACCTGCTGGTTCCAGTCTCTGGAACCCCAGCTCACGCGCCCCAGTCCAGCCGAAAGAAAAGCTGCTGGCCCGGCCTGGTCCCCCGGGGCAGGGCCTCCGGCTGCTGGTCCCCACCCTACCCACCAAAGCCCTCTCCGTAGGGCCCCTGCAGCTCCTCCCCTCCTGGCTCCGGGGTGAAGAGGCTATGAGGGGAGGGAGCACGGAGCCCTCAGGGCCTCATTTTCCTGCATTGTGTTTGCTCTTGGCGAGCAGGCGAGCAAGCGGCTCTCCCCTCCCCCCGGGAGCCACGCCCCACCTCCCCACCAGCTGGACCGACAGGCCCACCCAGCAGAAGGCCAGCACAGCCAGGCCATCCCCAGAGGCACGCAGGGTGTGGGGACCCTCAGCACAGGCGCTCAGCTGCCCGGCCACCACGCTGAGGACAGGAGACATGCCGTGAGCGTTGGCCTGCCCCCTGAAGGGCTGAGCTGGGACCTCTGCCTTCCCAGGAGAAGAGCCGGGTCAGCTGCATAGTCTGGACAGACCTTGGAAGCAAGTCGCTCAAGCCCTGTGGCACTGATGGAGCCCCGGTGTCGTCTGGGAGGGGCTGGGAGTGGCGCCTTTGGGACCCGCCTCCAGTGCCCTCACGTCCAGTAGGGGCTGGCCCTGGGGCAGAGGAAGAAGCGGGCCTGGGAGCTGGCCAGGGCCCCAGGCCCACAGCGAGTTGAGAAGCTCGTGGCTCTCACCCCCTCCCCTGGGAAGTGCTGTGCACCCCGCGTGCGGCACCAGAGCCGGGTGGTCGTGGCCTCCGCTCCTGTGGACACTGTGGTCAGGGGCTCAGGCAAGCCGCTGGCCACCCACTGCTCTCCCTGTGCTCGTGCACACACCTGGTGGGGACGGGGGCCTGTCCTTCCTGCGAGGCTTTAGTGTCTGTGGCTAGGACGATATAATTTGTCATGGGTGTATTCACGGACACTTCTGAAACATGAGCAATGAGTGGCAGGAGTTTTAACTCCTGGTGAGAACATGTCAGTGAACAGGGTTCCCGCCCGCCCCACCCCGCCCCTGCCTGGGAGACCTCAGCCCTCTCCCTTCCCAAGAAGGGCTCTGGCCCGGGAGCCCCCTGCCGACGGCCGGCAGCCAGAAGCACACCCTGCCCTCTCCACCTCCCACCTAAGGACTGGGACCTGCGGGGGAGGGTCTCCAGGGGGGGGGGGCCTCCTCACCACACTCACCTCTAGGGGGAGCTATGACTTCCACTGGCATTTTTGTTTTAATGGATGTTGGAAGAAAATTTTTCATCCCAGAAGAAAAGCAGACACACAGCTGTCGGCCTCAAGCTTCCTGAGCTGCCCCCTCACCACAGCAGGAGGCTGTGAGGACTCACACGTCTCACTCAGCGGCCTGACACCATTTATTTCTGTCGCCATGGTAACAGCTCCTGCTCCAGGGAGCTACCAGTGGCTGCACCACCCACTTATGGACACCCACCTCCGGAGACCTGATCCAGACCCAGCAGCCATCTGGCCTTCTCACAGACAGCCTTTGTCCATTACCTGGCCCTCGCAGCTCCCTGCCGTCGGGCAAGCCCTGGGCTGCAGGGAAGACCCCAGGCGGGATGAGTGTGACATGCAGCCTTGGGGAAATCCTTGGCTTCTCCTCGTCAAGTTAGGAAGTGGCAGCAACCTTCGTGAGTGTGAGAACTGTGCCCGCCCAGCATCACCAGAGGAGCCTCCCTTTGGGGTCCCCTAGAAGCGGCAGGATCCTCCCCCGCCTGGCCCACTCCTGCCGCAGGCACCGGGGCTGCCACGTGGATCATAACCTCTTGCACGGCCCTTTCTGACTTTCAGGTGCTCCCAGAAGCTCACAGTTGCCTTAGGAAGTGGCACGTGTAAGTCCCTGCAGGCCTCAGCCTGGGCCCCAGACCCAGAGTGGGCCACGGAGCCAGGGCCTGCGAGTCAGGGGATATAGCGGGAAGGGGTGGAGACCGGGACAAAGCTGTTTCCTGGAGACTCTTTCCAGACGTGGCCCAGACTCCAAGACCTTTAAGAACTGCCTGGGATGATGCAAGGGCGGCACTTCCGAGACAAGGGCTTCCCGGAGGGCGTTCCTTGGCCTGGAGGTGGATGTGGGGCTCCTCTCTCTGGGCCTCAGCGCCCAGCAGACATGAGGCGAGGCTGAAGCCTCTTCCAGGGGGTGGGGGCGTGCGTCTTCCAGCTGCTCTGCCCTCTCTCGGGGTTGGAGGCATGTTTTTGGGGAAGGGGCTCACAGCCCAACTTGTCTTTAGGATGTGACTGAGCCACTAGGAAACGCCCCACCAGCACCTCCTGCTTTTTCTCCTGCCATCTGCACGGTGCGCTGCAAGCTGGGCTCAGGGGCGCAGCATGAAAGGGGTGCCCCTCTGGGTGCCCAGTGGGCTGTGACCCGCGAGCACCCAGGGGATTGGGGTGGGGGATGCAGGCCTCCACAGGGGGAATTCTGCCCATCAGGGATGGATCAGGCCCAGGTCCCAGGCCCAGGGAGGGTTCCCCTCCCTGGTCAGTGCTGTCTGGGACCCTGGGACCCTGCTGTTCACGCTCACCAGCCTTGGGATGGGGCCAGCTGCTGAGATCACAGGAGCCTCTGACCCTCAGCTGACTGCTGAACGCCGCTCAGGGTGTAAGCAGAAACCTGCAGTGGCACAGGCCACAGTCCCAGGCTTCCCTCAGCCTGCCTTGAGGGGGTTGGGGGACATGGAGGAGAAACAACACCCACCCACACGGCCCCACCACCCAAGTCTGGCCTGGCCAGACACTACCATCTGCCCCTGCGTCTGACTCACCAACTTAGCCCCGCTCCCCACTCTGCTCACACAGGCAGGGCAGGGGTCTCTGGGTTCACACCCAGCCTGCCCCCACGAACGCCCAGCACACTGAACTGGTGGGCGGTGTGGGCCGTGGGCGCCTGAGCAGGGGGCCACGTGATGCTCAGAGGCAGGTGCTTGGGAAATGGTGGCAGGCGGGTGCACCTGAAGTTTCCCCGACAACACACCCACCAGGCGGGGGCATGCAGCCTGAGACACCAACCGGGGCCCCGGAGACCACCTCTCAACATGCAATTGCTTGGGTTAGGGGCTCTCCTTCCCATTAGCAGGTGGCAGCAGGAGCCAGACTGCCATTGAGGGTGTGGCCGGGCCAGCAGAGGTGGCGGCGGGCCAGCAGAGGTGGCGGCAACCCTGCAGAGGGCCTGCCGTCCCAGGTCCCAGCAATGCCCTCAGAAACGGGGCCTGCGCTCTCTGAAGAGGAGATGCACAGGGAGGCCACAGGGGGCACGGTCCCAGCACTGGGAGGGGGAGGCTCCCCCCTCCTCTTCTCCAGCACCCGCCGGGGTACCATCCGTCCTCCACCCAAGACTTTTTTTTAACTTGCAACCTTTTATGGGGCTGGCGTGTTTTCACAAGGAATAAAGCACTCTCAGGAGACTGCAGGGCTAAGTTTACATCTGATTTACTGTATTTTAAAGTCTGGGGCGTTAGTGGGGAAGAGGCAAAGTGAGCACTGAGTCAGCGCAGGCGGAGGAGGAGGTGCCTGGTGGGGCTGAGGGAGAGCAGCACTGCCTTGGGACTTGCCTGGTGGCCCCAGGATAGTAAGGAGTGACAGGAGGTGGGGTCAGAAGACACTGCAGAGAATGGCTGGGGCGCAGCACCCAGGGGAACCGTGCTTGTCCCTGCCCCTGCCTGGAGGCCCTCCACCCAGAAGCAGGGAAAGCTCCCTGCAAGCGCCAGCCTTGGGGTCCCGCAGGAACAAGCTCGCCTGTCTCCAGGGTCCCAAATGCCAAGCTCCTGTCCCATTCCTCCCAAAAGGTGCCATCTGCGTCCCAGTGGGTGTGGCTGGGCCCAGTGGGGTCCTGGGTAGGCAGGAAGGGCCACTGTTCCCGGCAAGCACTTCCCCCAAGCCGGCTGAGCATGCCGGTGAAGACTGTCCCTCCAGCCACCCAGCTGCTGACCACGATCAACTCCCAGCACTTCCCCTCCCCTTTCCCAGACCCTGCTCCCTCCAGGAAGCCTCTGGGGACCTGGCCAGAGCCACCTCCTTCCCTTCCCATCCAGGACCTGAGTGGCCAGAGGGGACTCAGAGCTGCCACGGAGACCAAGCTCCTTCAAACAAATGCTAGCCTTTGCCACCAGAGGGTGTGGCCCTTAATACAAGTGTAAGGTCCGGCCGCCCAGGCGCCCTGTGGTCCTGGGCCCAGAGCCATCTCGGGTCTCACGTTCTCAACGGGACCCCGACTCCTTGTCCACCTCCCCGCTAAATCCTGCCCAAGCTCTGGGCCGGGCAGGGGAGGGAGTCGCGAGGGCACGCGCCGCTGCCAGAGCTGCCGCAGAGGGTCAGGCGAGGCCGCGTCCTGGAGGGCTGACGCCGAAGCAGGGCGCCCTCTTGCGCGGGGATCCCGCGGGCCAAAGGCCGGCCAGCATCCCACCCCCGGGGCAAGACCCACCGAGCTCGGGAGAAGGGCGCCCTCGGGTGCGCGGGCGCGGCCGGCTCACGGCTCCCGGCCCCCGGCGCCCGGCGACTGGGGGCGCGAGGCGCGGCTGCGCTCGCCGTCGGGCGTGCAGGCCTTGGCCGACAGCGCCCTCTCGCGGCCGGAGCGGAAGGCCGCCGTCACGGTCACCAGGTAGGCGGTGCCTGGCGCCAGGCCCTGCAGCGTGGTGCTGTTCCGGCCCGCGGGCACCTCCACGCGCTGCGCCGCGCCGCCCCACAGGGGCCCGACCTGCACGTGGTAGCCGAGCGCGGCGGCCGGGCCCAGCGCCGGGGCCCAGCTCACGCGCAGGCTGCGCGGCCTGGCGTGCGAGACGACGATGCGCTCCGGCCCGGTCTCCTCTGCGGGGGAAGCGCCTGTGAGCTGGGAGGGGGCCGCGCCGTCCGGCCCCGCGCCCTGCCCGGCCGCGCCCGCACCCCCAGCCCGCCCGGCCCCGCGTCCCGCCTCACCCGGCAGAGTGCGCACCCGCAGGTGCTGTGGCCTCAAGAGCCGCACGTTGGACTCCGGCACCAGCGCCACGTCGTAGTCCGTGTCAGGGTCCAGGCCGGCCCAGGCCCAGCCCGTGGCGTTCCCTAGCAGCTGCTGGCGGCGCGCCGTCCCCGGCTGGGCGCTGGGCGCCAGCTCCAACAGGTAGTAGCCCGAGTCGGCGGTCAGTAGGGGCGGCCAGGCCAGACGGAAGCTGCTGGACGTGACCTCGGAGGCACGGAGCTGCTGCGGCCACATCGCGTCTGCGGGGTGGGGGGCAGAGGGTCAGAGAACAGAGGTGCCTCCTCGCGCCCGACCCTGGAGCTCTGACTGTTGACTCCCGGAAGACACCCAGAGGCGGGGAGCAGGGCGCGGGGCGCCAGGCCAGCCCCGGCCACGCCCACCAGATCCTAAGGATCCGCAGAAGGACATGAGTGCAGCCAGCCCCCTACCTTGCCCCATCAGGAGCTTCCCTCCTGGCCTGAGCTCCAAACTCAAACCAGTGCGGAGGTATAGCAGCCACCTCCCACCCAGTCCAGTGGCCTGGACAAGGGCCCCTCAAAGGTGGCAGGATCCAAACTGTCATGATGTCAGAGAACAGAGGACCAGCCCCCCCATCCAGCCTGAGTGGCCGGCAGAGTCTGGGGTCAGCTCAGCTCTGAACAGTCAAGGAAAAGGGGGCCCACAGTACAGCCAGGAGAAGGGAGCCACTGGAGAATGCCCCGAGGGGCAGGAGAGATGTGACAACCCCAGGAGCAGCTGGACCTGGAGTTTCGGGTGCTGCCGGCATCCAGTCCCCAGGAGAGTGTGTTGGGAGCACTCCAGGGTGGGACCCCCAAACGTGTGTTACTCCTGAGCTTTGATGCCGAGCACCACAGGGCCGTCTGAGTGACCGTGCAGGGGGGGTGAAGCTCATAAATGTCTGGACAGGGTTAAGCCCTTCGGGACCCCATGCTGCCTTCTTTAATGCTGGGTGTGCAGCTGCCCGGCTGGCATGCCCCTCGCCCATCCCCCACACTCAGACCCTGCCCCCACTCCCAGGAGCCCCCGCCCTACTGCCTCACTGCCCTGCAGCCTTGGGTTTTTCCTGTCCAGCTGCTTGCCCTTTCTCCTGCTGTCGCCTCCAGGCTCAGCCACAGTGGTTGACCCAGGGGCCACCAGGGCCAGGTGTCCTGGAGTAAATCTTCGGAAGGACACTCTACCTCCCTCCAACCCACAGTTCAACCCCTTCTGGTTTCAGGTGGACGATTAACCACAGGTGGAGACTTGGGAGGACCCTGGGGTCGTTGGCATTTTTCAGTGGCTACAGCCAACCTTGCCAGTGACCAGGCCCTTCAACACCAGCTCCCTCTTCCGCCAGGTTTAGCTGGGTCAGGGGGTTCCACAAGAAACTCGGAGGGGAGCTGCTAGCCCCCGCAGCGGGCCCTCCAAGGTCCGCCCTCCTCTCCAGCAATCCCCAACCGCCTGCGGTGCAGTCCCACTCCAACCCCTCCGCGGCTGCCCTCGCCCCGGGGAAAGTAGGGCCCTAGCTCTTGGGGGGCAGTCTCGGCCCTTCCTGACCTGGCCCTCCCCCTCCCTCCAGGCTTGGTGGGCCCCTCTGCAGAGTCTCCAGGCTTGGAACCTCCTACGCTTCCTCTCCAGGTGGACACATTCCACCAGATGCAGCGCCCGAGTCCCTCAGCCCACACCAAGTCCCCCACTCTCCAGCAGAGAGCCCCACCTGGAGGTGCTTACTCAAGCCTGCCCCTCTGTCCCGCCTCAGCCCAGGCTGGGGGGCGCCTGGGGTGAGCGGCTGGAGTGTGACCCTGGAGAAGCCGCGTGTGCACCCCTGTGCCTGCAGCCCTGGCCTCTGCTCCAGGCGTGCGAGGTCCTCCTGGAGGCTCCCCTGGCCCTCCTCCTGAGATCCCCGCTGGGGTTCCCCCGGGCCCTGCCTCCTCCCACCTACCAAGAATGGAGCCCCTCAGCGCCTGGGTGATGATGTGCAGGTCATCCACATCCACAAAGTGCAGGTGCTTCTCAGCAGGGGCCGAGGCGGCGGCCGACAGCTCCAGGAGGTTGCCGCGGCCGGTGCTGACGATGAAGACGGTGACGCCCAGGTCCTTCAGCTCCTGCATGGGGGGCCCCACGGGGTCGCTGGAGCCGCCGTCTGTCACCCACACCAACACCTTGGGCACCCCCGGCCGGGCCCCCGCCGCCTTGGCAAACAGCTGCTCCTTGGCGTATGCCAGCGCCAGGCCAGTGTTGGTGTCACCCATGCGCTGGGCTGCAGCGCGTATGGCGTCCTGGACGGCCGAGCCTGAGCTGTGCTGGCCGAAGGGGAACTCGGTGTGCGGCCGACTGCCCACATGCACCAGGCTGGCACGCAGGGCCCCAGGGCCCAGGGGCAGCAGGGCCGCCAGCTGCCCCAAAAACTCCCGAACTCGGGAGAACTCATAATGAGACACGCTGGCCGAGCTGTCCAACAGAAACAGCAGGTCCCCCTGGGGGGCAGATGCCGGGGGGCCTGGGGGAGAGGGAAGGGTTCAGCCCCAGGTGGTGGCCCCCAGACAGCCCCACACCCAGGGCAGAACCCCCAGGGCCTGAGCTTTCCCTAAGCTGGCACTTGCCCTTACCCAAGGAAGCCCTGAAAGCCTGCTCAGTCACACCCCAAAGGTCCTGGGGTGGCACCCCAGGGGGGAGAGGGGTCCTAAGCCAACAGGAGGTTCACACTCTCAGCAGTTCCAACTCTGCACCCTGGCCACATGCCTGGGGCACCCCCTGGGCTCATGTCTCATCTGCAAAGGAGAGCTGACCCCTCCAAGCCCCCACACCCTCCCTGTCTTCAGCAGACTCTGTGTGAAGGCTGGACCCGGCCCAGCCCCCAGGAGTGGTGGGTGGATGGGTCTGGGCCACCAGGGCTTGGCTTTCAAGAAGAAGCCTACACTGCTCAGCCTCCAGGTAAAGCAACCGGTGGGGCGTGCGGTGGGGGCACAAAGGCAGCTGGGGAGACTGGGGACAGAGGTGGAGGCATGGGGGGGGCAGAGGTGGAGGCATGGGGGGGACAGAGCGCTGACTGCAGCCCCTCCCAAAGACCGGAGTCCCGGTTGGAGTCCTGACCCCACTTACAGATGATGTCACCCCTCCCCTGGCCCCCATCCTCTGCTCCACCTGGACCCAGGAAGCAGGTTACCTGCTGCAGCAGCCCGAGGGCCCTATCAGCCCCTCCGGGGCCTCCCCCTTCCTCCCGGCACCCCGGGGGGCAGATGGGGCCCTTCGCCACTGTCATGAGCAGACAGGGGCCTGGGGTGTCTCGGTTCTGGTCCCGGCCTTGCGGCCTCAGTTTCCCCCAACCCAGTGGGGCGACGCCAACCCTCTCACCATCCCTCTATTAACGGTCACTCCAAGGAAAGGGAAACTGAGGCAGGGACAAGCCTCCCCGACAGGCCCCATCCCCTCCCCGTCCAGGCCCCAAGATCCCGCGGAGTTGCCGGCGGGGCCCGCGCCGCAGGTGGGTGTGGTCCCCTGCCAGCTGCCCCCGCCCCACAGCCGCGGAAGGAGAGCGTGGCTCGGTGCGGACATGGTGGGGGGGGGGGCGGGGCGCCGGGACCTGAGTCCTGCCCGGCCGCCCGCCGCACTCACCACGCTCCGCGCCGCTCCGCGCCAGCCGCAGGCTCAGGGCCAGGCCGAGCACCGTCCAGGGCAGCATCGCGCGCGACGGGACGGCCACGCTCTGCCTCCGCTCGTGGCTCGCTCGCTCCTGAGCTGCGGGGCGCGCGGCCGAGCGGGCCAGACCCGGGCCCCGCCCCCGGGAGCCCCCGCCCACCGCGGCCGCGCCCCGAGGTCCCGCCCTGGCGCGCGCGCTGCCCGGCTTGCGGAGAAGCACCGGCTCCGGGGAGGCGCGCGCACAAAGGGCCCAAAGGTGCGGCGACACGCGGCACTCAGTGAGATGCCGCCGAGACACACGCGGGTGGCATGCACACACAGACACTGCGGTCTCCCTTTCCGGCTGTAAGGCCTTGGAGTCAGCCCTGTCCCCTACCCGCTGCCCCCAGCCCCCAGCCAGGAGCTGAGCAGGGAGCCACCAAGCTGGGTCAGCCCTAGGCCCGCTGCCCTTGGCTCCGCAGTGTTGGGAGTCCCTGAAGCCAAGCCCAAGAGAGCCCCAGGGGGTATGAGAGTGTGTAGGTGACACCAAAAACAACGTCCCCCCCAACAAGTCCCAGGCTCTGGCCACAGAGCCTGGGGAGGGGCAGGTGTATGGGAGCTGTGACATGTTCCTCCAAGGAATGACCAACAGAGATCAGAAGGGTGGAACTTAGAAAGGAGACAGGGCATCGGGAGGGGAAAGAAGCCTGAGACCTTTAAGGGGGAGCTTCCCGGGGGACACCTCACCTGGCTTCTTAGAGGAAGAGGCCTAGGAGCTGAGGATGGCTGGTTCAGGCCTGTCCAGTGTGATCATGCTGGGCATATAGCTGTCGCCATAGGCCCTGCCCAATGAGGGGCTCAGGGCTGAGGCCAAACTCCAGGACTGAGGACAGAACCCCCCAAGCAGCCCATTGGGGAAACCCTCCACTGTGACCAGGAGCCTTGCATCTGGGATCTTGGCTAGACCAGAGCAGAGGTGGTTGGCTGCAGGGGACATCCTGAGGGACACTCAGTGCCCCCAGGGCAGATTCCTTGCCCTTAGGGGAGATGGGGCAGTGTCCCGTGGGCAGGAGTGAGGTCCAGGAGAGCCCTGCCTCCCTCCCTCCTAAGATGCCTTCCTGTGGGGTCACCGCCGCCCTCTCCCAGCCACTCTTCTCTGTGCAGCTGGGTGGGGGCACAGGTCCCCCACGGGGAGGCGGCAGGGCCATCTCTGCCAGGATGTCCCCTCCCTTTCCCCCCTCCCCAGGAGAATGCCCAGCAGGGAGGACGGATGGGACTCAATGGTTTTCCTTCCTCCCTCTGGCAGGTGAGACGCCAGGCTGGGAGACAGACTGGAGCTCTGACTTTGCCTAAAAAAGGAAGCAGCTCAGCTAAGCCTGAGGAGCTGGGGCAGGAACAAGCAAGAACTCTGTCCCCGCCGTCCCCCCCCCACCCCACCCCCGCCGGGAATCTTGGCAGTGGTGGGGCTGGCTCAGCTCCACAGACCTCAGGCCTTGGCTGGGACCAGAAACTGCCTGGTGCTTCCGCCTGGGCCCCAGGGGGGCGGCAATGGGCTCGAACCCCCAAAGTTCAGGGTGTACCGCCCAGAGGGACCGTGCCTGGCCCCCAGCCCTCCAGCACCCGAGGCTGAGCAGGGCTGCTGCGGAGATGGGGCTGTGAGCGGAGGCAGCTGGAGGAGACCCGGGGGCCCCGCGCGGAGCTGACCCAGGTACAGATGGCCTACACGGCTTGGCTCCTGCCCCATCTCACTGGGCACCCACCAGCAGGGAGCGGGCCACACTGGATCTGCCCTGTGGGTCCCCACTCCTGCCCAGCGGTGGGCCCACTGTCACACCTCGGCTATGCTGCTGGGCTGACGGGGAAGTTTCCGTCCCTTCTGGAAAAACTGAGCCACTCTTCTTGGCCATGACTCAAGCCCTCGAGGAAGCAGGCCTCCAGCCTCTCCATCAGAGGGAGAAGGGACGGGGGCCTGGCCTTGGGAGCGCTCAGCCAGGGCCTCTCCCTAGCCTTGGCTGAGCTCGGCCACCTGCCTTGGCCGAGAGTCCCTCCAGATGCTCACGCTGAGCTCTGGCCTGACCCCCGCAAACCGAGACCACCCCCCACCAGGGTCAGCTCTGCCCCGCTCAGTCCCCTGATCTGCCCTGTGGCTCGGCCGGCCACACCTTGCCCTGCTGCCAGCATCACGGTGAGTCTCCTCACCCCGCCTCCCCGAGGTGAGACATGGGCAGACGGAGGGTCCCCAGAGAACACAGGGGTCAGCCAGGGGTGTAGTGGTCAGGGCCAGGGCTGGGCTTGAGACAGACGCCAGAGGAAGCACAAATATAATGGCCGGGAAACATTCTTTCTGAAGGAAGACAGGCCTGGGGGCAGGGGGGGCAGAGAAGGACGAGGCGTCCAGGACACATCCGGCCCTGGCCTCAGCCCCCTCCCTCCCCCGGGGCCAGCCCCTGCCTGGTCCTGGGTTCTGGGGACCAGGAGGAGGGAGCAGCCTGTGGCCTTGGACCCGTCCGGGAGCCCCCAAGCATCACTTCCCAGAGCTAGCACACCCCGCCTGTCGGTTCACAGGCAGGTGGACGGGGCTCCACAAAACCCAGGGACAACGTTGCTCTCCAAGCCACCGCCCCTGCTCCCCGCCGGTCCGCGGGAACGCGCCCTCCTCCGCACCGTCCAGGCCTCTGCAGAGAAGAAGGGCCTTTTGTCCCCAGCTCACTGTGGTCATGTTGACCCCCGGGAAAAGGGCAGCTCCCGGGGCCTCTGACCCCACCCCTGACCCCAGCTGAGAGCCCGAGGGGCAGAGTGGCCTGGCCCCACCCCGCCCCGCAGGGATGCCTGCGATGCTGGTTTTCGTGTCAGTTGTATCGTACACAGGCACCCACACACACAGCTGGGAACACAGAAACCAGAAGTGGGGGTCGGCTGCTGTGGGCCTGGAGGGTAGCGTGGGCGAGCCTGAGGCCCCCTGACTGCACGCAACAGTCACAGGAGCAGAGGGAAGGGGTGGCCAAGAGCGGCAGGGCCCAGAGGCCCCTGCCGATACCCACGCACACATTCTTCTAGGCTCGACTTGCCTGTTTGTGGTCAGGGACGTGCCGGAGCCTGAGGGCCAGTCCTGGGGGTCTGGTGGTCGCATCGTCTCACTCCCTAGGGGCCCAGGCCTGCCCCTCGTGGCCCCAGAGACGACCCCTGCCCAGTCCTTCAGCCAACAACACCCAGGGTGGCAGGGAAGACAGCTGATGGGGTGGGCAGCCTGGGTACGGGGGTGGGTGCCACCCCATCTGCATTCATCAGTCATCTCTGTGCTGGGCCCAGCCACACGACAGACTCTGCACTGGGGACGTGCAGGCACTGGGCAGAGCCCTTGTCCTCCCAGCCCTGCCAGGCTAGAAGGGGGATGGGCAGCGGCAAGTTTGCAAAGATGCATGTCTACTCATTTTCCCCTTGGAGGGTGGGGTCATGTCAGACCAGGGGGGCAGGAGCTAGAGGAAGTACCAGAGCCCTGGGGTGGGGGCCTGCCAGTGTATGTGAGGGCAGCAAGGATGCCTGGGAGGCATAAAGGGCAGGGGCAGGCTTCATGGGGGTAGGCGAGGGCCCAGGGGCAGGATGGGGACTGATGCCAGGCCTCAAAGAAGTAGAGGCCCAAGGGCACAGCTGGGAGGCAGAAAGGCAGGCAGGCAGCCAGGTGCTCCTGGTTTTCAGCCTGTGCAGGGAACTGAACAGTGGTGCCCTTCCCGAGGTGGGACCCCTCCCTAGTGTGGGTTCCCTGTGCTGGAACCTTCCGTAACAGGGAGGTGACCCTCATACCCTGTCCTAGCCCCAAGCAGGGTCCAGGCAGGCGTACATGGGGAAAGAGAGAGCAGGGAGGGACAGAACTGTGTCAGCACCTTGGTTGGGGGGAGTCCCCAGGGGTGGGGGTGGGACCACGGGGCAGGGGGAGGGATCTCAGTCCCCAGAGTCAGCACAGGGCTGGCTCTGCCTGTTCCTCCCCAGCCCACCCAGCACAGCTCAGTTTCTGCCCAGCACCCCTTGCCTGGCCCACATGCCTGGGTGGGGCTGGGCTCACACCTGGCGTACAGACCATGGGGACAGAACGGGCCAGCTCTCCTAGCCCTGCCTAGCTGCTCACCACTCAAGAGTGTGCCTGCAGACACCTGGGCTGCTAGGAAATGCTTTGTGAATCAATAAGTGGCCTTGGGCAGATCAGGGAACCTTGCGAAGCCCAGACTCTACAACTGTGGGGTCTGGACAGTGCCCCCCCAGGGGTGTGAGGACCAGCAGACAGAGGGGATGCAGGCACGCCCTCACAGGCGCACACATGTACACCCACACACGATGCACACACGCGCACACACACACACAGGCACGCGCGTGCACGTGCACCCCATGGCCAGGCACGCTCTTTCGGGGCAGGGGCCTGGGGACTTGCAGAAAGAGAATTTTTTGCCCAAAGTGGAGGTCTCCTCTGACCCACCCAGTAGCTCAGGGCCTCTACCCTCCACTTTCCCGTCCTCCCTGATGGCTGGCCCCCTAAAGCAGACCCCTAGGCTCCTCTGTCAGCCTTCCACAGCCCCCCACAAGTTTTCCTTTTGTGAGTGGGTGGGCAGAGCTGGAGCTGAGGCAGGCTGTCCCCGGGGCCAGCTGGAGGCCACGCGGGGCTTGGGCAGGCCTGGGAAGCCGGGACACACCTTAGGAACCAGTGGCCTCAGCAGCTGAGCTCCCCATGGTGGCCTCCCCGCCCCCACCAGGCCCAGCTGTTGTTTTGATGACTCCAGGGCCAGGCGGAGCCTCAGGAGAGTCCTCTGACGCCTGGCCAGAGCCTGCCCAACCCTAGGCGGGAGGGGAAGGAAGGCGGCCTTGGACCGGGGAAGCTCTCCTCGGGCACGGGGCAGCCCGCCAGGCTCCCGTCTGACCGGCCACAGACAATTGGAAAACCCCAAGGACTCCTGCTGGACCCGAGCCAGCCCCGCTTCGGGCCCTGTTCAAGCCACGAGTGAGCCCTGAGTGCTGATCCTTGGGCACATCTGGGCCCTGACCTCCTGGTCACAGGTGGAGCCCTGCTGGCCACATGGTGTGCTAGATCCTTTCCAAGGCCTTCCAGCTATTACTAGATTCTGAACGAATTACAACAAACACATTTTTAATACACTGCTGGGCTTACAAGGCAGTAGATATCTTCCAAGCCCCCTCCCCTCCAGGAAACGCTAGAAAGAAGTGCATAAATAAACAGATAGAAGCCTAGTGAACAGAAACCCAGGATGATGAATGGAAACAAATGGGAAAGCAGAGAATTCCCTGAACACAGGGATGGAGAGCCACACTGCATCAGGGCCACAGTGTGGGTGCCCTGCACAGTGGGGTACTAACCAGGACCCTAACGGGGGCCCAGGTTGGTCACGCCTCACAAGGGCATCCTCTGTGGAGGGACGTGGCCTCAGAACGTTCACAGGTGTGGGCTGATGCTTAACAAGTACAAACATTCAAAGAAACGATATGCTGTTACTGAGTCAGCAGAAGCAACAAATAACAGATTTAGACCCCCAAAGGCAAAGGGAGTGCAGTTGTTAGGTACAGTCTGTAAAATAACTATGTGTGGGGCTTCCCTGGTGGTCCAGCGGTTAAGACTCCATGCTCCCAATGCAGGGGGTGAGGGTTTGATCCCTGGTTGGGGAGCTAAGATGTCGCATGCTGCAGGGCACTGCCAAAAAATAAATAATTAAAAGAAAAAAATAGAAACAACTATGTGTGAAATGTTCCAGAAGTCAAAGCTGGAATCCAAATCACGAGCATGCACCAAGAGATCATCAAAATCATCAGATTTGAATAAGAAGTGAGTAGTATAACTTTTAGATAGGGCGACACAATAATTTAAGTTAAATGGATGTGATAATCAGCAGATTAGACTCAGCCAGTGCTTAGTGAACTCAAAGAGGGAGATGAGGAAATTGCCCAGAACGCAGCACTGGGAGACAAGGAGATGGAAAACACAGAAGAGAGCTGAACTGACATGATGGTAAAAGCACAATGGGAAGCATTCACGTAACAGGTGTTTCCCAAGAAAGAATATGTAGAATGAATGAGGCAGAATTGAAGAAATAATGGTTGAGAATTCTCCAGAACTGACGAAAGATGTGAATCTGTAGAAACGGGACACACCGTGTGTACCAAGGGGATAAATAAGAACATAGCCACAACCAGAAACATGCTTAAAAGCACAGAAAGCAAAAGACGGAAAAGATCTTAAAATTATCCAGAGAGAACAGACAGAGCCCTCACTCTAAACGCTGACCCGGGTCTCGGGCTGAGCCCTGCACGCCCTAGTGCTCTGGCCACTGAAGTTCTGGAACCGTGGAGCGTGGAAGTCTCCCCACCTCTGGGACTCGCTGGAGGCCGCTGCCGGACCAGATAGGGGGCCCGCAGGGACTGCCCGTTGTCGGGGCACAGGAGCCCAGGACAGCCACAGTGGCAGAAGCCAGGAAGGCCGCCTCTCTCCGAGCCTGGCCACGCGCCCCTTCTCCGAGAGCCATCTCCCTGTTCTCTGGGGGCGTCCCAGCCCCTCGGCGGCTGCGGGGACTGCGGAGGCCGGTGAGGGTGGGGAAGGGCCGCCCCGGTCCGGGGGAGTCCGGTGCCACCTCGCGGCCCCTCGGAGCACTGCGCACGGGGCCGCGCGGCGCGCACGGGATTTCCCGGCCGGGACCTGGACGCAGACCCTGAGCTCACCAGCCTGGAGCCACCGATGGGGGACACGGGGGGAGTTCGGGGGCCTCCGGGATTTGGAGAGGCCTCTGGGGTCACACCCAGGCGCAGAGCTGCTCCTCCCCGTCGGGGTGGCGGCGGGGTCCGGGACTCCAGGTCGGGGGTGGCAGCAGCGAGCGGAGGCGTCGGGCCAGGCGGGCGCGGGCGGCCGAGGCGAGCACCAGCAGCGGAGGCAGCGAGAGGAAACCCGACACGATGAGCGCCGCGGAGCCGCGGTCGGACAGCAGCGCGCGGCACGCGGGGCGGGGCGCCGGGTGGACCTGAGGGCGGGGCGGACGATCAGGCGGGGCGGTGGGGCCTCAGTTCCGAGACAGGGCCTGGCAGCAGGTGGATGGGGCGGGAGCTAAGCCCCGCTTCGGGTGTGAGTCGGACGCGGGGAAGCCGGTGCAGATGGACCGGGGCGGGGCCTGGTAACAAAAGGACCGGGAGGGGGCGGGGCCTCAATTCCGGGGCGGGGCCGGGGGCGGTAGAGGAATTGGGGCGGGGCCTGAGAGCAGGGGGACCGGGGCGGGGCCGGGAGAGGAGAAGGCGGAGCCTGAGGTCTGGCAGAGCCGGCGTCGTGGGGGCTGGGGCTGGCTGTGAGCCAGGCATTTCTGAGCCGAGGATGGGAGATGGGGACCCAGGCGGTAAATGGCCCGAGTAGGAGTCCCTTGAGGATAGCTCTCTCTGCTCTCCCATGGCCCTTTCCTAAGTTGGCATCTGACCCCGAGGCCCTACCCTGGGGTGTCGCCAGCTGGCGCCACCTTGTCTACTGCGGCCCAGCGTTCGGCCCCCTTCCCCCGGCCCCCCCTTCCCCAGATGGGCAGAAAGGGGCCCATCTGCCTATACCCTCCCTATCCCAGACCAAGCCATAACCCCTTCCATACGTGGGGAAACCTATCCCAGGGGAGGAGGGGTCTTCAGTGTGTTGGGGGAGGCTGGAGGATGGGGACTGTGGACTGCTTAAATCTGACAATATCCTTCTCTTCTCTTCTTGGAACCCTCCTCCTCTTCCCACCCTGCCCAGCTGTCCAGGCCCTGGCGGCTCCTGGTACAAGGCTGAGAGGCCTCAGGGGAGGGGAGAGAGCCGTCCCCTTGGGTGGCAAACAAAAGCCCTTCTTTTGCTGTGGCCAGTGGCGGGTGGGGGGTGGTGGGGGGGGTTGGCAGGAGAAGGAGCTCTTCAGGGAGGGGCACACGTGCCTCCAGGGACCTGCACTCCCCGAGGACCCCAGACAGTTCCTCAGCCCCGCGCCCGTGGACTGCTCAGCTCACCCTCGAGTGGCACAGGAATCCCAGGTACACAGTGGTGGCTGCGGGCAGCAGCAGCAGCAGGAACACGGCTGCGGGCAGCAGCAGATGGAGCAGGAGCGCAGCCAGGGCCCGACGTGGCAGCAGCAGGATCCCCCGGCCTGGGGCAGCCGGGCCCGCCCACCCTGGGGACATCGGGTCTGAGGCCTGGTGGTCAGGAAGCCTTCGGGGCAGCATGGGTGCCGTGTCTGAAGCGCCCCCTCCCTCGTCCTCCTCTGTCTCCCTCTCCTGCTCACTCATGCTCTCTTGGCAGTGGGCCTGGTGGGCTCACAGCGGTGGTCACGTGGCAGGACGGATGCCCACCCTCTGTCCCCCCACCCAGGTCAGATTAGCAACCTTTTAACCCTAGGTTGCCAGGTCAGACCTCCACCCAGACCCCAGCAACCAGATAGTGGACTCAGCTGGAGGGCAGGACCCTGGCCCAGGTAGGTCCAGACCTGACCATCAGTCTCCAGGGCCACACCTGAGCCTCAGGTCCTCGCTGCCAGGCTGGCCCTCTCTCTGCCAGGTTACTTACGGCTCCAGCCCTGCCCAGTCTCCCCCGCCAGCCCCGGCGTGCTCTGGTCAGAGCCTGTACAGCTGTCCTGAGAGCTCAGCACTGGGCCGTCCTCCCCCCAGGTCCCGCCCTCTCCCCACTTCCAGACCCTGCACACAATGGTTTCATTTCATTAGTCTCAACTCTGGCAACTGCCCCATCCGTAGCTGCCACAGGAAGGTCAACGTCTGACCTAGCCCCCTATGGTTCCCTCATCCCCAAACCTGGCCCCTCTCAGCATCAGAACAGCCCCAGAAGATGCTGGGTGCCCACACTGCAGGGCTGTTGAGAGGGCACGTGGATAACGTATGTGAAATGCTTAATGTGGGACTCAGCACACAGTAGGCACTCAATAATGGCAGCTACCATTACAGGCATCCTTTGTGTCAGAATCCAATCCATCCTGAAAACAGGGGGAGCGCGTATTCTGTGATTTCAAGTAAGGGGGGAAAGCATTCCCAGCCCCTCCGAAAACCCCAACTAATTTCTCCAAATATTACCAAAATACTCTTAGCACCTAACAGCCTCCCGGGGTTTCCGTGCACAACATACAGTGTTTTAAACACCACTTACAGGGACTTCCCTGGTGGTCCAGTGGGTAAGCCTCTGTGCTCCCAATGCAGGGGGCCTGGGTTTGATCACTGGTCGGGGAACTAGCTCCTGCATGCATGCCACAACTAAGAGTTCACATGCTGCAACTAAGAAGCCTTCATGCTTCAACTAAAGATCCCACATGCCGCAACTAAGAACCGGCGCAGCCAAAATAAATAAATAAATAAAATTATTTGAAAAATAATAATAATAAATAAATAAACACCACTGACATAACTAGCTGACACTTAAACCACTGAGTAGGTTGTCTGGGAGCTGGATGAAGGAGGCCGGGTGGCACCAGATGCGAATGTTTCTCTTTCCCTCCCCCTACAGTCCGCCTCATCCCTTCCAACTTTTCTTCTTATGTTTTTCAGGCCTCTCAAGCTCACCAGCACCCTTCAGACACGTAGGGAGCTCGATGACAGCGACATGCACAGCTTGTTCAAGGGACGCGGGTGGAGACACGCCGGCCAGGACAGCTGCTGAGGCCCCCTGCAACACACGCCAAGCCCTGCTGCCCAGCACATGTGCAATTGAACTGCTTGCACTGGCGCACGCGTGTGAAGATCTCACGGTAGCTGTTTATTTATTCTGATAGTGAAGTTGGGGTAAAAAAGAGAGTTCAGACAGCAAGGGTATTGGACTCATCTCCTTTCTAAGCCCCACCCTCTCCCCCAGGTCCTCCACTCATTCATTCACTCATTCAACAAGCATTCCGTTGAGCTCCCGCTGTGCGCCAGGCACGATGGACGCCTGTGGATTCAACGCGGAGGGAGGCCAACAGAAGCCTCTGCCTGTAGCGGGACAGCTCTTTGCAGGTCACTGAGCAAGCTGCAGTGCCCAGGCCATGGCAGAAGCCGTGGGGGGGGGCGGGGACAGGCCCCACGGCCCAGTCTCACTGCCTTCTGCCTGTGGGGAGGCCACCAGGAGGCAGTTTCTAGCTTCCTTGGCTCCGATGAGGGACAGGACGGTGCACGGGGCCCCCAGGGCGCGGCTGCAGCACAGAGGCTGCTCCTCAGCAACAGGGTGCCCCTCCCACCCCATGTCCTCGCGCCCCTGTCATCTGGCCCTGCTCCTTTCAGCGTCTTCCTGGGTCATCCTGCGGGGACAGGGTGCAGAGGGCTGACACCCTTGCTTTTCTGGCTTTTGCCGGCTGCTTAACCAGTAAACTGTCTGCGTCCACCCAGAACACCTTGCTCCTTATGGGACGAATCTGCCAGCCTGTGTGACGTGCTGTCACGAAGCTCTCATTCTAGAAGAGGAGTGACCGTGGCTTACGGGGTAGGATCCGTGTGGCTTGGGAGTGGGACGGGGCCTCTCAGCCCCTTGCCTGGAGACCCACCCTTTGGATCCGGCACCTGGAAGGGCTGCCCTCTCTGGAGGGCAGGGCCCTGAGGACACCTCGTCCGTCTGTGGAAGCTGGGGAGGGGCTGGGCTGGGAGCCACCACCCCAAAGCCGTGCTGCCTCTTGGTGAGCGGTCATGAGAGGCGGCTGGAGGGACAAGGCTGCAGAAGCCGCCCCACTTCCTTCTCCCGTCTGGGCTCTGGACGGGTGGCCTCACCCAGGGATTGGGGGATGGGAAGGCACCTTCAGGGCCTGCCACCCACCCCGGCCCACCCTGCCCCAGGGCCCCAGAACCAAGGTGACCAACCTGGAGGCCTTACTGAGGGCTTCCTGCAGCACCACGTCCACCGTCCAGATGTAGCCCGTCTCCTAACAGTCCTCCCTCTGCCTGGCTCCCTCCTTCAACTGCCTGGGGCTCTGCCCCTTCACAGCCCCTGGAGACCTGCCTCAGTCTCCTCTCAGGGGGCTTCCTATCCCACCCCTTGGTCCAGGCTGCCTGCCTGGTGTCCCTGGAGAATCTTCTGTCCTCATGCAGCATCTGGGTGGGGGGGAAGGGTCCCACCTCACCCTGCCCACCACCCAGCCTGGTCTTAGCCAGCAGGGACAGGAGTGGGGCTGGCGGGAAGGGCTCGAGGGGGGGACCCGGAGGACCCGGGGGAAGGTGTGTGGGTGTCCCCTGGGGGCGAGTCGCGGCACATCAAAGGCTGTGCTCCTTGAGGAGCTGTGGGCCACGGGCAAGTTCCTGCCTGCCTGGTCTTTGCCTCCCGGGAGGGAGGACAAGCCAGAGGCCCTGGCAGTTGGCAGGGGCTGACGGCTGCTGGGACAGGGGCTGTGGCCCGCAGGCAGGGCCTCCCCTTAAGTTGCTGGGTAAACAGATGGAGAACTGGCCCTTAGCCCGGCCCCCGGGAGGCCCCACCGCCACCGCACAACTGCAGCTCCAGCCTTCCACCTTCTGGGAGCAGATACCCCACCGCTGTGACTTCAGGGGGAGTTTCATGAAAGGGCCACCATGCTGTGGCTGGGCCGGGACGGCATGTAGAGGACCCCCAGCCGGAGGACAGAGCCCCTGGGTGGGCTCGCTTTGGGGGTAGCTGAGAGCCAAGGCCGTCAGAAGGCTAAGTGGTAGCCAGGTTCTCCTGGGGAGATAAGGGGTCCTTGTCGGCCTGGGGACAGTGGGCTGGATCCAGCCTGGGCCTCCAGCATCCATGCTGGATTCCTGTTCTTTCCAGATGGACTCTAGGGTCTCTGAGCCCCGGAAGCAGGACCTGACAGAGGCAGGGGCAGAGCAGGAACTGCGGTGGTTGGAGCTGGGCTCCGAGGAGGCCCCAGGAGCTGGGACAGAGGGGCCCAGCGCCCCACAGGCCTGGGGGCACCTGCTGCAGGCCGTGTGGAAGGGTCACGTGGGCCTGGTGACTCAGCTGCTGCGGCAAGGGGCCAGTGTGGAGGAGAGGTGAGCCCAGGGGCAGGACCGGTACTCCACGGGGGTGGGGGTAGGGGTGGTGGCTGGTGTCCCTTCAGTGGGAGACGGAGGCAGCTGTCCCTTGCGGGCTGGAGAGGGTTCCCTCCTGGGCAAAGGTAGCAGGTCTCTTCCCTGTGCCCCTGCCCTCGCCCATGCCGCCCTCCCCGCCCCGCAGGGACCGCGCGGGCAGGACCCCGCTGCATCTGGCCGTGCTGCGCGGCCACGTGCCGCTGGTGCGTCTCCTGCTGCAGCGCGGGGGCCGGGCTGTAGCCGCAGACCGCGCAGGGCGCACGCCGCTGCACGAGGCCGCCTGGCACGGGCCCTCGCGGGCGGCCGAGCTGCTCCTACGGCGCGGGGCGTCGGCGAACGCGCGCTGCGAGGCCGGCCTCACGCCGCTGCACTGGGCCGCCGCGCTGGGCCGCACGCTGCTGGCCAGGCGCCTGCTGGACGCACCGGGCCCGGGCCCCGCGGCGGCGGACGCGCGCGGTTGGACGGCGGCGCACTGGGCGGCCGCGGGCGGCCGGCTGCCGGTGCTCGAGCTGCTGGCGGCGGGCGGTGGCGCGGGCCTGGACGGCGCCCTGCTCGTGGCGGCCGCGGCCGGGCAGTCGGCAGCGCTGCGCCTCCTCCTGACGCACGGGGCGCGGGTGGACACCCAGGACGGCGCGGGGGCCACGGCGCTGGGTGTCGCGGCCGACCTGGGCCGCCGGCAGGTACGTCTCGGCCCGGCCCCCAGAGTGATCGTGTGGGTGGTGGGGAGGGGCCGGGCACCAGGGCCCTGAGTGCTGCCCTGACGTCACTTCCCTTGGTAACCAGCTCTTGGAAGCCCAGGGAGGGCGCTGGGTCAGCAGCACCAAATATTTATTGGGCACCGGCCGCGGGCCTGAGTCCAGCCAGGCCCTGGGCGGTGCAGAGGGGCCACAGGCGGCTCAGGACCACTAGGGGGCAAGTGGCGTCTCCAAGTAGAGCCCCAGCAGGTGCCACAGGCGGCACCGAATAAGGAAGCAGCGTGGAGAAAGGGGGCGCTGAGGGCAGCTGAGCACTGTGTGGCCCGCCCAGGCCAGCCCTGCCCCTGCCCCCTTCTCTTCTAGGACATGGAGATGCTGCTTGAGCACGGGGCCAACCCAAGCCTCAAGGACAGGCACGGCCGCTCTGCACTCCACAGGGCTGCTGCTGGTGGACATCTGCTCGCCGTCCAACTGCTGGCCGCCTGGGGAGCGGAGGTGGACGCTCGGGACACGTTGGGCCTCACCCCCTGCCCCACGCTGCCCGGGGAGGCCACATGGAGGTCGCCGGCCACCTCCTGGCCAGGGGCGCGAAGGTCGACGCTGCTGGCTGGCTCCACGTGACCCCCCTGCATCTTGCCGTGGAGCGCGGCCACGGCTCCACCGCAGAGCTTTTGCTGAGCCGAGGGGCCAGCCCCACCCGGAGGACGCAGTGGGGGGAGGTGGCCCAGGACCTGGGGCCTGCCGTCTGTGGAGAGCAGGAGGAGTCCTAGGGGCACAGGGCCCCAGGGCTGCAGGGCCAGAGCAGGACCAAAGGCTCCAGGCTCCCACGGCCTTCAGGGCACGCAGGCTCCTCTCTGCTGGTCTGAGGCCACCTGCCAGGGTGCACGGGAGAACACCCCAGAGGTCCCTGGAGGAGAAGGAAGCAGTGGCTGGAGACCCAGCAAGAAGCATGGGGCTGACCTGGAACCATTCCAGACTCCCAGGGCCCCGTCAGCCCTGCAGCTCCAGCCCTGTGCACGCTCTTTGGCGGAGAGACTGAGTCGTGGCCACAGAACTGACCAAAACCCGATGGGCTCCCGTTTGTCCGTCCCCCATCGGGGTGTCAGCCTCGGTGCTCCCCCCGGGCACACCGGCACTCTTACTGTGTTTCCTTAGATTCAGTATTTGTCTCTTGGCACCCGCTCACTAATGACAGGGCCAAACGAACGGCCAGTTGTCCTCCTCTCCCCTGCCGTCCCTACCCACGCCCTGAACGGCTCCCTTCTCTCACATGCCCAGCTGACATCCCCCTGCCTGAAGTCATCCAGGGCCAGGCCTGCCTCTGTGCACCAAGGCCCACTGGATTACCAAACAAACCAATCAGAAACTGTTTCCCTGCCTTGCCCTGCCTTTTCCACAGGAACCCCAATAAAGGCCTGAGCCTTCCCTGGGCCCCTGCTCTTGCCTCCCGATCGACACTGCTGCTTCTGCCTGTGTCCCTATGGGGCGTGGTGTGCCCTTCCCTCAGGAAATGTAAGGCATAAAAATCTGCTTTCAGGGGCTTCCCTGGTGGCGCAGTGGTTAGGAATCCGCCTGCCAATGCAGGGGACACAGCTTTGAGCCCTGGTCCAGGAAGATCCCACATGCCGTGGAGCAACTAAGCCCATGAGCCACAACTATTGAGGCTGCGCTCTAGAGCCTGCAAGCCACAACTGCTGAAGCCCGTGCACCCCAACTACTGAACCCACGTGCCTAGAGCCCATGCTCTGCAACAAGAGAAGCCACCGCAATGAGAGGCCCGTGCACCTCAACGAAAAGCAGGCCCCGCTCGCCACAACTAGAGAAAGCCACTGTGCGCGGCAACGAAGACCCAACGCAGCCAAAAAAAAAAACAACAAAAACCTGCTTTCAATAGCTTTAGCCTCTCCCTGTCATCACTCAGCCATCTCTGTAAATTAAAAATCCTGTAGTACAACAGATACAGAGTGACAGTTGTCTCTGATTGTCCACACCTGCATCCTCATAGAAAATCAATGTCCTTATAAGATTTTTCTGGAAGAACAGCTTTAGAGGACAGATTTCATCTTTTGAAAGTGAGAGCCGTCTTGCTAAATCAGCGCCTCTGTCCGGGGACCCTGGGAGCACTTGGATTTTACCCCCAAGACGACGGAAGCCTTTGGGGAACGTGAGCTCATGTGACACGGTCTTTTGGCTCACGGGGCCGGCAAGTGCAGAGTGGACTGAAACTAGGAAAGGAAACCCAGGAGGCCAGTGAGATGGTGGCGGCGGGAGAGACAGGCAGAACTGGGACGGCTCTGTGGGCACAGCCCTCTGGACTTGCTGATGGTTGGATGTGGGGAGGGGCAGGGAAAGGAAGACATAACGATGACTCCTGGCGGGGCCTGGGCCCGAGGTGGAGGGGCGGGTGGGAGAGCAGATGCACAGGAGACGAGAATGGGGCAAAGGTGAGGCCTGGAGTGACATCTCTGCAGTCCTCAGAGTAAAGGTGGGTTTTTTTTGTTTTGTTTTTGTTTTCTTTTGGGCGCGCCGAGTGGCCTGTGGGACCTGCGGGATCTTAGTTCCCCAACCAGGGATCAAACCCGAGTCCTCTGCAGTGGAAGCGTGGAGTGTGAACCACTGGACCACCAGGGAAGTCCCGGGGTGGTTTTTAAAGCTGCAGGATGGACCTCCAGGCAGCCGCCAGCACAGCCTGTGGGCTCGACCTCAGAGCACACCCACAGCCCGACTGCCTCTCACCTCCCCCGCTGCATCCACCATGTCCAGGCCACCGTCAGCCTTGCCTGGAATGCTGCCGAAACCAGGCCAGCCCCCAGGCTAACTGGTCTTCTCGCCTGACCCCTTGCCTCCCAAGGGGCTGTTCTCAGAATAGTAGCCATCATCCTATTCACTCTCCTGCACAATCCCCCAGTGGCCCCCTTTCACAGAGCGTAGACCAGCTGTGGTGTATAGTGTTGTTCGCAGATGCCCCAGCGACCTGGCCCGTCGCACGTGCTCCTTCCAGTGGGATCCCCTTGTTCCTGCCATCCGGAGCTGGAGTCTGGGTCCCCGCCTCTTGAGTGGACTTTTGTGACTGGTCCGGCGCCCAAGCGTTGCTGACTCGATGCTGTGTGACTTTCCAGGGCGGGCTGAGAGGGCGACCAGGTTCCGGGGTCCTGCCCTGTGGCCACCATGCTGTGAGGAAGCCCAGGTACCCGGGACATCACAGTCCTTCCTAGACCACCAGGGCCCTTGCGTCCTCACCAGCCTCCGTCTCCAGCCTCTGACTTGCTCACGGCCCTGGACCTGCACTAGCTCCGCTCCCACAACTCTGGCCTTTTGTTGACCTCGCCCACACTGGGCCTCGCACTTGCCGATCCCTCTGCCTGGCTCGGTCACCACTTCCTTTGTCATGGACCGCCACCCTCTGTGTGCCCTCCAACGGAAAGCTTTTCTTTAAGGAGAATGCCAGTAAGTATGGAAAGACTTACAAAGTCAATGATAGACACATGAGTGAGTGCAGGTAGCCTCGGAGCGCAGCGGCCACGGAGGAGCTGCTCACACGTCCATTCGAGGCCCCACGTGTCGTGGGGCTTCAAGTCCGCAGCAGCGTTTCAGCCGATGGCACGCTTTTCCCAGCAGCCCCAGACGCTGGCTGAGCACAGCACAGGTGCTGGGGTCTGGCCGTTTCTGCCCAACACAAGGCTTCCCTACTAGGCAGTCTTTGCTCCAGAACTGTCGGGCTGGCCAAGATGCTGTCCGATCTGCATCCTCCTTCTTTCACAGGCACAAAATAGTACACCTCTGTGCTCCTACCTCAACATCTGCTGACAGGAGAGCCTGTGATGACTCCCGAAGTATTTCACTACAAACTATGTATTAGTTCAAACGTAAACGCGGTGGAGAAACCTGGCAAACAATACCGTAACCAAATGGTCAAAGCTGACATCACCCGTGTTGGGACAAGCTGCCGTCATGGCCTCCTGGTGCCACGCACCGAGAAGGACACAATATAATGTCTGCAGTATTCTGCTACAAATGTGTAACTTGATTCTAATCACGAGGAAACATCAGACAGACTCAAATTGAGAGGCACTCTACAAAGTAAGTAGCCTGTACTCTTCAAGAATGCCAAAGTCAAGAAAGACAAAGAAAGGCTGAGGAACTGTTCCAGGTTAACACTGAAAATTAGATATAAGAACTCCACACGGTGCGTGATCCTGGACAGGGAGAAAAGCGGTAAGAATATGTGACTGAACTGGAATGCAGACTGTGGACCAGACAGCAGTCTTGCATTAATGTTGAATTTCCTGATTTTGATCATGGTGCTGGGATTTGTAAGAGAACGTCCTTGTTCTTAGGAAATACACAGTGAAGTATTTAGCTATCTCCAACTTCCTTTCAAATGGACCAGAAGAAAACCCCAATAACGTGCTTATAAACATTTATGGAAGGCTTCCTTGGTGGCACAGTGGTTAAGAATCCGCCTGCCAATGCAGGGGACACGGGATCGAGCCCTGGTCCAGGAAGATCCCGCATGCTGGGGAGCAACTAAGCGCGTGCGCCACAACTACTAGCCTGCGGTCTAGAGCCCGCGAGCCACAGCTACTGAAGCCCGTGAGCCACAACTACTGAAGCCCGCCCGCCTAGAGCCCGTGCTCCACAACAAGAGAAGCCACCTCAACGAGAAGCCCACGCACCGGAACGAAGACCCAGTGCAACCAAAATAAATAAATAAATTTATTAAAAAAATAAAGTGCACAGCTCCGCGGCGTAAAGAGGACCAGGGCCCTCGGTGGGAGGCAGCGCTTCCCAGCTCCGCTCCGCAGGACGCCACCCTCGGCGGTCCGCCCTCAAGCTGCCGGGATGGGGGGGGCGGGAACGGGATCCTTTCCTCCACCGCCTAGGCCCTGCCTAGCCCCGGCACCGCCCCCTGAGCTCGAGCATGCGCACAGGAGAGGGATAGCGGCGTGGACCCAGAGCGCACGCGCAGTGACCCGGAAGTTCCCCTGGGCGAGGGAGGAGCTGACCCGGAATCGCTGGGGAGGGGTGGCGGCGGTGGCGCGACGCTCACCTTGGTGAGCAGAGGCGCGGGCTGCGGGCGCGATGGTCTTCCTCACGGCGCAGCTCTGGCTGCGGAACCGCGTCACCGACCGCTACTGGCGGGTCCAGGAGGTGCTGAAGCACGCGCGGGTGAGTATGCCGTGCGCCCCGCGCCCCCGCCTGGCCCGGCGCGCGCGGGCCACGCCGACCGCCTCCTCTCCCGTTTCTTGACCAGCACTTCCGGGGGAGGAAGAATCGGTGCTACCGGCTGGCAGTCAGGGCTGTGACGCGAGCGTTCGTGCAGTGCACCCGAGCCCGCAGGTTGAAGAAGAGGAACCTGCGGACGGTAAGCGCGGCCCGCTCGGCCTCGCCCCGCCGCCCCCGCCTTCCCGAACCCGCGGGGCCTCGCGGCCGCAGGTGGACCGGGCCCGGCGAGCCGCTCCTGTGCACGCGGTTCGCGCGCAGCCCCGTGAGCACCGGCTGGGCCCGATGCGGTGTGCGCGTGTCGGGGGCGCGAGGGTGGCAGCGGGTCCGGCGCGGCAGCCTCACACGGAACCTGTTGGACAGATGCACGCAGAGCTTCCCCAGCCCGGCTTCCCCTGCAGCGCTCAGATCTCTCGCTGCGCCTGGAGCGGACGCCGCTGCCTCGCCAGCCTGGCCCTTCTCGAAGGCCCTGCCTCCTCCCCTCCAGGCCTTCACCTCCCTGAAGCTTCCACCTGGATCCTTGCTACGCCCGGAGCTGTGTCTGCCCCAGAATATCTTGCTCATCTTTGTATCTTCCCTCGGCGCCTAAAGATGTGTGTGGAGTTAATGCTTTACAGCCGGCATTTGGATAAAGAGCATCAGCTTTTGCTCACTGTTGTTTGTACTTCAGCCTGAATAGGACACTGACTTTTGTATTTGCTCTTACAAAAACAACCTTTTAGTCCAGTGACAACCTTAGCTGGAAGGTGTGGATGTAACATACAACTGGTTCTTAAGCATCTTAGTGTTTCTCATTTCAGCTCTGGATCAGTCGAGTTACAGCTGCTTCCCAGGAACACGGCCTGAAGTACCCAGCATTCATCCTCAACTTGATTAAGGTATGGTCGAAGATGTGGTCCTGCCGAGACGTTAAACGTCTTCATAACCTGTCCAGTTGCCGTGGTCCAGCAGCGCGGGCAGTGGAGTGTTCGCAGCCCAACACTGCTTTCGTTCTTGGAGTGGGGTTCTGGTGGGTTCGGGGACTCGCCACACTGGCTCTGCCGCTGCCCTGCTGGTAGCAGAATTGCTAACAGGGTCTGTGGCACCAAGACATAAGCCTTGGTGTTTCCCCATCAAGAGAAAAAGGTAGAAAAACTTGGCTTTAACTTTAAAGTTTAATTTCAAAGTTTTTACACTGAATGAATTCTGGTGAGGTAGCAGATCAAGTTGAATCATAGTCAAAAAGGAGGGAAACATCTTGGCGGGGATAGAGCAAGCACGTGCCACAGAATCTTGGTCACTTGCATCTGGTGAGTATGCTAGTCCCTCTGCTCTTGTGTGCATTTACGTTTTTTCTTAAAAAGCTAGGGGGAATGGGTCCTTGTGCCAGGCCCTGTGTCTGGCACTTTACAAAGATCCTCGGGGTAAGTTTAGGTGCGACACCTCCATTCTACTGATGGGGAACTAGGCTCAAAAGGAGAGAGACTCTGCCCGCAGCACAGGGGTCCCAGGTGGTAGAACAGGGCTGACTCCTGCACAGCTGCCTTTGATGCCAGGACACCATCCCCCCCTTCTTCCTGCACCCCAGACTCACTGGCACTGTCTGTCCGTTTTCTGTTGCTTCACTCGATAGATGACTTTGGCTCTCTCGTGGAAATAAGGAGTGCCCGGTTTTGATGTTAGTTCCTCTGCTTGTGCCTCACACACCTTTTCTGTGTCTCATTTTTCATCGTTTGTGAAATGGGAATTGTGGTTTCCTCTTCCCAGCTGCCTTGAAGGGTACCCCAGGCCAGAAGTCTGGCTGACAACCCTTGGTTTCCCCCCCTGCCCCCCGCCCCTCTTCTCCCATGTCCTGCTTGAACAGGAGTCACCACTCCCTCTCCCCTACTGGTGCTCAAGTGGTGTGTGCTAAGGTGATTCAAATCACAGGGTGCTTAGCCGTGTTCCGAGTCTTCCTGTGTTTCACTGAAATGCATTTCTGATGCTGATACAGGCTCTGATTTTCTTCCCAGTGCCAGGTGGAGCTCAACAGGAAAGTACTTGCAGATCTAGCCATCTACGAACCAAAGACTTTTAAATCTTTGGCTGCTTTGGCCAAAAGGAGGCGACAGGAAGGATTTGCTGCTGCCTTGGGGGACGGGAAGGAGCCCGAAGGCATTTTTTCCAGGGTGGTACAGCACCTCTGAGGGGGATGCTGACACCCACTGCCCTTTGAGGCGGAGCATCTTAGGAAAAGTTTTTTTTTTCCCTCATGTGATGATTATACTAAAATAGGGACTAAGAGTTATTTGTCAACAGTGAGTAAGTTTGATTTGCATTTGTGTTAATTTACATTTCAGTAACAGGCCTGAGAGAAAAGGCCTTATCTTGCCTCTTTTGGCACGGGTTCAGAAATCTCACATGGATTGTGTAAATAAAGTTTGTGTGGAACGCAAACGCAACTTTGTGAGTTGCGTTCTTTGGCACAGACACCTTGGGTGGACTCTGCCTGAGTGCCCGTGTGCTGGGTGGTAACTAGGGCAAGGCTTCCCCTAGGGACCCTAGATCCTTCTGCAGGCTGGGGGGTGGCGCCAGGCCCTGCTGGTGCTTGACCTCTCCCTCCCCCTCCTCCTCCTCTGGTTTCCAGCAGGGACTCCCTGGCTCAGCTCTTCAGCCACTGAGCACCAGCTGGTCTCCCTCACTCCCCAGACCAGCAGGCAGGGTGGCTGTCCGGGTCCTGGGCTCACCTTAGCCCCCCGCAGGCAGGGTGACCATCAAATCACCTGGGGAGCCTTAATGTGAGGGTTTCGGCCCCTCCCCCAAATACCTGACTTTATTAGTTCCGGAGTCAAGCCCAGAAATCTCTGAGGGCCGCCTCACAGCAGGTCTGCCAGCCCTGCGCTTCCCGTACAGCCCTGTCCTCCCCCTCTGAGCACTCCCACGCAGAGGCGTCCACTCTCCTCTCGGGCTGGAATGGAACTTGTGTGCCCCTCCTGCTCAGGAACAGGGCCTCCCCTTGGCCTTCTCCGGGAGCCTCGTCTGCATTCTGAGCCCCCTCCAGCTCTGGCCTCCTGTCACTGGGTCTGTGAGCAGCTCTGCCACGCCCCGACAGCTCTCACCAAAGCCGTCTCCTGGTCCCGAAGTCCAAGGGACACAGTCAGCCCTTGCCCCGGAGGACCATGTGCTCCCTTCCCTCCAGGACTCTGCCCTCCTTCCCTCCCGCACACGCTGTGCTCTAGGAGAGCTCTTCAGGCCCACGAGAGCAGTCGCTGTCTGCTTGCTGATGACCCCTGCATTTACCTGGCAATGCCCGCACTCCGAACCCCCATGCTGGGCCCTGTGGCGATGCCGTCCCCCACTCTTCGCCAGCCCTGCCCTGGAAGTCACCCCCCTCAGACACCCACCTCCAGCTCAGTACGGAGCCGGTCAAATCTTTTCACTCTGCCCACTTTCCTCCATCCTCATGCGGGTGAACATCTCTTCCAGCTGCAATTACTGCTCTGGCTTCTTAAGAGGCCCCTCCTCCTGGCCCTTGTCGCTGTGTCCAAATATGGCCACTGGACCAAGCACTTGGAGGCGGGTGGCTGAGTCCTGTTCTGCCATGCCGAGTGCAGTGCCTGACTACGCACCTTGTCAGAAAATGGCTCTTATTGAAAACAACAGGGTGGAGGATACAAAGAGCTCTCTGGCGGGGCGGACCAAGTTCTGTGCAAGATGCACTGCTGTGAAGGAGCTGCCTTCTCTTCGTTCATCTTGATAAAGGCAGGTGGGGACGTGGCAGACAGCTGTGGGCTGTTCCTGGCACCCCTGCCCTGGCCACAGAACCAGGTTTCCCTTTGTGCTGTGGCCATGTCCCCAGCTCCAGAGTCTGGCCCTGACTGTCTAGAGCCATCAGCTTTTCCCTCTCCTCCGGCCAATCACTGTTAGGGGACAGACAGGCAGCCCAGGCAGGCCCACGAGAAACAAGTTGTTTCCTGGGGTTTCCTTTCCTGGACAGTGTGCTGCTGTGGCCCGCAGAGAGGAAACCTCCCTGAGCTGCCGGCTGGGGTAGGGGAGGTGGGGCACTGTAGCCATGTTGCCCACGGAGGTGAAGAGAAGACAGGACACTGGCACTTAGTTCGCACAGGTCTGAGCTGCAGGATCAAGTATCAGCAGGAGTGCAAGTCAATGTCAACCACTGGGTTTGGGCAGGATTGAGTTTGGTGCAATCACTGGCAGCTCCAAAGTGTTTGAACCTGCCCCCACCGAGGCTCCTACCCTGCAATCTTCTCTCCAACCTGCCCCCCACCCCAAGCTCCCCCTCACCCAGTCTTGCTTTCCCATCATCCTCACACAGGTTCTTTCACTGGTCCTGGTGAAAGTTTGGGACAACTGTTCAGCAACGGATAACTAGATAACTCAGATGCTGTCGCAGCTGAGGCGAGAGCAACACTGCTGTCAGGTGACGTAAAACCACCAGAAGCTGGCGGTCACTAATCCCGAGAGCGCCTGGTACAACAGATGAGGAAATGGAGGGTCAAACCCCTGGATGGCTCCCCGCTGTTGGCAGGATAAAGTCCAAGCCCCTTCCCATGGCCCCCGGGGCATCCCAACCTGGCTCCTTTCCTCCCAACCCTGGGGGAACTCATGCCTCTTGCAACTTTGTAGCTGCTGTAGATTTGTAGAAACATCGAATTAAACGTTTACACCTACCCTCTCTCTCCTCTCTGGACTCAGCTCTGAAGGCGAGAACTTTGGGAATCTGTCGTTAATACCTGTACCCCAAAACGTGGACTCAGTAAAGGCTAGAGAGTAATTGACCGCGCCGGCGGCCACAAATTAACTCAGGGAAACAGCATCTCGTTGCTGCTGGGCGTGGGCTGGGGGACAACTTACTAGCGCGTGCGCCCATCCTTTCAGGTCGGGGGCCTCGGAAACCTCCGACAGCTCCATTCAAGCCCTGGACCACTGGCCCGAAGGACGCAATCCAGGCGGAAGGAGAGCCGCCCCCCGGCCCCGCCGCGCGGGCCCTCGGGGCAGGGGGCGTCCCGCCTGGCCCTGCCCACCCGGGGTCGCCCCCGGGCCCCCTGAGCCCCCTCAGCACCCGCCAGGCCCCTAAGGAGCCTGGGGCTGCGGTGGGAGCCTAGAGAGCTCCCGGGTCTTTGCGCGGACTGCACGGCCAGACCGGGGCGGTTAGCCCATAAAACGTGCCCGGGGCTGGCAGCTGCGACTAGTGCTTCCGGGTCGTGGCCGAGACCGCGGTCTAGCCCGGCGCCGCAGGGCCTCTTGGGTAACGAGCCCGCTCCCGCCCGCGCCGGGTTCCGGCGTCCGCCGCGCCGCTGACGGATAGGCGGCCAAGCCAGTCGCAGCAAGGGGGCGCCGGGAGGCCCGCCGGTCGAACCAATGGCACGCGGCGGGGCGGGGCGGTCGCGGCCGTAGTGCGTCGCGGGGAGCCGCCCTGCCGGGAAGGAGCCTGAGAGAGAGTCGGCGGCACAAAATGGCGGCGGCGACGGCGACGGCCGGGGCCGGGGCTCAGGGGCCGGCGACCCCCGCGGCAGCGGCCGGCACGCCGGGCTCCGGTGGCACAGCCCCCGGGTCGCAGGGGGTGCTGATCGGGGACCGGCTGTACTCCGGGGTGCTCATCACGCTGGAGAACTGTCTCCTGCCGGACGACAAGCTCCGCTTCACGCCGTCCATGTCGAGTGGCCTCGACACTGACACGGAGACCGACCTCCGCGTGGTGGGCTGCGAGCTCATCCAGGCGGCCGGCATCCTGCTTCGCCTGCCGCAGGTGAGGGAGCGGCCGCGAGCCTCGGGCCGAGGTAACCGCCGCACTGGCGCTGGGAAGGCTGCCGGGCCCTTTGTTGGCGGGGGGGCCTTATCCGGAGCCCGCTCCGTGTCTCTGCCCGGCACCCGGGCGCAGCGCCGATCCCCTCTTCGGACCCCGACCCCGCTCCTTATTCCCACCTGGCCCCGGGCCCACCGGCCGACCCAGGCCCAGGGCGTCCCCGCTGCCGCCCACCGGAGGTGATGAGGGAGGCGAGGCAGCGGGGCTCGAAGAGCCTTTGTGGACGCGGAAACATTTTAGTTCTTGGTTCTTTGTTAGGAGTCTCGTGAAACCTAATAATTTAACTTTGAGACCCTTGAATTGGGCTTTGAAAAGGATGAAATCCTTCTCTTGTGCAGGTGGCCATGGCTACCGGGCAGGTGTTGTTCCAGCGGTTCTTCTACACCAAGTCCTTTGTGAAGCATTCCATGGAGGTGAGGCTTTCTTCCGTCTTTCTTTCCCCCAGAAACGTGTTGACAGGTTTGTTGCGTTGCCCGTTGCTCAGAGGAACGAGTACTTGTCTTCCAGTCGCAGCGCTGTACTTGGGGGGTTGGGAAGCCCCCTGTACTGCAGAGGGGTTTTTTCCAAGTGGCCTTTTTCTCAGGGTGCACCCCCTCTGCTCTTAACCGCCGTTCTTTAGCTGTTGGAGACTGTCGTCCTTGGAACAAACATCTCTGTGTTGCATCGCTTACGTTTCAGCACGTGTCAATGGCCTGTGTTCACCTGGCCTCCAAGATAGAAGAGGCTCCAAGACGGATACGGGACGTCATCAACGTGTTTCATCGCCTTCGACACCTGAGAGAGAAAAAGTGAGTCTTTATCAGACTTGTCGTAGATATCCCTGTCTGTTTTCATGGTTATTCAGTTCCATTAACGTTTTTGAAACAAGGTGTAGGGGGTGAGGTTTTAAACCTGTGCCCAGGAGGAGGCCTGGTGCCTGGGGGTGGGGGTGTGCCCAACAGATGCTGTTTAATCAGTGAAGGAACCACAGTCAGGAGGACAGGGCGCTGTGGCTGTAGTTCGGCTGGCCTTGGCTTCGTGGTTTGCCCACGTCAGCCTGAATGCTCTAGAACTGGGTTCTCAACCTCAGCACTGTTTACATTTTGGGCTGGATGATTCTTTGCCGTGGGGACTGTCCTGTGCGTTGCAGGATCTTTAGAAGCATCCTTGGCCCAGGCTTTCCAACGCTCCAGCTAATGGAGGGCCTTTGTAAAATACAGCCTTGGCTGTTTAAACGCCATGCTTCTGTTGGTGTTTTGGTTTTCCCTTCATCCTCAATACATCCGCTTGTATCTTGAGGTGGATGGAGGACGTGTAGTCCTTGGGCCATGAGATCGTGAGACCCTCCACTCTGTTCAATCGGCGTTTATCATCCGTAAAGAAAACAGGGAGAGGGTCGTTGATGCGGGGTGAGTAGGTCAGCGCTGGGGTTTGAGGAAAACTGTGTGGTTTTGTTAGTTACAGGAAGCAAACTTCTTGACTCTGTATCGTGTTTATGGTAGATTGTCACTGTTTGGGGGTAACCGTGGGATTTGATAGGCTTTATTTGAGCCTTATGCAGATCGTGTGCGTTGTATTTGTAGAAAACCTGTGCCTCTACTGTTGGATCAAGATTATGTTAACTTAAAGAATCAAATTATAAAGGCGGAAAGGCGAGTTCTCAAAGAGTTGGGTTTCTGCGTCCATGTGAAGCACCCTCACAAGGTGGGTATGAGGCCCAGCTGCCACGTGAGCCCACCAGAGTCATTGCTTCATTCTCACCTAGATTGGAAACTGAAAAGGATTAAATGTGTCCCTGATTTGGTTTTCCAGTTTTTATCTATAATTGGAAAATAACTTTTCTCATTAGCCTTTTTGTGTTATGTTTATTTTAATAGTATGTTTTTAAAAGTTTTGGAAATTGCATCTTTTAAGTTTGAACTTTCAAAAATGGTGATGAACTTGTAAAAATGAAATCTATCAGTTTACTTTTTCTTTTTCAACAGCTCTTTTTCTAAAGCTGCTTTAGTAATAACCTTATTTTCTTTTATGGGGCAATTGGAAGAATTCTGAACCCTTTATTTGGAGATGAACGAAAGCTATTTTGCAGTGTGTATCAGTTGAGCATACGATACCACGTATATCTTCTATGTTACACTCAAACGTGAAGAGTGCTATTTTCATCTCTGTTTCCATCCTTTTTTTACTCGGGGTTTCCTCATATCTTCTCTCGTTTGATTTTCTGGCATTAGTTCAGAATCTCGGTAGATTACTCACCATAGATTTAAGAGCTTTTTCTTCATTTGCTGAAAGTATTTTCACACCACGTTTTGTGTAAGTTGGTGACTAGGGTACAGAAGCGTTCAGGGCAGGCTAACCAGGCTAGCGTCACTGGTGGAGAGTGTGTCGAAGACGAGAATGAGCCTCAGCTCTGTCCCGGCCGAGACAGACGTGGGTGCAGTTAGGTCCGCGCGTGCGTTCGTGGCACCTGGCTGCAAAAGCAGGCAGCCGGCGCGCCAGCAGAAACCCCCCTCCAGCTGAGCCGTGCACGGGGCGTGTGCCCAGGAGCCACCCTGGCATCTCGCACAAGGCTCTCGTTTGCTGCATGGATGCCCTCAAGATCTGAATTCTGCGTTCTCAAGGTGCGTGGTAATAACTGCCTGACCCATATCTTCCAGATAATCGTTATGTACCTTCAGGTGTTAGAGTGTGAGCGTAACCGACACCTGGTCCAGACCTCATGGTGAGTTGGCCTTCCTTGTTTTATGAGACCAGCCAGGGCAGTGCAGGAGTATGTTGATTTGAGGCACTTGGGCAGTGGGTAGTCGGTCCCATGACTTGGTTGTGGGCTGGAGTTGTCTGAGTGCCCAGTGTTCCTGCCATGTAAATTCCAGCCAGACTCCCCAGATATCAGGCACTGGTGGAACGGTAAGGTGGCCCGTACCCGCTCTGCCCCTGGAGGAGGGCAGTCACTGGGCTGCCCTTTGGGGGCTGTGGACTTGGCACGTCAGGGTCTTTACCGCAGCTGCCAGTGTGGACTTAGAGGTTCACGGTAGCGTGAACTTGCTTCTGACTGCCTCGGTTAAGGGAATCCTATGGGAGGAAGAGGGGGTGTAAAGCCTTTCTACAATCTGGGGACTGATTTTAACAATGCATTTGCTAGAAGTGAAGCCTGAAGTAACGGTTCAGAGCTGGGTGCTTTCCCACAGAGTGAAGTGTGTAAGGGTCATATTTTTGCTGCCTGAATTGTCTGGTGCTGTGCTGTGTCTAATGGAGAACCTATTTTGACTTTTCTTTTCTGTACTCTTTCAATCAAAGGGTAGCCTCTGAGGGTAAGTGACTAAGACTTCTCCTCTCCTGTCCAAGCGCTTCGGTGCAGGGACAGCGGCCGTCCTCAGCCAATCCAGTGCAGGCTCTCCGCCGAAGGCTGGCTCTAGATGGTGGTATGCGCACGATAGTCTAGTGCTGGCCCACTGCTGCTGTGGTTCTCTGACGATTGTGCTTCTTGTTAATCCTCTGTCGTGCTTGGTAATTGTATTGATAAGAGTTGATAACTGTCTTGACATGAATTTTGTCCATTTGAAACTGCCCTACCTGTGCAATAAAGATGCAGTACCTTTCTCTTAAAAAAAAAATGGGAAGCTGTGAAAACTGGCTGGTGGGAGTTTAGACTAGTGTGGGATGGTGTTTTTATTTCTGAAAGTCCTAGAGTTGCTTTTTCAGCACTAAGTGTTGACACAGTCTAGTAAAAGGTGTGCATCTTTAAATCATTCCATGGACACTTTTTACATTGTAACTTATTTCAAAAATAGCAGTTAAGTTTAAATGTATGTTTTGAGGACTTCATTTGTTTTTTTTTAGGACGTAAGAGTTAACGGTTTAATAATATTATCACTGTCCGAGTACTAAAGGTTTTCTTATTAGAACCAAAAAAGTTACTGACGGTTATGTTTAGCAAATGTTTGAACCGTTTACTTGCAACTCTCGGGACATGTGGCCTTGGCTCCATCACACAGGCTTTTCCTTGGTCCCCTCTGGGTGCCTGGAGCGAGAGCTTCAGAGCCAGGTGCTGCTAGTGGGCAGATGTAGAATTTATCACTGAGGAATTTCTCCGTGGGTTTGTAGGTCACCTTCTCCAGGATTTCGGGCAGAGATAACCAGGGTGGGGGGTGCATCAGTCAGACCCCAGCACAACTTGGCTCCCCTTTGGATGGAGCCTGGTACCACTGGGGGATGTTACGAGCACTAAATACGTGACCTGTGCAACTGTTTTCTTGTGAAATTAATCTTTTGTTTTTGCAATGTTTATAAAGTTAAGGTGAGATCTGATTTTTGGTCTATTAAATCTTAGAGAAATATATCTAAATGAAAATGTTGAAAATGTAGCCAATGTCAAAACTCTTTAATTTTTCAAAAAAATGCAAATGTTTTGTATTTTTATATCTTTTAAAATGTGATAAAGTTTTAAAAATGTCCTGATTGTGATGAAACTTGTAGTATTTTGTTGCTTTTATCTGATTTTATGAATGTTCATTTTAAGACTCCTTGTTGAAATGGGACAGTTTGGAAACGGTTCTTTGATAAGCCTGAGAAGAGGATTTCCCTTGGGGCGCTGAGCCCTCTGCATGACGTTCCCATACACCCAAGGGCGTTTTCCCCCCTTTTCAAGTGGACTCCCGTGTGGAAGAAGCCACGCCGTGAGCACCTCTCCCCGGAAAAGGAGCGCAAGAGGACGACTTGTCTCAGAAAGGCCCTCGCAGGCTTTGTGCTGAGCCCATTCATTTGAGTTTGCATGTTTCTCTGCACTATGGATTTTGAGCATTTAGGTTTCCTTAATCAGATACGTTGAACTGCCACAGTAGACATCTTTCTGAGGCACTGTGTTTTGCATGAGAGCAGGCCAAAGGTTGAGAGGGAAAAGTAAAGTTAAAGTTGGTTCTCTTTCATAGCAACACGTATTGTCTGACATTCAGCCAGCTTTAAAATTTTTTTTCAGTTATTTCCCTGTCTTCCTGTCCTGTATTCAGAAGAAGCAGCTAGAACGTTTTTCCATGAACTTGTGAGATTCACAGGACTGTCTAGCTCTAAGTCCTGGCAGTAGACTACTTAGCGGAGCAGTGACTTGACTTAGACAGTGCAGACAGGTGTTGTGCGCGTTGCCACGGGTGTTGCAATTCTTCCTGCATTTGCTTTTCAGGAACTACATGAATGACAGCCTTCGCACAGACGTTTTTGTGAGGTTCCAGCCTGAGAGCATCGCCTGTGCCTGCATCTATCTTGCTGCCCGGACGCTGGAGGTCAGTGCCGGGCCACCCCGGGGGATTCACCGACCCCAGTGAACTTCTATGTACTGTGCTTCAAATTATGCTCGTTGGAGCCAGTAAAAAGCCTACTTGCTGGTGACCGGCAGGCTTGTTTTTATTGCCCTGAGAATCTTGTCTGCAATGAAGAAAAGTATAATGGTGATGACTTTTGTGTTTACAGATCCCTTTGCCCAATCGTCCCCATTGGTTTCTTTTGTTTGGAGCAACTGAAGAAGAGATTCAAGAAATCTGCTTAAAAATTCTGCAGCTATATACTCGGAAAAAGGTTCTGTGTCTTTTCACGTCACGTGTGCCTCTGTGTTTGACTGGAAGAATCTGGTCTGAATCCTGCCCTCTGGCTTTTCTAGGTTGACCTGACCCACCTGGAAGGTGAAGTGGAGAAGCGCAGGTACGCCCTCGACGAGGCAAAGGCACAAGCCAAGGGCCTGTTGCCCGGCGGCACCCAGGTGCTGGACAGCGCGTCGCGGTTCTCACCTGCCCCCAAGCCGGGTGAGCGTCAGGGCGCGCGTGTGCTCCTCTCAGGGGTGGCCCTCTCCTCCAGATTTCTCTTAGAATCACGTCTGCAGCTAGTCTGAGCACTCCGGGGGGCTCCTATGAAGTCTGTTTTTCTGTTTTCGTTAGGAAGGGATATGGACAGGGTCCTGAAATGGCTGTTTACCCAGCCTAGCCAAATAGTTTGATGAAAATCTCATAAATCTGGAGCAGTAGACCATGTTGTCAGATCCTAGAGTTAAGCATGACGCCTGTCCCCGGTCCCGGAGGCAAGGCGAGCGGGACGGGTGACCTTCCTGCGTCTGGTGGTTCCGAGCCCGGCGGGGAGCAGGGAGTCACGGTCGGCAGCGGCAGTCCTGTGGGAGAGGCCCCACCTTGCTTGGCTGACCCGTTTCTCAGCAGAACAGCTGTCGGGTTGTAACTTCTCATACTTGATTCTAGCGGAGTCCCCCAAGGAAGGCCAAGGAGACAAGCCTTCCCCACTCTCTGTGAAGAACGCCAGGAGGAAAGTGGAGGGCGTGAAGAGAGCCAAGGCCGACAGCCCGGTGAACGGGTGAGTGTCCACGTGCCCCAACGGGCTGCTGGGGTTGGCTGCAGAGACGTGGGGTCTGAAACTCTGCTCTCCGCCCTGTTCTCAGCTTGCCGAGGGGGCGAGGGGCTCGAAGTCGGAGTGGGAGTCACGAGCAGAGTTACTCCAGGTCCCCGTCGCCATCCGCTTCTCCTAAGAGAAGGTGTGTGCCGCTCGGGGCGCTTGGGGCTGCACCTGGCAGGGTGGGTGTCTTCCCTGGGAGGTGGTGTGGCCTCTCCTCAGGACAGTTGCTCCTGACCCAGAGGTGGTCGGGGTGGGCGGTCACCCGCCCAGTGGTCTCCTTCACAGGAAAAGCGACAGCGGCTCTACGTCTGGCGGGTCCAAGTCACAGAGCCGCTCGCGGAGCCGGAGTGACTCCCCACCCAGACAGGCCCATCGGGGCGCTCCCTACAAAGGCTCCAAGGTAAGGAGCTACCGGAGGTCCAAGGACTGCAAGTACTCCGCCCAGAAGCCACACAAGTCTCGGAGCCGGAGCTCCTCCCGCTCTCGGAGCCGCTCACGGGAACGGGCAGATAATTCTGGAAAATACAAGAAGAAAAGTCATTACTGTAGAGACCAGCGACGGGAGCGTTCTCGGTCGTACGAGCGAGCGGGCCATCGCTACGAGCGGGACCACCCCGGGCACAGCAGGCACCGGAGGTGAGGGCGGGGTCCCTGAAGGTCTGCCCTTTGGCCCTCGGCATGCTCACCTCGGCCACTGGCCCTTGGGCCTGACTCTTTCTGGAAATGGTTGTTGACTCGGGACCGTGTGATGAATTTGGAGATGGAATGGAGAGGCCAGCAAGCCGCCCTTTAGTGTGGCCCGGGCCTAGCTCACCCCGGCCCGCCTCGGCAGCAGCCCTGCTGGTTGCAAAGGCCGGGTGCGCACGTCCCGGTGGCGTGGCTTGGTGCTACGACAGGCTGTCTCTTCACTTCCGTTCCGATACTCAATTACGTTAAACCAAGACAATGACTTTTCGAACATTTGCCTATATTAGGTTGTACTTATGTCCGTATTTTGCAATGTTTCACTATGAGAAAATGGCCTTAACAGCCCCTCGCTCTCTGTCCACGTTGTAAATAAACATGTGTTTAATACAAGTTAAAGCTATATATGAAAACTCAGAACTTGAATTCTGTCAGCTTAAAACTTGTGTAGAGAATTCTGATTTTTAAAATGTGAAGGTATTTAGATCTGTGTTGAAAGTCGTATATTTTTATCTGTGCAATGCTGAGTGCAGGCCACCAGCTCCTAAATAGAGAAGTTTCCTATATATGCATTTTATGTGGTTAAATAAACACAATTCTCTCTACTCAGGTTATTTGGAACGTTGAAGGATTTGTGGTTTGTCAACGTGCGTGCTTGCTCCCGTGCATAGCCGGCAGTACCGGTTCTAGCGGTACGTCTGCGCTGCCGCCTCTCATCTCATTAAAGCGTTGGGTTTTGTATCGAGTTTTGTGCACCTGCTCTTCTGTGAGGGCTCGTAAGGAGTCTGAGCTGTCTGCTGCTGGTGGGGTAGAGGGAGGGTTTGAAAAGGACACAGTGGTCTGGAGTCCCCTTGTGCCTGAGGGACATTGGTTTGTAATGCGCTGCAGGTTTTGTCAGGCTGGCGGCAGCCAGGAACAAGGACCCCAGAGGAGCATCACCCCGGAGGGGTCCTCCGTCAGAGTGGGTGGCGGGCGAGTAGACAGGTTGGTGGTGCAGGTGAGCAGGATGGGCGTCGGGCCTGTCTCTGGGTGCTGCGTGTGCTCTGTGCGGATCGAGGGCTGTTGGGGGGCCTGTCCTATGCCCCGTGTTGGCTCTGCCCAGACCAGCACTTCTGTGCGGGTGGGAGGCGTGGCCTTCCTGGAGCCAGTGGGCCTGGCGAAAGGTGCTTGAAGTCAGTACAGCCAAGAAGGTGTGAAAGCGGCAGGGTCAGCGCCCAGGCTGCAGGTGGCTCACTCTTATGAGCAAACCACAAAAGCCTGGGGAGGCCGTGCAGCTGGAGGGAGGGGTGGGCTCCAGGACGTGTTCAGAGACCTTCCGACCTGGGAACCGGAAGCAGTCCCTTGGGCGGAAGGGTGTCTGTCCTCTGGTGACTCAGTTACGGAGGTGGGCCGGGAGCCTACGGTTTCTGCCTTCCTACTGGCTTATCGTCCACTCCCTGCTTAGCCAGGTTGGGGCCTGGGGGTGTCTAAGCCTGGCCATTTCCTGCCTAAGCCTCACTGGAAGACCCTCCTACAGGGCAAGCCTCCCAGTAGAGCCAATGGGGCTCCCCACATCCCAGTGCCAGCAGGAGACCCCGCACGTCCATTCTTGAGATCCTGCCATCCTAGCCAACCTCAGCGAGGACAACGGAGCCTTTCTGGACTAGATGGGTGAAGTGGTGCCCTCGGAGCCCCCTACCCTGAGGAGCAACACTGGGTCTTAGCCAAACACCATGCTCCACGGAGGCTGCTTTTGGTTTTCGGACAAAAACTTCCCATGGGCACAGGATGGGAGCTTGTTTGCTTTGAGGAAGGAAAAAACACTCCACCTATGCAAAAAGCGTCGTACTATCCATCCCGCGTTAGACGCGGGGCCTCCTCCGCTTATCCAGATTGGCAGAGACAGGAGGCTGCAAGCCAAAGGGATGGGGCGGCGGGTCCAAGACCCCTGAGTCCTTCCTTACGGCGCCCCGGCTCTGCCCCCAACGCCCGGCACGGCACTCCTGGCGTCCGGGCTGCGGGAGCCCGGGCCGAGCCGCCGTCACCTGTCTGCCACCTCCCCTCTCATCCTCGGCAGGAGGGCTCGGGGGTGGAGGCCACGCCCCGCAGGCCCGGCAACTCCGGTTCTTCCCCTCCGGCCCCAGCAGCCGCAGTATCTCGAGCCACTTCCGTCGCCCCCGCAAACCCTATTTCCGTCGACGGGACAACGTCCCTTCCGCAGTCCCGAAATGCCACTTCCGGCCTCCCGGGACAACGGGCCCCTGACCAGTCGGGGGGGCGACGGGAGTTTGGGCCACGCAGGCGCAGAGGGCCCCCCCCCCCCCACCCCGGGGTTGTGGGAAATGTAGTTTTCTAGCCCTCCGCAAGGGACAGGCGGAGCCGGCGAGCCGTGGGAGGAGCTGGGGCGGGGCGCGGGGGGCGGCTCCTCCGGCCGGAAACCGTCGCTTTCTGGGCCGGGTGGGACCTGCACCGACGCGGAGCAGGGCGCCGTGGGGCGCTAGGGGGCGCTGGCCGTGGGAACCAGCGGGCGGCCGCACGCGGGCTGGGGGCCAGTTTAGGTACGGACCGGAAGTGCCTGAGCGCGGCGGAGGAATGGTCAGTTGAGCCTTTCGGTTGCGTCTGGGAAGAGTCGGCGTGAGGCCGCGGCGTGCGGGCTCCAGGGACGGCAGAGGCGGCCGCGGCCGTCTGGGGCTCGGGACCTAAGACCCGAGCGTCGACACCACCCGCGCGGTGGGCGCCTCGGGGTAAAACTAGGTTCAGGGAGAGTCAGTACCTGCCCAGAGTCGCGCAGCTGGGGAGCGGCGGAGGGTTTGAGGGAGGGAGCCGTGCTCGAAGCAGCGTCCTCGTGGTGGGATAGGGTGGTGAGGGAGACGGGGTGCGGGAATCAGGGCGAGACCGGAGTCCCCGGAGTGACCTAGGCGTGCACCTGTGTTCCAGCTCCGCTGAGTGCCTGGGGCCGCCGCCAAGCACAGACCATGTTCATGGTGCGCCTGACCTCCCAGCTGCTCAGGGCTGTTCCCCGGGCAGGTGAGAGGCCCCGTGGGGGCAGATGGGCGGGAGGCGCACCTGGGTTAGGAATATGGGGTTAGCAGCTCAGTCCCCCCCGCTGCTGTGCCTCACCAGCTGGAGGCCGGGCCCGGCCACAAACGACCTCGTAAACGTCCAGATTTCACAGAGGGGAAGTCTGGGCCTGAGAATGTCAGCAGGGCTTCAGGAGGTTCTGCTCCCCAGGCCCGGTGGCCGTGCGTAGGTCATGTAGCCCCACGAGCGGTAACTAACTGTGCCATTTTGTCTCCTGCAGGTTGCAGTGGGCCTTGGCCTGTCTGCGGGGTGTTGGGCAGGCATGCCTGCAGACCTCGCTACAGCATGCAACCAATAGGCCCAAGTGGGGTTGCCTCCCTTCCTGACAGGCGGGTCCACATGGAGCTTGAGGAGATGCTGGTCCCCAGGAAGATGTCTGTCAGCCCCTTGGAGAGCTGGCTGACCGTTCGCTACCTCCTGCCCAGACTGGACGCTGGGGCCCCAGGGACTGTGTCTCCAGCCCAAGTCTATGAGTGTCCGCCCAGCCAGGGGGGGGAAGGGGTCGCGCAGGGGGGTAAGGAGGTCTGGGACGCGCCCCAGATACAGTGCAAGAACGTGCTCAAGATCCGCCGGCGGAAGATGAATCATCACAAGTACCGCAAGCTGGTCAAGAGGACCCGGTTCCTGCGGCGGAAGGTCAGGGAGGGACGCCTGAAACGGAAGCAGGTGAGTGAGGGCCCTCGGCCCAGAGCTGGGCAGGGTGGTTGAGGTGCGTGGCTGTGCCGCAGACCTGTTGGTGGTCCCTCCCTCTGCCCTCGCAGATGAGGTTCGAGAGGGACCTGAGGCGCATCTGGCGGAAGGCGGGCCTGAAGGAAGCCCCCGCAGGCTGGCAGACCCCCAAGATCTACCTGAAGGGCAAATGAGTCTCGTGTGTCTCTCCCCCAGCCCTGTTACTGCTGATGACCCGTTGTAATAAAAATTCGGAGAACTTAGCCATCTTTGCTGGCCCGGACCCTCTTCTGCTTGGGGTGAGCTGTCTTGGGGTTGAGGCTGGCGCCAGCGTCTGCTGTTACAAGAGACACAAGGGCCCTGGGTAGCAGATTGGTGGTCCCTTCCCCGAGCTGGCCCTTGTCCTGGTGCTGGGCTGTAGGAGTGACAGCTTGGCTCTTCCCGAACCGGTGTTGTGGGGACAGCTGAGAAGAGTCCCAGCCTTGCCCCTGAAGAGCACGCAGATGGGAGCTGTGCCAAGGGGACCGGCTCGGAGGTTAGGGAGTGCCCCGACGGAGGTGGTGGTGTGATTAGGGTACACGGTTGACCCTCTGTGGAGTCGAAAAACCCGAGCAGAGCTCGTAGTCAGCGCTCTTCTGTGGTGCTAGGTTTAACCAACTATGCATCGTGTGGTGCTGTAAGACCTGTTTATTGGAAAAAAACATGCGTGCAGCTGGACCCACACAGTTGAGAGAGCAGAGAGGGCCTCACTGGGGAGATGGGGAGGGGAGGCAGGAAAGACGCCCTGTCCTCAGAGATGATGGCTGGGGTCCTTCAGGTCCTGCTACCTGGGCCTCAAGTGACTCTCTGAGCCGTCCTGCTCAGCTGCAGCTGGGGATCCGTGGCCTGCTGTGGGCTCCTTGGCCTCTGCCACTTTCTGGGGCCCTGAAGGGGGGTGGCGAGGGGCTCACCAGGAAGGGATGGCCCACTCTGGAAGGTTCAGGGTCGGGCCGGCTGAGGAAGGGGTGCCGTTTATGGAGCTGGGGAAGCCCAGAGCCTTAGTGTGAGCCAGTGGTCCTCAGATATTCCAGGTTTCTCCTGCGTGGAGGAGAACGTGTTATCGCTAATAGTGGGGGGCCTCTGGGCCTCTGTATCCAGGCTTGGGGGGCTGGACTGCAGGCGGAGGAGCTGGCCAGAGGCCGTGAGTGCAGGTGAGGCTCGTTCTCATCCTCAGCGTCTGCCCTGCTCATGACGTTGGGTTCAAGGAGGGGAAGGTGGGTACGTCTCTCCTGAGCCCCAGAGTGGCGTCTGCGAGGGGCACAGTTCTGTTGCTGATGCCCCCGACCCGCTTCACACCAGGGCGGTGCGCGCTCCTCGTGTTTTGTCAGAGATGCGTCTGTGGCCTGGGTTGGGTTCTCTGCAGGTCGAGCAGATCTGGGGGCAGGGGGTGTGCTTGGACACGGGCTTCCCAGCATTTCTCCTGGAAGGGAACGGACAGCCCCGATGCTTCAGTGAGCCAGGTGGGCCCCTGTCCTGTGCGTGCCTGCCAGCCGGGTAAGCGGGCTTCTAACCGTGGGGCCTGCTTGAGTCCCTGTCCGTCAGGGGAGATGGGCTCATAGAGTAGCCGTGTGGAGTGGACGTGAGAAGGGTGACGCTGACCTTGACCTGGAGGAGACCAGAGGCCCTTGAGGGCACAGGACTGCTTCTGCGGGTGGCCACTAGGGGGCAGTGATTAGGCTCCTGGCAGCCCTTGGGGTCCCGGCTGAGGACCAGGACACAGGCATCCTTCCTGGGTCTTAGTTTCCTCAACTGTGGGTGGGGCAGGGGTCCCAGGGCCAGGGCCTGGGCCTCAGCAGTGGAGCCTCCCTCGGGTGGAATGGACCATGCCCTCTTGGTGCCAAGTCTGGCCCCAGCTCCCCCAGGCCTCCCAGCAGGGCCTTGGCCTGCCAGTGACGCCCTTGGCTGACGCCCACGGCCGCTGAGCAGCTGCTCCCGGTGTTTCCTTCCAGCACCCCTGTGGGAGCTGCCCCGTGGCTCACCCCACCCTTCCCTGGCTGAGTCTGGAGACAGCTCAGCTGGGGCCATGAGTGCTGGGGATGCAACTGGCCGGCCCGTGCAGGGGGGTGCAGACCCAGACGCCTGGAGGCTGCCAGCCGGCAGAGCGCCACAGGGCCCTGGCACCCGGGTCACCTACTCCAGCCTCCTCCACTGTGAGGTGGGTGCCGGCTGGGGCGCCCCCAGAAGGCAGGCTGCCCACTGGTTCCAGGCCACGCGGCCTCACCATTCCTTCACAACAGTGGTTCTTAAGTGAGCATTCGGCTACATCTGGAGGCAGTTTTGGTTGTCACAGTGGGGGTCACAGTTGGTGGAGGCCGGGGATGCTGTGAAACGCCCTGCAGTGCACAGGGCAGCCCCTGCCCGAGAGCAGGTGGCCCCGGACATCAGTGGTGCCGTGGTCGAGGCCCCCGATCCTGAGGTCACCGGTCCTGTCGGGTCAGCTCCTGAGCTGGCCCAGCCCCGCTCTGTCTCCTCAGTCCCTGTGCCTTCCCCTGCCTTGCAGGCCCTGCACCTTGGCAGCCCTCTCGCTGCCCCAGCTCGTGTGTGCAGACCTCATCCTGCCCGTGGCTTGGGTGCCTTGGGCCCCAGCCACGCTCTCAGGAGGTGGTTTGGGGGGTTTATTTTTACTCTGCAGCCCCTCCCGGACCGCAAGGGGCTGCTCCTCCTCTCTTCCCGATGGGGCCTCCACCCTCCCCCAGCTCCTCCTCCCCGTTGCCTCCTGTTCTAGCCCTGGGCGCCCCCTGAGGCGGGGCGCGGAGTGAGGGACCCTCCTGTGTGATGTGGTTCTGGCCTGTGGTCTGCCCTTAACCCAGAGCAGCGCCTCGGGCTTGGATTCAGCCAGAGGAGGCCCCGGCAAGGGCTCGAGCTGATGGGGGTGGTCTTGGGCCCTGACGGGGATCTGCCTTTTGGACCCAGTGAGGAGACACCTCAGTGACCTCAGCCGCCACCCCTCGTCCCTGTGCTCCCGTGCCTGGGGCACGGCCAGTGTCTTCTGGGCTGGGCGTTCCTGCCCACACAGTGGGCCAAAGAGGGAGCCAGGCGGGCTCAAGCCCTGTGGGAGGATGTGAGGCTGGACGCTGGGCCCTGGGAAGGGCCGGCTGGGGCCCTGCCCCAATCAGACGTGCACATACGTGTGCGCCCCCAAACCGCATGCGAATAGCTGTGCTCCCCGCCGTCCAAGGAGCCTGCAGGCTGGCGAGGGCGACAGAGGGCCTCGGCGTGGGGCAGAGGTTGGCCTCACTCCCCTGGCCTGGCCACGGCCCTCTGAACTTGCCTGGAAGGATGCTGGAACCTGGGGGGACAGGAGGCAGGGAACATTCCTCTCCAGGTCTGAATTTTGGAAAAAGCCGCTGAAGGGCTCTTGAGCTGCAGCCCCCAGGATGGGGCGGAGGAGCCCAGACCTGGGTCTGGAGTTAGCCTGAGGGTGGGGGCCGGGAGGCGACAGCCCGTGCTCCCTGTCGGATTCTGTCTAGTGCTGACCTCAGCCTCACAGGGCACTGCTGGGCCATTTTTGGATGAGGAGGCTGAGCTGTGGCATTGGGTCGCTCACCTGGGGGTCACACGTCAGCCGTGCAACAGGGCTGGGGCTCGAGTTCACCCCAGCTGAGACTGCCACCTCCCAAATTGGAGTTCTCTGTGTGGGGTGTGGGCGGCCTGTGTGTATTTTGAGGATCCCTCCCGGCTGAGTAGGGAGGGAAGCACTGCAGACTCAGGTGGGGCAGCCCCGGGCCGGCAGCCCCCTCGCTTCAGCTGTGCGGTGGCAGAGCTGTCAGGGCCCCTGAGGCCAAGAGGAGGGGAGGCCTCAACCTGCAGGCTGGGTGGGAGTTGTGACACCTCTGTGGGAGCCTCTGAGCCGTGGCCAAGACTCACGATCGGGGTGAGCCGGGTCGCCGGCATTAATCGTGCCTGTGTTGTGTGGAGTGTAGACTGACCCAGTGAATTTGGGAGCACCGGACAGGGGTGACTGCCCTGTGACCTGGCACCCCACACCCTCGCCACCCCGGTGTAGGTGATCTGAGGTGCAGGGGAGGAGACTGATTCAGCCTGGAGTCCTGCCGAGTGGACCCGGCCACCCCGAGGCCCCGCTGTGGGTGGAGGAGGCCCCAGAGGCTGCCGAGACCGGGGGGTCTAGCCTGGAGTCCCCAAGGGCTGGGAGCACCACAGCCCTCACGTGAACAGGGTGGGTGGGTCACCCCCGGGTCCTCTGGGGCTCAGACCTGGGCGTCCCTGTGAATCCGGGCAAGGGCACCCTCTCCTTTCGCTTTGCTTGTTCTTGTTGGTTTTGTTACTTTGTATTTACAGTTGAACTCTTATTTGTTGATTTGCCGGCCAGGTAGGATCGTATGTGGCTCAGTGTGGAGTTGTCAGCTCCTGCCTCACCTCACCTCACCCACCCCGAGCCTGCCCCAGGGCCGGCAACTTCAGCTCCTCTGCTGGCCTCGGCCTCCTCCCGGTGTAGCCCACCACAGTGTAAATGGCCTCACGGCTCAGCAAGCTTGTACCTCTTTTCTCCTTCAGCTCTTTATCCTCCAGTCTTGTTTTCTCTTTTGTACGTTTTTCTGTGTATCACTAACTCAGCTCCAAACTTGCTGACGGAATTTAAAAACTCTCACTTCCGTCCAGCTCCCCGAGTGACCCTTGTTCAGGTGGAGCCGCCCTCCTGGCGCCCGTCTGGGCTGCCCCGGGCCCTTGATGGCACCAGCAGGGTCTCCCTGGGATGCCCTTGGCCTCATCAGCTGGAGCCTCTGTTTCTGGAATGCCGTGTTTTCCTGCCTTGTGGTTTACTTTCTTGTTTTCATAGAGTACATCCTAGAATGGCTTTCTGAGAAAAGGTGCGTCAGAGATAGATTGTAGAATAAGAATTATGTTTTTAAACAGTTAATAATTGACATGTTTGAGTGATTTCTTTCACAACAGGCATTGTGCTAGGTTCTTCACAGGACTTATGTCACAACAAATCTATAATGAACCTTGTTTGATAAGGGAGGACCCTTAAGTACAGAGATGAACTTGCCCACAGTCAACATGGCTGCGAAGCCATGATTCAGCTCTTTTTGACTTCAAAACTTAATTTAAAAAAAAATAAATTTGTTTATTTACTTTTGGCTGCATTGGGTCTTCGTTGCTGTGTGTGGGCTTTCTCTAGTTGTGCCGAGCGGGGGCTACTCTTCGTTGCGGTGCGCGGGCTTCTCATTGTGGTGGCTTCTCTTGTTGTGGAGCACAGGCTCTAGGCACGCGGGCCTCAGTAATTGTAGCGTGCGGGCTCAGTAGTTGTGGCTCGTGGGCTCAGTAGTTGTGGCTCACGGGCTCTAGAGCGCAGGCTCAGTAGTTGTGGCGCATGGGCTTAGTTGCTCTGCGGCATGTGGGATCTTCCCGGACCAGGGCTCGAACCTGTGTCCCCTGTCGTGGCACTACATTTTGTTTTCCTCGTGGGTGTCATGTGCTGCCCCTCCTCACTGCCCCTCCTCTGACTCGGTGGCCTGTGAGTTGGGGGACGTGAGTGTCTGTGTTCACGTGACTGTAACCATAAAAGGAGACACTGTCACTGCTTTTCCTTCCCTGTGAGTTTTTGTTTTCCCTGGAATCAGTAATTGCGTTGGTTTTTTTTTTCTTTCTTTTCAGTTGCTTTAGTTTTCTGTGCCCTCATCACAATTTCAACACCAAGTTCTCAGCCCAACTCCCAGAAACAGCTGAGGTTCGTTCATCTCAGAGTGAAGTCTCTTCCTGGACTTCTTACCTGTCCAGCTGGCTGTTTGCCCATCACATCTGGGCCCAGCTTTCACCCTGGGGATTCTTGCAGACTCTCTGCTCCCCTGATCCTTCATCTTCCCTTTTCCTTCCCTTTTTTTTCCCTTCATTTTTTACTTTTTTTTTTTCCTTTTTCCTTACCTTACTTTGAAAGAGCATATCTTCCAGTCTCCTGCAGAAAGAAACACAAGAGAAAATTTTGAAACCTTGCAAATCTGCAGACATCTTTATTGGATCCTGTTTCTTGGTTCACAGTTTGGCTGGATATGGAATTCTAGGTTGGAAATTATTTCCTATAAAACCCTGTAGGTGTCACTCTGTTGTCTTCTGGTTCCCAGTGTTGCTGTTGAGAAAATTGAACCCAATTTGAGTCCAGAGCCTTTGTGATTTTCTCTCTCGAAGCTCCTCTTTTCCTTCACTGGTGGAGACACTCCCAGTGACATATATACTTTGGTGTGGATCTGTTTTCGCCCCCACGGGAGCCCATTTCAATCTGGAAACTCCTAACCTTCTGGGATTCAGTTTTGGGACATTTTCTCGAACCGTTTTGTTGTCATTTCCTCCACTCTTTCTTCTCTTTTTCTGAAACTCCTGTTTTTTGGATGATTTTCTCTTCTATATTCTATCTCATTGGCATCTTCAACATTTTCTTCTAATCCATTTAATGATTTTTTTTCATTTCTGTTACCTTCTTAATTTCTAAGAGACTTTTGATTTTTGAGTGTTTTTAGTGGTGCCCTGTTTATGTTTCATGGGTGTGGTGGCATCTCCTTGTGGGGATGTTAATGCTACATATTTTCTCTGCCCCCCACCGCCAAGTCTAGTTTCTGTTTCTCCCAAGTGCGTTCCTCTGTTGACTTTGGCCTCTGTTTCCCACGTCAGTGGGCTTCCTCTGGTGGCACTGGGCTGTGTGCTTATGTTTGAGAGTGAGGTCTGCCAACCAAGACCCCCAGAAGTGGCTCTAAGTGCCCTCCCCCACTTCTGGTGGGAGCCAGGACTCTTTGGAGACATGGCTAGTTCCTAGTAAGGTTGCCAACTTCAGCAAATAAAAATACAGGCCCCTAATTAATTTTTTTTTTTTAAATATTTTATTTATTTATTTATTTATGGCTGTGTTGGGCCTTCGTTTCTGTGCGAGGGCTTTCTCCAGTTGCGGCAAGTGGAGACCACTCTTCATCGCGGTGCGCGGGCCTCTCACTTTCGCGGCCTCTCTTGTTGCGGAGCACAGGCTCCAGACGCGCAGGCTCAGTAATTGTGGCTCACGGGCTCAGTCGCTCCGCGGCATGTGGGATCTTCCCAGACCAGGGCTCGAACCCGTGTCCCCTGCATTGGCAGGCAGATTCTCAACCACTGCGCCACCAGGGAAGCCCCCCTAATTAAATTTGAATTTCAGATAAACAACAAATAATTTCTCAGTATGTCCTGTGCGATGTTTACCTGGAAACCCTAACGCCAGGCCTGTGGCAGGAAGCGCACGAGAACCTGCTGTGTCTCTTCATGTCAGAGGCCACGGGAGGCGCCAGGAGGGTGCAAAGGGCTTCACTGGCCAAAGATGGGACAATATGAGGGCTAAAGCACACAAAGCGTGTTGAGACCCATCCACACTGGGCTGAAGCACACGAAGCGTGTTGAGACCCGTCCACACTGGGCGGAAGCACACGAAGCGTGTGAAGACGTGTCCACACTGGGCTGAAGCACAGGAAGCGTGTTGAGACCCATCCACTGGGCAGCCTTGGAGGATACAGAGGCCCAAGTCCCAGGGTCTCGGCTGAGATTCTATTAGGTTCTTGGGCCGTATGACTGGGGACATTCTCTGAGCATTTTAGTATAACTGCCTGTCTTCCTGGAAACCAAAATAATGTATATTGATTATAAAGCTCCCATTGCTGATGGCTTAAATAGACTAATACATGCTTTCATAGATTTAAAATAGAGAACATTAGATTTCCAGAAAGAAAAAAGGAATTGAACTTCTAATGCTTTAGAAGTGTTCACCCTTTTAAAAAAAAGTCATTTTCTTGCAGAATCCACAGCTAAAAAAGTAAAACCTGGGACAATTGTTGATCGTTGGATAGGAAGCAGAGAGATGTGAATTCTGGCAGAGAGCAAATATTGCCAAGGAGACTTTACATCATATAAACATTAATATTGTTTAAATGTTGGGCTGGAAAATGTGGAGTTTAACAACTTGTATTAGAAAAAGTTCAAGTAATTTTTTTTTTTTAAGAATCAATTTTACTTATTTATTTTTGGTTGCGTCAGGTCTTCGTTGCTGCACGCGGGCTTTCTAGTTTCTAATTGCGGTGAGCGGGGGCTACTCTTTGTTGAGGTGCGCGGGCTTCTCGTTGCGGTGGCTTCTCTTGTTGCGGAGCATGGGCTCTAGGTACGTGAGCTCTAGAGCGCAGGCTCAGTAGTTGTGGCACACGGGCTTAGTTGCTCCGTGGCATGTGGGATCTTCCCGGGCCAGGGCTCGAACCCGTGTCCCCTGCATTGGCAGGCGGGTTCTTAACCACTGCGCCACCAGGGAAGTCCCCATCATTCACTTTTTAGCACTTCCTTCCTTTTCAGCACTCCAGGCTTATCTCGTGTTCCCTCCCGCACCCTAAGACCAGCCATTTCTCCAAGGAGCCCTGGTTCCTTGTATCGGAAATGGTCTAAGAAACCATTTTGATCTGGAGCTGGGTGTGCTCACTGCTTTTGGGCCTTCTCAGATGACAGAGCCGACCACGCATCCACACACCTAAAACTGCTGCCACAGGCGTCCGCCTTTATTTGTGTTACGCTGAACATGACTTCACAGCAGTGTCGCCAACTGTGATCCTGACCTCGTGGGTCATCCCAGCCCCTCTCTTGCTTTTCCGTAACCTGTCACCCAATTGTTTGGTCCACGTCCCCTACGGCAGTATCAGAGCTGAAAAACCACAGCCGGTGGGAAACACCGTGTCAGCTCAAGCACAGTGCTGCGTGCAGGCCTTCTGCCTTTAGTCACAGGCTGTGCTCACTCCCGAGGTCCTCAGGTTGGTACTTCCACACCCCTTCAGTGATGTTACCCCGTTGGTGAGTCAGCCAGATTTCTTGGCCACATTCTGATTACCTGACCACCTAAATGAGTTGTTGAGACTTCTCACACGTTAAGATTCCCTCTTTGTGCCATGCAGTTCATTGGGTTTTGATAAACGCATAGTGCCGTGAATCCCCCTAACGGTGGATCCTAAAGAACAGTTTCGTTGCTCTGAAAAATCCCCTGTGCTCCACCTCTTCATCCCTGCCCCCGGGTTGTGGTTTTAAGGTGCTTGTTACGCAGCAAATATCTGGAGCATTTCTAAAGATACTGAAATTCACAAAGAGAGCGATTACAGAAATAGTGGGTTACTATCTAAAAATATTCATTCTTTGTCCAAATTACGTCTAATTTGGATGGTAAAGATAAAACATACGTTGTGTGATATATACAGTTAACGTAAACTAAAGCTCTCTTTTTAAATTTGTCAATAACAATATAAATATTTGTGTACTTATAATAAACATTCATAGAGAGGTATATCAATATCATTAAGTGGAGAAAGTGTATATATTATATAATAAAGAGGAAAAGAGTTGTCTTTTACATGCACAGCATATTCTAAACAAGAAGAAAAGCTGTTGTTTCCTCTGCTGGGTCAGGGAGTGTATTTCTCTACCCCAGGCTTATCCCGCTTTGGGCCCTTGTCCCCCTCCAGTTCCCACCACGACTTGACTCTGTTTTACCAGATGGCCCTTGTTTCTAAGATGGCAAACGCTCCCAGTAATCATTCAGTGCTGTGCTCGTTTTAGATGTTGTCACCTGGATTAAAACTCTCGCCAAGATGATCATCATTTCTTGTGTGTGGTCAACAGTGACGGTGTGCCTTCCCCAAATTCAGGCCTGAGATCCAGACTTTGAAAAACTGACAACGTGTCTTAAACCTCACCTTTCTCTGGGGTTCCCCCAGACCGCCATTGGCAACACAAGGCCTCCTCCCTTGGGTAAAATGAAGAACAGTGCAGACAATGGAATATATTTATTACTGCCATATTTAACCACCTCTTCGCAAGTTTGGAAGCCCCCCTGTTTACGAAGCCCGTAATATGGGAAAGTCAAGACTATTTATACACAAAAGGAATGTTGTTATGACTGTGTTGGAGCGACTTTGCGATCTCGCGTCGGCGGGAAGCTGCCACGTTCGCGTGGTGTGCGGCGAGGATGGCTCTGATTGCTGTGTTGTGAGGCCCTCCCCGCCAGTACCTGCAGGTTGGAAGGCTCTGCGAGGTAAACACACTCTCGTGACTGAATCCTGGGGAAGTACGTGACACCTTAAAAGAGATTCTGCTCTCTGGCCTTTGGACATTCTGTGCGGCCGGGCGGCAGCGGTGGCCTCCCGGGGGCCGTCTCCGGGGTCCCTGACTGTTGACGCGACAGGAAACAGCCTCACCAGACAGGCCGACACTTGCCACACTGTCCCCAGGGGCCAGGTCAGGGCCAGGGGCCCCTGTGCACCAGAAGCAGATGACCCGGAACTTGCAGTCCGGCCCGAGTCCACAGGGCAGGCAGGGGAGTTGGACGTGTCTCGCTGAGGTGGTGTGGGCATGAGACAGCACAGGCTGTAACGAAGTGTCTGTAAACGGATCTCATTCAACTGGCCCTCAGAGTTCAGGAGAAAATATCACAAGAAACTCTTAGTACAGGTGTGAAGCCAGTGATTCTTCAGAAAAACTGAAAATTCTGTGGGAAGTGATGGAAGGAAACCGCTCAGGACGGTGGTACCCGAGGGGTGGCCCTGGGTCCAGTCGGGACCGGGAAGCTCGGGGAGTCTGGTGGTTGGTTCACCCCCACTCCTCCCACCCCCCTAACCCCGACAGCAGAGGAGTCCTTGGGCTGGCAGGCTGGCGGGCAGGGCAGGTGGGCGCCCTCCAGGCTGCAGGGCCGAGGGCTGCAGGGAGGCCGGGTCAAGGCCTCGGGGAGGCTGAGGGACTGTGTTGTGGGCAGGACACCACGGACCTCCCTCCCGTGGCTTCCCCCACAGCCTCTGTGGGGAGCTCGAGCCCCTCTTCATAGAGCAGAGCTGCTGAGAGGAGCCTCGGTGTCGCCAGAGCCTGTGGGGAAGGGGTTCCCTCGCTGAAGCGTCGCGTTTAAAGGTAAGTCTCCTTGGTGAGGCGCCAGGGACCCAGGGCGCCCGTCCACGTGGAAGCAGCGCTCGCGGCCCCCAGGAAGCCGGCCTGATGGCTGCTCTAAGCGTGTCAGCCCTGGCCTGCCCGAGGCGCCAGCAACCAGCCGGACCTGGGGACTCTGTGACAGCTCCCGCAGTGAAGGCACCACGGGTGAAATCTGCTAGGAGTCAGTCTGTGGTCCTTGATTCCTGGCTGCAAAATTGATGAATCGTTAAGGACGATAAGGAAACACTTCTGGCGTGATGGGAGAGAAGAAAATACAGAGGCCAACCTTGGAGCCTGAGGTCATGGTTCGAGTCTATGACCCATACAAGCCGGCCGGCGCCCCTGCACCTTCACGAACAGAATGAGCCAAGCAGAGGGCACGCAGGCAGGCCTCAGAGGCGCTGCGGGCTCGGTTCCAGGCCACCGCAGTCATGCGAGGCACGCAAACTTTTTGGTTTCCCAGCGCGTATAAAAGTTACGTTTAAACTGCAGGCTATTAAGTGTGCCATAGCGTTATGTCTAAAAAACGTACATGCCTTAATTTTCTAAAAAATTTGTTTATTTGTTTATTTTTGGCCACGTTGGGTCTTCGTTGCTGCGTGTGGGCTTTCTCTAGTTGCGGCGAGCGGGGGCTACTCTTCGTTGCGGTGCGCGGGCTTCTCATTGCGGTGGCTTCTCTTGCAGAGCGTGGGCTCTAGGTGTGCAGACTTCAGTAGTTGTGGCTCGCGGGCTCTAGAGCGCAGGCTCAGTAGTTGTGGCGCACGGGCTTAGTTGCTCTGCGGCATGTGGGATCGTCCCAGACCAGGGCTCGAACCCGTGTCCCCTGCGTTGGCAGGTGGATTCTTAACCACTGCACCACCAGGGAAGTCCCATAATTTTTTTTTTAAATTTTACATGCCTTAATTTAAAACTACTTTGTCTCTAAGAAATGCTAACCATCATCTGAGGCTTCAGCGAGTCAGAATTTTTTGCTGGTGGAAGGTTTGACATAATGTGAGAACTACCAAAGTGTGACACAGAGACATGAAGTGAGCAAACGCTGTTGGGAAAATGGCACTGATAGACTTGCCTGACACAGGGTCACCCCAAAACTTCAGTTTGTAAAAAGGGCAGGGTCTGTGAAGCGCAGTACAGTGAGGGGTGCCTGAACCCTGTTAATGCCATGCAGGAAACCACTGATGTGGGTTTGACCACGACTGCTAAAATCCTTGATCTTGGCTCCCTGACATTTTCTCAGGATAAAAGGGCTGGCCCATGAAATAATGGATCTACATTTCCAGATTTTCTCGTCTGTATTTTTGAATCAGCGTCTCAGTGGACTGATGATCTCCCAGCCTCTGTCTGACCTGTGGTCTCCACCGGAAGGAGAAGAGAGCCTCCACGGGACACCCGGCTCTTCGGACACGGGGCCTGCAGAGCCCCTGCCTCACCGGGTGAGCCCCGGCACCGGGCAGGCCACCAGGTCCCCAGAAGAAGGACCAACACACTCACAAGTGACCTGGTGCTTCTACGAGACCTGGTGAGAATGAGCAGAAAAGCAGCGTGAGGGGGAAGTGGCGGGTGCCCACGCTCTGGCCTCACCTCGTGCTGGTGGAGGGTCAGTGCAGCTCCCGAGGACACCCCGGGGACCCTGCTGCTCAGCGACCCACCCACAAGCCAGTCCCTAACGAGGCACCATCCCTGGGACCTGTGCTTTTGTCCTTTTAAGTCCTGCCCCTGCTTTGCTCAGGGAGACAGTCGCATTTGTCTCCTGTTGCCGCATCAAAAATCAACACAAGTTCAGCAGCTTCCCACAACGTGTTCATTACCGCGCGGCTTGCATGGGGCACGCGTCTGGATGTGAGTTTGCTGGGAGCTCGGCCCAGGGTCTCACCAGGTGAAACCTGTGTCGGCAGGGCTGCCTGGGGTCCTCTTCCAGGCTAATCTGGTGGGTGGCATAATCCGTTCCTTGCGGTTGTAGGACTGAGATCCATTTTCTTCTTGCGGGGGTGGGGGTGTGGGGTGGTGGTGGCTGGGGCCTCAGGCTTTTGCACTTGGTCAACCCCATGGGCCCTTTCACAGCCCAGCGGGGCGAGAGAAGCTGAGGCTTTTCAGCCGCCTAGATGCATACTCTGCCTCAGGGAGCAACTTGCAGTCACGTCTGTCACGTGGGTGCGAAGGGCTATCCCGCTGAGGTTGGTCACACTCTTGGGGAGGAGATGGGCTGGGTGCCCTGGGGAGCATCTCAGAACTCTGTCCATTTCCCTGGTGTGTTCGTCTAAATCCTCACAGCTCTAAACTAACCATCTTGGCGTTTCCTGCATCACCAGACCACATCTCTCCCGCACGTAAACCCCCTTAGGCCTCATCGTACTTCACGTGAGAGCCCGGCACTCTCTCCCTTACCCGGCAGGCAGCTTCCTGGGCCCCAGCCTAGCTATTCACTTGTGGGTGTGGGTCCCCGAGAGGCTGTCCTGGTTGGTCTGGCGGAGGGAGCCCCTTACCTGCTTTAATCTCGCCATGTTTAAAATGACCTCATTCATCAGCAACTGGGTCTGCAGGCTGCCTGCCCTCTAACAGCTCCAAGAGGGCAGGAGCTTGGCATCCGGTGCAGTGCTGAATCCCAGTGCCTGGCACACAGTAGGTGCGCAGCGTTTGCTGAATGACAGCATGTGTGAACACGTGTCTGTGTGTCTGGTTGTGCCTCTGAGTGCCTGTGGTTTCTCCTCCCAGTGATCCTGGCTGCCTGGAATGTCCGGGTCCCCAGGATTGGAGCCAGAGTCTGAGTCTCAGTCTCAGTGGGGCTCGCTGGCTGACCCGCCTTGTCTGGCCTGGACTCCTAGGAGAGGGGATGTGGGTCCAGGGCTCTGGTCCGGCTGGGCTGGAGCTCAGGAGGACCACAGTGATGTTGCGGTGGCCGTTTAGTTCCGGTCTGTTCTCTCCTGGGCCTCTGTTCTCATCTGCGGCTATTTCCTGCCAAGGACCGGGGAGGTGGGCTCAAGCAGAGGGAACAGGATGGGGCAGGGAGGAGGGGTTTGCAGCCTTCCCCTGCCCTGTCCATCCTTGCCCAGGGGTGCCAGGAGTGTGCTTCCTCCTTCAGACTTCTGCACTGGGGCTGAGCCGAGAGCTGGATCTGCGATGCCAGGAATCCACCGACCTCCACGCAGGGCTGAGACAGGGAGGGCTCCGCAGGGAGTTTAGGGTGTGGCCCGGGTGCTTCCAGGCTCCTAGCTCAGCGCTGGGAGCTGACCCCACTCCCCTTGCAGACTGAGGGGCTGGACCTGGGCCGTCTCTGCCTCCCTTCAGCCCTGCCTGGACACCTTCCCTCTGTGGAGGAGCGACAGCCTGGCCGCCAGAGGCAGGAACAGAGGCCCGAGATGGAGCAATAGAGCGGTCGAGGCCTATGGAGAGAGACAGACAAGGGCGGGGGCGCAGAGGAGGGAGGAGGGCTGGGAAGGAGGCCACCAGCGCTAATATAAACCAGTTAGAAAAACAGGAGGAGAGGCCAGGCCTCAAGGCCAGCCAGGCAGGGCTTGTTTATCCAGAATGAAAGGCCCTTGAGGAGCTGGGGGTGGGGTGCGGAGACAAGTCCTGATTCCAGTTTGGAAAGGGGGCTCCGCCTCCCAGGGCCTGGATCCTGCTGAGGAAATGGGTCCGTTAGGTTGGGGGTGGGGCGTCCTCACAGCCCTGTGTCCTCCCAGCCGGTCCTACCTGTTGTCAACCCTCATTCCCTCTTGCTGCAGTAGCTGCAGCCTCCTCCCCTTGCCTGGAGCCCAAGAGTCTGGCTGGGCTGGGCTCCTTGCTTGTCTGAGGACTTGGGGACCAGGGCAGGGTTCAAGAGTGAGACTCCAGCCCACCAGGGCCTGGGGCCTGTGACCATAATTCAGTCCAAATGGGCAGTCCAAAAATGCACCGTGGGTTTTTGTGGTAGTTTGGTGGATTTCTTTTCTTTTTTTTTTTTTTTTTGAGGTTTGCTTAACTAGAAAGAGTGGGTTTGATACACGGTGCATGCTCTGTTATTTCACATTTGTTTACGTGACTTTGTAAGTTTTCCCAGAGCTTCAAATTTGTGCCTTCTGTTGGGAAGGCTCCCATACCCTCCTTCATTTCCTCCCCTCTGGGAGGGGCGGGGGGTGATCCTGGGAGCACCGTACCCGGGTCTGGGTGGTGTTTCTGCTCTTGATGGTGAGCAGATGGGGTGGGGCACCAGGACAGGGGGTCACCGGCTCCCCGCTCAGCTCTCAGGCGCCTCACCCCTCATCCCCCTGGCTGGCTGAAGATGACTGATGAACAGCAGTGCCCTCATGCTCTCCGGAAGGGGACCCCTGCCTCCCCAGGGCCCATGCGACTCTTATCCCCACCTCACAGTTGAGGAAATGCAGCCCCCAGAGGCGAAGGGTCACCACAGGGCCAACGGGAAGACCTGGTGGTCTGGCAGCCTGGGGTCCTTGGGGTCGGGCCCAGGATGCCTTTCTGCTGGCCTGCAGTGGGGGGATGCCTTGGCCAGTGTTCCCTTACAGAGGTGCTGGTGAGGAGGTGCTCCCCCCAGGACCCCAGACCTGCAGTGGCCCCAGAAGGGCTCCGTATGTATGTCACAGACACCCACAAGGCATCTGGGGCCATACCCTCAGGCCCCCCTGCCCCTTCTGGGCTGGGCTACTGCCACCTTCTCCAGGACCCAAGCCAGAGTGACTCCCCTCACCCTTGGGAACACAGTGGCCAAGGCCTGACACCTCCCACCAGGCCGGCCAAGGACCAAGGACCAAGGACCAAGGACCGGGGGAAGGCAGGGAGGCCAAGGGGCCGGGCAGGAGCGGAGGGGGGCGGTCTGCTCCGTGATGTCACAGCGGGTGCTGGGGAGGGGGAGGGGGAGGGGGGCCGGGCTGTTTTTCTGGAGAGTTAGAGCCTGAGTGAGACAAAGCGCCGGCGGGCCAGGCGGGCCAGGCAGGCGCCATGGAGCTGCGGGCCCGGGTCCTGCTCTGGAAACTTGTGCTTCTGCAGAGTGAGTTCGGGTGTGGGGGCGGGATCGGGGGGCAGGAGCCGCCGGTGGGTCTGAGCCCGAGCCCAGGGTTGGGGGGGTGCCTCAGCCGGGAAGGGGTGGGTCTGGGGGCCTCAGAGGGAGCTGCTCACCACGAGAAGGCTCCCAGGACGTGGAGGTGGTGAGGCCTCAGGTCAGGTCCCACAGAACTTCCCCTCACTGAACGCTGGAGACGGGCCGTGCAGGGAGGGAGGCCAAGGCGGGGGCTCCTCCTGGGGTCCCTGGCGCCCCCCACTTCTCTGGGACGCCCCTCAGGCCTGTGCTTCTCTGTTGTCAGGAGAGGAGTGGGTGGGGGACTGAGGGGGGCTCGCATGGTCTGCTCCCAGGCCCCTGAGCTCACCCCCCCACCCCACCCCTTCCGGGCTGGCCTGCTGACCCGGCACATTCCTCCATCCGGCTGGGCACCCGGCCACATCTCTGGAGCAGGAATTTGGTGTGTGGGGTGGCAGATGGTGGGGTCACTCCGCACTTCCAGCCTTCTCGTGCTTCAGACCTCTGCCCTTCGGGAAGGCCGAGGGGGCTGCTGGGTGGGGCGCCAGCCGTCTGAGGACCCTGGAGGGCTTGTGCGGCATGGCCCGGGGCAGGTGCCACACCGGATATGCACGTGCAGAAGCCCCGCAAACCAGCCCGAGGTGTCAGGCGCTGGTGCTCTTGTGGCCTTGCTGCAGTGATGGTTAGGGTGGCCACCATTCCTGAATGTGGCGCTTGGTGACAGGCACACATCCAGAGCTGGCCTGGCCCCACCACTCACCCGCAGCCTGGGCAGGTGGCCATGAGGATTAAGCGGGGGCCTGGGAGAGGTGGGGGGAAGGAGACCCCCGCCTCTGCCCTCCTGGCTTCTCTGGATTTACCCCCACCTGTTAAGAGGGTGTCCTTAGCACCGACCTCAGCGAGGACTATCGAAGGGGCCCAGGGAGCCAAGTGGGGGCCGGTTCGGGTGGGTGACCCCTCCCCAGTATGACTCTTGCTTCCTCTCCTTCCAGGCTCTTCTGTCCTTCTGTCCTCAGGTTAGTGACCACCCTCCCCTGGGAACCCTTGCTAGCCCCACCCTGTACCTGTCCCCTTGGGTCTCACCCCTCCCGCGGTCACTTCCCCTCTCCACCAGGGCCAGCCGGGCCCGCGACCCCCGGCAGCTCCGTGGTGTCCGAGTCTGCAGTGAGCTGGGCAGCCGGCGCCCGTGCGGTGCTGCGCTGTCAGAGCCCGCGCATGGTGTGGACGCAAGACCGGCTGCACGACCGCCAGCGCGTGGTCCACTGGGACCTCAGTGGCGGCCCGGCCGGCGGCCCCGCGCGCCGACTCGTGGACATGTACTCGGCGGGCGAGCAGCGCGTGTACGAGCCGCGCGACAGCGGCCGCCTGCTGCTGACCCCCTCCGCCTTCCAGGACGGCAACTTCTCGCTGCTCATCCGCGGTACGGCCCGAGGGACCGAGCGGGGGCGGGGCTGCGGGGGCGCGGGCGAGGCCGCGGAGCTCATCGCTGGGTTCCCCCGGTCCGTAGCGGTGGAGGAGACAGACGAGGGGCTGTACACCTGTAACCTGCACCACCATTACTGCCACCTCTACGAGAGCCTGGCCGTGCGCCTCGAGGTCACCGACGACCGTGAGTGTGCCCCCACCCCCGCCTGTGCGCTCCCACCCCCGCCCCGCTCCCTCCGGGCCCCCTGCCGGCCCGGGGTCCCTGACCGGCCTCGCTCCCCCAGCCCGGGCCGCCGGCGCGCACTGGGACGGCGAGAAGGAGGTGCTGGCGGTGGAGCGCGGCGCGCCCGCGTTGCTGACGTGCGTGAACCGCGCGCACGTGTGGACCGACCGGCACCTGGAGGAGGCGCAGCAGGTAGTGCACTGGGACCGGCAGCCGCCCGGGGTGCCGCACGACCGCGCGGACCGCCTGCTCGACCTGTACGCGTCGGGCGAGCGCCGCGCCTACGGGCCGCCCTTCTTGCGGGAGCGCGTGGCGGTGGGGGCGGACGCCTTCGCGCGCGGCGACTTCTCGCTGCGCATCGACCCGCTGGAGCCGGCAGACGAGGGCACCTACTCCTGCCACCTGCACCACCACTACTGCGGCCTGCACGAGCGCCGCGTCTTCCACCTGAAGGTCACCGAGCCCGCCGCCCAGCCGCCCCCGCGGGACTCGCCGGGCAACGGCTCCAGCCACAGCGGCGCGCCCGGCCCGGGTGCAGGAGGCACGTCTAAGGCCCCCTCCGGCCCCAAATCAGGGACTCCAGCGTTGCGGGGGGAGGGCCCCGCGGGCTGAGGCCGGCCCGGGTCGGCGCGCTGCGCGCCCCCTGACGCGGTCCCCGCCCGGTCCCCGCAGACCCCACGCTGGCGCGCGGCCGCAGCGTCATCAACGTCATCGTGCCCGAGGGCCGGGCCCACTTCTTCCAGCAGCTGGGCTACGTGCTGGCCACGCTGCTGCTCTTCATCCTGTTGCTCATCACCGTCATCCTGGCCACCCGACAGCGCCGCCGCGGAGGTGAGCGGGGGGGATGGCGGGGGCTCGCGACGCCAGGGCTGAGGCCAGCGCTAGGAGGTCTTCCCCGGCCGGAGGCGGGACTTGGGGCGCAGTGGCCCGAGCAGAGGGCCCCATGAGCCTCGTTGCCTGGGCTGGGGGGGCTGGGGAAGGGGGAGGCTGCCCCCAACACGACTCTCCCTCCCCAGGCTACGAATACTCCGACAAGAAGTCCAAGTCCAAGGGGTGAGTGCCCCTTCCGGCTCTCCCGGGGACCAGGCAGACCTGCCCACCGCTCTAACCTCCCACCACCCTCCCGCTTCCAGGAAGGATGTGAACATGGTGGAGTTTGCTGCGGCTGCCAGGGACCAGGCTCTTTACAGGAGGGAGGACATCCGACTAGGTGAGGGAGACCAAAGGGACAGACTGTGGCTCCCAGGCCTGGGGTGAGGGAGGCACGTCTCTGAGGCCTCACCCTGCCCTCTCCCTGCACCAGGTTACAAAAACAACCTCCTGAAGGAGAGGGTGGAGCTGTCCCACAGCCCCCTGCCCGCCAAGAGCATCGACTTGGACAAAGGTGAGCTGAGGTGCGGGGGGAGACCCCTGCCCATCTCAGAGCTGGGCTGTACCTCTTGCCACCCACTCAGAGCCCCAACACACCAGGCAGCCCTGCGGGCAGGAGTCCCCTGCCACTTCAGTGCTCCAGAAGTCCCTGGGCAGTCCTGATGGTAGTCTGCCCTGTTTCCCCCGCAGCAGAGGGGCAGAGGGCAGACACCCGCCTGTCCCCTTGGCTTCCAGAGTTCCGGAAGGAGTACTGCAAATAAGGCAACCCCGGGCTCCTGGCTGGGCCAGCAGCTCTGCCAGCTCTTGTCTGTCCACCTCGGAAGACTCTTCCTGCCCCCCATACAGCTCACCTGGCCCCCCTTCCAGCGGCTGGTCCCGCTGTCCTGGAACTTGGCCTGGACTGGTGCAGGGTGAGGCTGCCTCCAGACCCCTCTTGGGGGCCACCGGATCCTCATATGCGATCGTGGGCTCCTTAGGACTCTGCCGGCACTGCAGCCGGGCCCCTTCAGCAGCCCTCGGCCGGTGCTCTTCCCTCCTCGCATGGCCAAGACCCCGCTGATGTTCACCAGTCTCTCAGGCTCTCCTGGCCTCTGCCCACTGGGGCCTGGGAGCCCCACCTCTGCAGGGAGAGGGGCGTGAGGGGGCTCAGTGGGGATTCTTGGAGCTGGGGTCAGCCTCAGGCCTGGCACTCCCACCCCTTCCTTGCCCCGTCCTTAGGGGAGCTGCCTGCCAGCTCCCCTCAACGGCACCCCGAGTTACGCTGCCAGGCTGTCTTGGGCTCTGCATGGTAACCCGAGGACCGTGCACTCCAGGCCCAGGGCTAGTGTCCCTCTGTGCTGCGTCCGGCTTCCTGGGGCCCCCTCTCTGCTTTCCACCCTGCTTCAGCCCTGTTTCCAGCAAGCTGCCTTGACAGTCACTAGGCTCCATGTGATTTCTGATCCTGACTCCCTTCCCTCGGCCCCTCCTTGGGCTGGAGTCTGGGGGTGAGGCCTCATTTGACTCTGTTCTGGCTGAGGATAGGAGGGGGTGTGAAGATGGTTTTAGAGTGGCCAGTGCTGCCACTCCTGACACCCCACATTTGCTCATCCTGGGGAATTGCTATCATCTCAATAAAGACCACATCTGATTTTAGACTTGGCCCCAGGTATGCCTCTACAGCTCCCCTCCATCTCCCCGGGGGGCAGAGTCTGGCCCTTGGGGACCCCCAAGTGTTCTCCTTCATCTGAAGTCCTACTGTCATCACCCATTCCTTTGGGTGGGAAGTCTGGGTCTGGGTGTCCTGAGAAGGGCAACATCAGAGCTGATTGTGTGCACTTACTCCTGGTTGTGAAGCAGTTTCAGATCCTCTTCTGAGGGTTTATTGGACGTGAGAGAGGGTAGCATGTTGGTGGACGTGAGGACAGAGGGCAGACTGTGTTAGTTCAGTCCTCTGAGAAGAGAAGCAGATGCCAGGATGGGCTCAGTGAGTGAGGAAAAAGGGGGAGGAAGCAGGTAGCAGGAGAGCCCTCAGAGGGGTGCCAGCAGGACAGGAGGGGGAGGGAGGGGAGCTGCGGTAGCAAGAAGCCTGTTTCTCCAACCCTGACCCCATCCTCCAAGGCCCTCAGGGACAGCAGGGGGCAGGAGGGGGCGACTGTCACCCTAAGTTGGAAAACCCAGAGCGATGGGCTGAGATCCTGACCTGCTGAATGAGGAAACACAAGCCACCCACACGGGGCGGGGGGGGGGGGGGCGGTCCACAGGTGGCTCCCCTCTGCATCCGAGCTCTCACCCGGGGGAGGTGAGAACCCCGGGGTCGTTTTGATGAAGGCCCAGTTTCAAGCCCTCACACAAAGAAATAGAGTCATGAAATGTGTTCCTTACAGATCCGGGGGGGGCGGGGGGTGTGCTCGGGGAGCCAGGGGAAGGGCAGTCCTCCATCCAGGTCACCAGTGAGCAGGAGATGGGCAGCAGGGTAGCAAGCACCTAGAACTCGTAAGGTGGTTGCAGCAGCAGTCACTGACTTTCACGGGCTCAGCTCTGAGTGGTTATTTTAAAAGGTGCCCAGGAAAAAAGCAAGGCAGGAACTTGTGGTGGGAATCCTGAGCTTGGGTCCTCATCTAAACGTCCAGGTTCTGGATGTGAGGATTGTCATACAGTAAAATACCTGGGCAGAAACTCAAAATAGCTGCTTTCTCATCACACCCCCACAAGGACCCCACAGTGGCAAAGGCAGGGAGGGAGGCTGGGGCACGGAGCTGTGACTCCCCCCATCCCAGTGACCCCCGGTCCCACAGTGGCCACATGCCACTGGACAAGGCCCTTCCTGTCAGGGCTCAGGTTCTGGCCACACACTCAGGCCCCTTGCAGGGCCCCAGCCCGACCACATCAGCATCAGTCCCGGGATTGGCCTCTGGCTACCAGCCTCTGTCCTGTGACTTGGGCTGAGGGTCAGGTGGTCAGGTGGGAGAGAGGTTCAGAGGCAGGAGTGCAGCTGAGGCATCAGAGCCCCTGCATCTGTGTGACTGGCAGCCATTTGTGCCTGGCCTGGGGGATCTGGTCCCCTGGTGAGCTCTCAGAGTCTTCCTAACCCTGAACACCCAGAAGAGAGCCATGGTGTACCCTTCCTCTAAGGCAGTCCTGCCTGGGGAAACTGAGCCCCGAGGGGAGAAGGCCCAGGCTTGGCTGAGCGGGTGCCCACCTCACAGAGCCCAGGGGAGTGGAGGTCAGGACCCCTGCCTAGGCTCACCTGGGGGTGGTCCCCGGCCTGGACTCAGGGACTTATGGCCAAACTCTGGCTCCTCCAGTCAGTGATGGACTAATGAGGTCTCTTCTTGTGCTGGCCCACTGCGTGAGGATGGTCGTGACCTGACAGGTGGGAGAGTCCCAGCTCCAGCCAGCTTCAAGGGGGGGCGCTGGGGACGGGCCTCACAGCAGCATGTGCCGCCCACCGGCAAAACTCTCAGGCCACATCCTAGGGCCTCTCCCTTCTCACTCTTGCCAGCGTGGACCTCCTTCTAGTGGCCTCAAGTTTTCCTCCTTGGGTGGGGGAGGGAGAGCCGCTCTCCCCATTGGGCTGGACCCTTCACAGCCGAAGGGGCGCTGCTCCGAGTCTCCCTTGACCCCAGGCAGGAGGACCCCAGGCAGGTTCGATGGACAGCGGCCGGGAAAAGGATCCCTACACCTGCTGCCAGAAGCACCGTGCCCCTGCGTGCGCACAGCTGCCCGCACTGACCCCGTTGTCGCCTGAGCATCACATACACGTGCTCACACTTAAATTCCCTCGTCCACGCGTGCACCGGCATTCACTTGGCCCGTGTTTCTCGGAACCCCCGTGCGACCCGGCAGAGGGCGCGCCAGCTCGGAGCTGGCACGGGGGCGCAATGTGACCGAGTGTCGTCGGCTCCGGCCCGGACACAATTCTCAGCTTCCCGCGGTGCCCCCGCGGCCCGCCGATGTGACCACGGCGCCTCCGGACTCTGAAGAGAAGGAGGACCGGAGCCTGGCCGCGCGGAATCCCTCCAAGGGCTCCAGGCCGGGTGCAGAGCTTCCTGAGGGCCCCCACCCACCTCCTCCCCGCGGGGCGCGCCCGGCCGCCCAAGGGCCGAGAGCCGGGCGCCGAGGGCTGCCGGCCTGTGCACGCCGCGGCCGCGAGACGCGCGCGCCAGGGTCTCTGGGCCTGGACGCAGGCAGGGAGGCCCCGCCCTCGCCGCGCCCGCGCGTGCGCAGCCCCGCCCCCGGGCCGCGGGCAGCCCGGTGACGTCAGGCCCGCCGCTCTCTGGCGCCCCCCGCGGCCGCGCGCAGCAGGGCCCGCGGTCCCTTTAACGCGCGGCCCGAGGGGGCGGCGGCGGGGCGCACGGACGCGGCGGGCCTCGCGCCCTCCCTGCCTGCGTCCCGGGCTGGGGGCGCATGGGTGGCCGCGGGCGGCGGGGCAGCAGCCGGGGTGTGCGCGGGGCCGGGGCCGGGGCTGAGGCCGGCAGGGCGGGCGGGGCCGGAGCGGCCGGGCGGGGGCGCGGGGGCCTGGTCGCGGCTGGGCCGGGAGCGGCGCGCGGGCGGGGCGCGGGCCGGCGGCGGGGAGGCGCCCGCGTCCAAGGCCCGGGCCGGGCCTGAGCGCCGCGCCATGGCGGAGACCAAGATCATCTATCACATGGACGAGGAGGAGACGCCGTACCTGGTCAAGCTGCCCGTGGCGCCCGAGCGCGTCACGCTGGCCGACTTCAAGAACGTGCTCAGCAACCGGCCCGTGCACGCCTACAAATTCTTCTTCAAGTCCATGGACCAGGACTTCGGGTCAGTGGGCCACAGGGCCTGTGCGCGGGCGCGCGTGTGGGCACCTGTCTGCGCCAGGCGGGGCAGATCCTGGGGCTGTGACCCGGGCGGTGCCTCCCCGTGCCTGCGCACCCCGGTGAGGTGTGTCCCACCTGTCTGTGCCCTGAGCAGGGGACGCCTGGGCCCCTGACTGCCTGCCCAGGAGCCTGAGAGCTCTGGACGGTGGGCAGGCGAGGGTCCTGGCTTCTCCACCTGCCCTGGGTCCTGTCCTGAGTGTGTGTGACTTGCGGTGGAGGTCTGTAGTCCAGGTCGACCTCGAAAATACCACCTTGGCACCTGTCAGGCTCAGGGTTCTCTGCCTCCCTTATGTGGAGGGCAGATGCTTAGGGATGGCCTGGAGAGCTTGCGATTCATGGGGCTTGGGGTCAGAGGAGTGTCCGAGTATTGGGGGGGGAGGGGTTGGGGTGGGGACAGGGTGCCGGCCACCCAGTGGATTCCCTAGTTAGCATGGGGGAAATGAGGTGATCTGGGACAGGGGCACAGATCTGTCTGCTGGGGTCTGCAGACGTTTCTGGAGGCTCAGGATAGCCTCCTCCTGACCACCTTCTCCAGGGCCCTCGGGACAGGGCAGAGGTCAAGGGTCACTGGGGAACGTGGGGCTTTATTCCACCCGCCCCTGCCCTGGGGTTGCTGGCCACAGGGCCTCTGTCCCTGCTGAGCCACATGGCACTTGGGTTCCTGGGAGCGGCCCAGGCCAACTGCTGACTCGGGGCAGCTTCTGTGTCAGCGTCCCCATGTCTGCCCTTAGTGGTGGCTGTCCTGGCCGTGGGGACTTCCCGCTTGTGCTGGGCTGGGCCTCTGGAACGGTGAGCGGTGAGCTGGAGGCTGGCTGTCCGCTTGAGGCCTGACCCGGCACAGCCACGGGTAACCTGAGTCCCCTGCTCAGCGGTGCTGGGGCGGGGGCGGGGCGGGGGGGGGCACGCAGAGGCCTCGTGCGCCGAGCAGGTGTGCCTGGGTGCCCTCAGGCAGCCCGTGTCCTTGTCTGTGGCTGCGTCTCGGGACTTTGACATTGAGGCCATTTCCTGGATTCTGCGGTTTGCATGGGCCCTGGGCAGGCCCAGGTCAGGTCAGGCTGAGGCCACTTTGTGGCTCTCAGGAAGGCCTGAGGGACATGTGGGCAGCTGGACTCTCTCATACCTCCCCAACACCAGGGAGAGGCAGAGAAGGGGGCATGTGCTCTTGGCAGCCCCCAGCCCTGCCGGGCTCATGTTAGGAGCTCCCCCCAGGCTGGGCTCCACAGGGTGGGGCATTGATCTGGGGAGCCTGCCCTCGCTGGGTGATCTCCTGCAGTCTCACTGCTCTGGGTCTGCTCTGCTTTGGCTGTGAGTACTGGGTATGTGAAAGGGTGCTTTTGTTTTTAACTTAGTTTATTATTTCAACAAAAATTACTGAAGTCACACACACTCTGTCACAAACCAAAACCAGCAGGGAATGTGTGGCACAGTGTGTGCCCAGCCCCCTAGGTTGCTGCCCTTGGACCATGATCTGGGGTGCATCCTGAGGGCCCTGACCCTGGTCCTCCGTCTGGTAGCTGCTGAGCTGCAGAGACCTCTGCCCCCATCAAGGTGCACTCCCAGCAGAGGCTGGGCCTACTGGAGGATTTGCAGGACCCATGGGTGCCCTGACCTAGGAGGTCAGTGGGCAGGGAGATCTGAGTCTTGAAGCACGAGTAGGAGTTCTTCAGGTTGTCTCAGCATGACTGGGATGCGGGGGGAGAGAACAAGACTGGGCTAGTAAACTGGACTGGGACAGGGGGAGGGATTGGGGTGACTCTGGAAGGTGCAATGGGCAGACAGAGCAGGGGAGGCTCACCTTATTCCCCACCCCCAAGACCTCTGGTTTGTGGCCTGTTGGCCTCAGGGACCCTTGGAGAGGATCTGCCTCCTTCCTCCCCTCCCCTGAGGTCTACCTACAGAGCTCCAAGTTTTATTTATTCTGTAGAATCATTTACTCAGTGTAATAAATTTCCTTTGGGAGGGGCTGAATAGTCACTCACACTTTAGTATAAACGAGAGCTGGAGGCTCACCCTAGATACCTAGTGGATGTAGCTGGAGGTTGGGGAAAGTGGCGGCAGGTCCTGGCTGGGCTGGGGCAGCAGCCCCCTCATAAGAGGGGTGGCCTCAGATTGGGGACTATGAGGGCAACTGGTGAGCCTGGGCTTCCTGCCCCAACCACTCAGCCCACTGTGGGCTGGGCCCTGAGTTCCTGGCCACGGCTGGCCAGGAAGGGAACCCTTTCCCTTACTAAGTCTAAGGTGTGGCCACCGCCACGTGCTCTGGGCCGGGTCCCACTCCCCACGGGCATCTTTGGCTAAGTGGGTGGCGAGTCCTGTGCCCACCTCCCACTTTTCCCATGCAGGTCACAGGTTTTGTGTCCCAGCGAAGCTGGGGAGGGTCTCTGGACTTGTGCTGGGCTGGCCTGGAGGTGCCAGGCGTCGGGTTTGGTGAGTGGCAGTGCAGGGAGACGTCTGGGCCCAACCTTTGGGCTGAGCGGCAGAGGGTGAGGGTGTCTGGCTCACAGGTTTCTGCTGCCAGGGCTGCCTTGCCGATTCCAGGCCTGGCTGGACTTGGCAGTGGCCCTGGCCCCGGCATCTCTGCACCAGGAGCTCTGGCCTGTGGGGCCATCTGTCTGTGGGCCCTGGGGGGTGCAGTGGGGGGCTGCGCTTGGCCTGGCCCAGGCTGCCCGAGCTCCCACTCTGCCCGCCATCTGGGGTCAGTGCCCCCAGTGGTGTTGGGTCACCCCCCGGAGCTTGTGGCAGGGCTTGGAGGACTGGGACCCGCTCACCCTGAGGCCTGCAGAGCCTGAGGCTGGGCAGGAGGCAGTGAGGGGACAGAGGAAGGCTCTGTGGGAGCTGAGGACCCCGACCCATGGGGGAACCCTGTGCCTCTGTGGACACAGTTGGGGCCATCCCACTGGGCCTCTGGGAGCCCAAGGGTCCCCCTGGGCCCCTGACTCAGCTCCAAGGGCCCCGCTCTGAGCAGATTGCTTGGCGGGGCGAGTCTGTGGGGGCAGCGGGTGGGGCTGGGCAGCCCAAGTTCTAGGGTAACTGGGATTTCGCCAGGAATTCTGAGGTTGTGGGCAAGATGCCAACGGGGGTGCCCCTGGGTGGCCACCACGAGGTTCAGTGTCTTCACTGACCACCGCTCCTGAGGTCTGCTCTCAGACCCGGGAGGCCCGGCTCGGGAGGGAGCCCTGGGGTTGTGTGGGGGGCATTTCCCCAGGCTTGGCCGAGGCCTCCCCCAACCCCACCCCCAACCTTGTCCCTATCCCTGGCCATCGCCGGGGGTGGGCAGCGTTGTGCCCCTGTGCCCTTTGTCCTGGGGGCTGGGGCACCTGCCCCTTCCTCCCTGCTGTCCCGGCCTAGCTGCCCCTCAGCGCCCCAACGCCCGGCGGAGGGCAGGACGCGCCGTAGTGCAGGCTGCAAGGTGTGCGTTTCGCAGGCTGGAGAGGGCCGGGGAAGCAGGGCCTCTGGGCCCTGGGAGGGGCGTTCGTGTGTGGGTGGGCTACATGGGGGCCTCAGGCAGCCCCGGGCGGCGGGTCATCTGGAGGCCCTGGCCGTGTGGGCACTCAGGGTGCTCCTGGGCCCCCCTGCCTGGGGTGTCCGCCTCTGGGGGAGCCAGGCAGGCCCCATGGTGTGAGTCAGAAAGGGCGGGGGCGGGGGGGCGGCAGGGGAGGCTGCAGGCCAGGCCACCTGGGCTGTGAAGTGGGAACCAGGTCCCTCCCGGGTCTCTGTTGCCGCAGTCACTCAGAGATGGTGCTCGGGGCCTGCTGGGCCCCCGGGAGGGCTTGCTGCAGCCCCCTGTCTGTTGGCTGCAGCTGGCAGAACCCCAAGCGTCCCTAGGCCACCGCAGGTCTTCCTGGGGTGACAGCCTTCGGTGTGGCCTCCTTGACTAAATCTTGGGCTGGGCCTCGGCCTCCCCAGAGCTCAGCTCTGCCGGACTGTGTTGCGTGAGTGGGGGCCAGAAGCACAGTGTCTCCTCCTCACTGGGGAGAGGGGCGTCCTGAGAAATGACTCTTTCTGTCCCTTGTTCTGTCCACCTCATCTGTGCCTGTGTGGCTGGCCCTGGGATGCGTCTGGGGGGGTCACCGAAGGACCCTGGCGGGGTGCCCCCTCCCTCCCAGGCTGGCCCGTCTCCTCCGTCCACTCTGCCCTGAGGCCTTGGGCCCTCTCCTGGTGGGTGGGAGCGTCGTGTGCCACCTGCTGCTGCCGAGGACTAGCCGAGTCGCGGTGTCTGGGCCCAGCGGGCCGCAAGGCCGCTTCCCGCCTGGTCTCCCGGCTCCTGTTTCTGCACTGGGCCCAAGTCCCAGGTGTAGGAACCTGCCACGCCGGGCAGGGCTGGCCTCCAGGGGGCAGGGCCTCGGGGCACTCCTGCTGCAGGCCCCGCCCTGCCTGCCCTGCTCTCTGGGCCTCCGGGAGGCCGCAGTGTGGGATGTGTCTGGGCCACAGCACTGCCCACCCTGCCCCGTGGCCCTTCCCCTGCTGCCCTCCTCACCCTTTTGAACCTGACACCTGGACCTCCCCAACCAGTTTCTGACCCCAGGGTCATTGGCCTCCTTCCCAGTTAGCATTGCCCTGGCCCTTGGTGACCTGCCTCTCCCACCCCACCCCAAGCCCACCTGACTGTGGGCAGCATTAAAGGATAGGCCAGGGCTAGCCGCTGGGCAGTGGGTGTGGCTGGTGGGGCTTGCTGCCCTACAGGGCCTGAGGCTTCTCTGTGGGCCCAGCTGGCCCTGGGCTTGGCTGCCCTTCCAGGTCTCGAGTTGGGCTGGTGCCACGAGTGGGGGTCTGTTTCCATCCCCCTGGCTGGGCCGATGGGCCAGGAGGGCGGCGGCCTGCGCTCGGAGTGTGTGCGCGTGGGTCTGCGTGTGGTGCTCTCTCGAGCTGCCCGTGTCTGTGGGGTCTGACTGCGTCCGCGTCTTTGCTGAGGCCTGCTGTGGACCAGGCCCTGTTCTAGGCTGGTGGGGTGGGCTCTGCCCTCACCATCCACAGGCCGGGGGGGGCACAGAGGCGCAGAGCAAGGCAGATACTCGCATTTTAGGGCCGTCCAGGCAGTGACTCTTGGTGCCGGGAGTGTCTGGGCCCCCTTGGACCTGGGCCCTGGAAGGGACCCTTGGAAGGATGGTAAAGGTTCCTGGGAAGGGAAGTGCTGGGTGGGGGCGTCCGCACAGGCTGACACCTGGGCGTGTGGCTGGATGCCCCGTGTGGCCCGCCCCCCCGGACGAGCTGGGGGCCCTCCTCCAGGGCCCAGTTCTGGGAGCAGGCCCGCCTGCAGTGACCTCACGGCTGCATACGCCCGCAGGGTTGTGAAGGAGGAGATCTCCGACGATAATGCTAGGCTGCCCTGCTTCAACGGCCGCGTGGTCTCCTGGGTGAGTCCACGGGATGCTGGCAGAGGGCCCTGGGCTGCTGGGAGTGGAGGAGGCTGGTCATCTGTGCCCCGGTGCCCTGCCAAGGGTCATCTGGAAGCTGGTCTCTGAGCCCTGCTCTCCTCCGCAGCTGGTCCTGGCTGAGGGCACACACTCGGATGCAGGGTCTCAGGGCACTGACGGCCACGCAGACCTGCCCCCGCCTCTCGAGCGGACAGGTGGCATCGGGGACTCCCGGCCCCCCTCCTTCCAGTAAGGACTCTGAGGGGTGGCGCTGAGCCCAGTGGTTCTGAGGGGCCTGCGTCCTGCCAGGCCTGGTAGGGGTGGGGAGGGGCAGCTGAGCAGGGACCCGCGGTCAGTAGGCGCTGGTCAGCGGAGGAGGGGCGGGCGGAGAGGCCTGGAGCAGGCCAGCGGGCGGATGGGGGCCCCTGCTGGAGTCGGGGTCCCACCAGACGAGGGGAGCAGAGGAGCTGGGAGGGCGTTCGAGGCGTGAGTGGCCCGGCCGCCCCAGCCCAGCCCCCCTCGTCGGCACAGCCCGAATGTGGCCGGCAGCCGAGATGGGATGGACAACGAGACCGGCACGGAGTCCCTGGTCAGCCACCGGCGGGAGCGAGCCCGACGCCGGAACCGCGAGGAGGGTAACGAGGCCGCACCCTTGACCTCCCCGGGACCCCAAGGGCACCCCAAGCCCCTGCTGACCCCCAGGTACTGCCCTGTCCAGCGGGGGTCCCTTGGCAGAGGTTCCAGGACCCTAGTGGCTCCCCCAGCAACCCAGCAGTCACCCTGCCAGCTCCCAGGTCAACAGGTGCTCGAGGCTGCAGGGCCGCCCGTGACCTCCAGGGGACCCCACGGCCAGCCCCCCTCCCTGCTGTCCCCACAGCCGCCCGGACCAACGGGCACCCGAGGGGGGACCGGCGGCGGGACTTGGGGCTGCCCCCCGACAGCGCGTCCACCGTGCTGAGCAGTGAACTTGAGTCCAGCAGCTTCATCGACTCGGAGGAGGACGACAACACCAGCCGGTGGGCGAGGGCGGGGGCGCGAGGCGGGGCGGGGCGTGTGCGCAGGTGCGCGCGCGTGTGTCCGTGTGCATGTGCGTGTGGGCAGGGTCCCTGCTGGTGGCTCGCTGTCTTGGGGGGGCGGCTTTCCCCAGGTCTGGCCCCACCCCCGCCCCCTGGCCTCAGTTTCCCCAGCTGCTTGGGGGAGGGGGTGGCCAGGCCCTGACTCTGCGCCGACCCCCAACCCCTCCAGGCTGAGCAGCTCCACGGAGCAGAGCACCTCCTCCCGGCTCATCCGGAAGCACAAGCGCCGGCGGCGGAAGCAGCGCCTGCGGCAGACAGACCGGGTAGGTGTGGGCCCGAGCGGGCAGGTGGGTCCCAGCCGCGGTCGCACCCGCAGCCCCTCACCTGGCGCCGCCCCGCAGGCCTCCTCCTTCAGCAGCATCACGGACTCCACCATGTCCCTGAATATCATCACCGTCACGCTCAACATGGGTGAGGCCTCGGCGGGGCGGGTCCCTGGGCTGGGCACGGGGTCCTCGGATGGGGGGCACCTGCTCACCCCACCTCTCTGCAGAGAGGCACCACTTCCTGGGCATCAGCATCGTGGGCCAGAGCAACGACCGGGGTGACGGCGGCATCTACATCGGCTCCATCATGAAGGGCGGCGCCGTGGCCGCCGACGGCCGCATCGAGCCGGGTGACATGCTGCTGCAGGTGCGGGGCCGGGGGAGCCGCCGGGGGGCCAGGGGGCCGGCCCCCGCACCCACCGCGCTGACCCCTCGCCCCCAGGTGAACGACGTCAACTTTGAGAACATGAGCAACGACGACGCGGTGCGGGTCCTGCGGGAGATCGTGTCTCAGACAGGGTGAGGCGCGGGGCGGGCGGGGCGGGGGCTGAGGGGTGGGGGGTCCCCCCAGGGCCTCGCCGTGTGACCCGCCCTCCCCGCAGGCCCATCAGCCTCACTGTGGCCAAGTGCTGGGACCCGACGCCCCGGAGCTACTTCACCATCCCGAGGGGTGAGTGACCCCACGGGGCCAGCGGGGCGGGGGCGGGGGGTGCCCAGCGCAGCCTGAAGGTCCTCTCTCCTCTGCGCCCCTGTGCTCTGCTTTCTCTCCCGCCGTCTGTTTGTTGCCGCGCGGTGGCCGCCCAGCTGACCCCGTCCGGCCTATCGACCCGGCCGCCTGGTTGTCCCACACGGCGGCGCTGACCGGAGCCCTGCCCCGCTACGGTACGAGCCCCTGCTCCAGCGCCGTCACGCGCACCAGCTCGTCCTCACTAACCAGCTCGGTGCCCGGCGCTCCGCGTAAGTGGCGGCTCACGAGATCAGGGAACTGAGGCCCCAGGCGAGGGCCTGGCCGCGGCGCCCACCTGGCACAGTCGCACCCGAGGGCCGTGCCAGGCTCGAGCGTTTGCGCTGCTGCCAGGCCCGCGTGGTCAGACGCGTGCGGCTCCGACTGGGCCCCGCCTTCCTCCCGGCCTCTGTTCACGTGGCGGAGGCGGAAGACGCCTGGAGGGGCCCGGCCAGCCCAGGGGTCTGTGTGCGGGGCGGGGAGGGGCGGCTGTCTGCGTGGGGCCCTCATCCTGCTTTCCTGCCACTAACAAGACTAATAGCCCTGAGCTCGCGGGGGAGGGGGTTGAAGAGGCCCGATCTCCGCCCATGGGGCTCCGGTCTGCAGGGCCGGGGGACCTCGTCCTGGTTGGACCCGAGATTCTGAGGAAGCGCCTGCAGGGTAGGAGACGAAGGCCCACCCCCGTGCCGCCTCCCTGATCTGCGGGGCTGTCAAGCAGTGGGGCTGGACCCCCCAGTCACTGGGCCAGCAGAGCCTGGCCTCTGAGGGCTGCGGCAGGTGGGGCCTGGGGTCCGTCTGACCCCAACCCCATCTGTCAGCCACCCGGGCTGAGGAGGAGGCCGTGCCTTGCAGAGCTGGAGGAAGTGCCGCTGACGGTGAAGAGTGACATGGGCGCTGTCGTCCGGGTCATGCAGCTGCCGGACTCAGGCCTGGAGATCCGCGACCGCATGTGGCTCAAGATCACCATCGCCAACGCCGTCATCGGTTAGGGTCCCAGGGCCAGCAGAGGGGGCGGGGCGGGGACGGGGCGGCCGGGGGCCCCTGCCTGACGTCCGCCTGCCGCGCCAGGGGCGGACGTGGTGGACTGGCTGTACACGCACCTGGAGGGCTTCCGTGAGCGGCGGGAGGCGCGCAAGTACGCCAGCAGCATGCTGAAGCGCGGCTTCCTGCGGCACACGGTGAACAAGATCACCTTCTCCGAGCAGTGCTACTACGTCTTCGGGGACCTGTGCAGCAGTGAGTAGGGGCTGCGGGGCGGGGTCCCCAGAGGGCCCGCCCACCCCGCCCTCACCCCCACCCCCACCCCCGCCTCCCCCTCCGCAGATCTCGCGGCCCTGAACCTCAACAGCGGCTCTAGCGGGGCCTCGGATCAGGACACGCTGGCCCCGCTGCCCCACCCGGCCGCCCCCTGGCCCCTGGGGCAGGGCTACCCCTACCAGTACCCGGGGCCCCCACCCTGCTTCCCGCCCGCGTATCAGGACCCCGGCTTCGGCTACGGCAGCGGCAGTGCTGGCAGTCAGCAGAGTGAAGGTGAGGGCCTCCCGCCCGGCCGCCACACCTTCCCCACCGCCTGGCCCTGCCCTGTGTGCCGGCTCCCCCGCCCTGTGCGCTCCCATCCGCTCTCTGCTTGGGCCCTGGGTGGCTCCTTCTAGAAGGGGCGAGTGGTCGAAGGGGGCCAGGGAGAAGAACCCAGAGGCTGCAGGGGTTGCGTGTGGGGGCCGGTGCTTCAGCCGTGGCAGAGGCCGGAGGTGGTGTGAGAAGGATGGGGGCGTCGGGGTGTGGTGGCCCCGGTGGGGGAGCGGCACGGGGACCCCAGGACACAGTGGAGGACAGAGACCTCCGCCTTCCACCTGCAGCCGGAGGTGACAGTTTCATAGACGGCCCAGCCCGATGCTGGGATGTGTGGGGCAGCTGAGCGGGAAGCTTGGGGTGTCCCTGAGGAGGGGACCTGTTGGAAGTGTCCCGAGGCTGAGTGGGCTCAGTGAGGCCCGTGGGCCCATGCCCCCAGCGTCCGGGGAGAGGTCTGGTGGCTGGCCCAGTGGACCCAGAAAGGGATGAGGAGACAGGAGAGTGGATCGGAGGGTAGCGGTGTCCAAGGGGAAGCCGTGTTGGGCACCTGTGGACCCTGGACAGGCCCAGCCGGCGGGGTCACGCCCTGGTAGCAGGGTGTGGGTGCCCAGCCGGGCCTGCTGTGTAACTCATCTATCCCTTGCTTTGTGCTGGGCAAGCCTTAGACTGAAGGACTAGCGGAACGGACCCTCGGGGCCGGTAAGCCAGGGTCCTGCCCGGCGTCCCTCCCGGCACGTCCCCAGCCAGTGGGCGTCTTCAGGTTCCCGACACTTCCTGAGCCCAGGAGGGGCTGAGCCGAGTGGCCAGCCAGGGCTCCGGGGTCAGATGAAAGGCGGGTCTTGGGTGGGGAGCCCAAGATGGCCGGCAGGTGTGCCGAGCACACACGGCCTTCTCTGGGCCTCAGTTTCTCAGCTGCAAGACCAGGCCCTCGGTTCAGGCACTGGGGTGAGGAGTGGGGGCACTGAGCTGGCCCCAGTGTCCCTGCCTGTCTGCCACTGCCCCCCCTGCACCACCCCCGTCCCCCCCCCCACCCCCCCGCTCCGGCCTGCTGTAGCTGCTCCTGCTTCCCTGGGCGGGGCCGGCCCAGCCCTCGTGTCTGCATGGCTCCCCCCCTCCACCTGCACCCCGGCTCAGGACCACCAGGTTCTGCCCCTGGTTGTCTTCGCAATGGCCGGCTGTCTTGGAAGAGGCAAGGCCTGGCACTGACCGTCCCATTCCTCTCCCCCCTTCTTGACCCCAGGAAGCAAAAGCAGTGGGTCCACCCGGAGCGCTGGCGGGAGCAGCCGTCGGGCCCTGGGGCGCGAGAAGGAGAGCCGGTCGGCTGGAGCTGGGGGCAGTGGCAGCGAGTCGGACCACACAGTGCCCAGCGGGGTGGGCAGCGGCGGCTGGCGGGAGCGTCCTGCGAGCCAGCTCAGCCGTGGCAGCAGCCCGCGCAGCCAGGCCTCGGCCGCCGCCCCAGGGCTCCCCCCGCTGCACCCACTGACAAAGGCGTACTCGGTGGTGGGCGGGCCGCCTGGGGGGCCGCCTGTCCGGGAGCTGGCTGCTGTCCCCCCAGAGCTGACGGGCAGCCGCCAGTCCTTCCAGAAGGCCATGGGGAACCCCTGTGAGTTCTTCGTCGATATCATGTGACCAAGGAGAGAGTGCTTCCAGCCTGGCCGTGGGGCAGCCAGCGGTCCTGCTGCCCCTGCAGGAGGGTGCTGCACCTGGAGCTGTGGCCTTCGTGGCCTTCCTGGGCCAGACCAGCCTCTGCTTTGTGCCATGGGGTCTGGGCCTGGCCAGAGTGGCAGCAGGCTAGAGGGGAGGGGCTGAGGGCAGCCCAGGCCACCGTAACCTGGATGGCAGCCCGTCCACTCCTGGCCAGAGCAGCTGTGTCTGTGCAGACCCTGGTGGGGGGGCCTCCATCTCCCTGTGCTCAGGCAGGTCTGACCTGCCCCCCTTGGCGTGTGCCTCAGGGACCCGCACTCGCCCACAGTGCTGTGCACAGGGCCTCAGGTTGAGCTGAGAGGTGGCCGTTAGGCCTGGGCCCCCCTCTTCACCCGGTTCACAGGCCCCACCCCCCATCCTGCCCAGGCCGGGGTGGGGGGCCCTCTCGGGGGTAGGGTCCTAGCCCCGAGGCCTCTCTGTGGCTGCCCAGGGTAGGGATCTAATTTATTTATTTATTGCCTGGCCTGTGTGCTCCACGGGGTGGCGGCCAAGTCAGCTGTCCCCCACTCCCAGCCACTGGAGCAGAGTTTCATGTATTCCCCCCCACACCCCGCAGGGACACACGGTGTGTCGGAAGGTGTGCGGGAGGACGGTGAGGGGGAGATGGCAGGAGAGGGAAGGTGACCCTGAGGGCGAGGGTCACAGATGCACACAGCTGCTGCCGGGGCGGGGTCTGGGGCAGAGGGCGTGGCCAGCTCGCCCCTCCCCGCAGTCCTGGGGTGGCCGCCCGCCCACGCACGCACGCACGCACGCACGCTGCTCCCGCCCAGCGTCGCTGGCCTGCACACGTCTGCACTGTAGATACCGAATGGAGCTGGAGCGTCCTCCGGATAGTTAATAGAGCTGCTTCTGTGTAAATGCTATTTTAAACACTAAAAAGCATTTAATTTTATGGGACTGACGTGTGATCTGTGTCTCTTTTTTCCCACTTTAGGAGATTGGGGTGCAGGGGCCGGGTCAGCTTCCCCAGGGTCCGGCCGAGAGCTGACCCAGGACTGGCTGGGTGCTGTCCTCTGGGTGCCAGCTCAGCGACAAGGCCCTGGCTGCAGCAGTCCTGGCGGGCGGTCTTCTGTCCGTGGTGCTGGGGTGGGGGCGGGGGGGGGGGCGGGGGGGAGGGGTGGTCTGTCCTTGCGGCTGGTGCTGGCCTTGGTGCTGACCCCCCACCCAGGCCGGGCTCTGTCCGCGGTGCTGGAGGTGACTGACCACATTCTACTGGCTCACTGACCAGGGACAGAGAAGGAAGCTGGGTGCCCCCTCCTTCCTGAGCGGGTCTCTGCCCTGCACTGGGGCCCACAGTCAGGCACACACCCCTGCAGAAGGGTCAAGAAAGTCCCACCCCACCCACCAACCTCCCACTCCTACGATGCTTGGACAGGATGCTGGGTGGGGGCCCCAGGCTGGGCCCAGCCAGGCAAGTGGTACCCAGCTTTGCCTTCACATGGTTTGGCTGGGGGCTTTCCTGAACGCTCAGCCTGGGCTACGGGGGGCCCCGAGGAAGCCTCCATGAGCCTCTGTCTGGAACAGTGGCGCTGGGTCACCTGTGCAGGCCAGGGCTTGGCTGGTACAGGGACAGAGCCTGACTCTGGGGCCCCAGGGGTTGAGATCCCACGGAGCTGAGGCCCCTTATGCACTCTGGAGGTCACTGTGGGGTCAAGGTCAGCAGAACGTAGGGCTGGGGAGTCGCAGCGGAGTTGGAGCACTGTCTGCAGGTTGCGGCATAGGGACTCAGTCTGGGGGCACCTTGACTACGTATGAGTTCACTGGGGTGAGGTCACTGGGTCAGGGGTCGCTTGTTTTTTCCCTGAGTCTCCTCCCCGCCCCCACTGCCGCCTCGCCCTCTGGCATCGCCAGGACCCCCTCCCAGGAAGAACTCAGGGGTGTTGAGGTCCGGCCGCCACAGCAGCAGGTAGCACTTAGGCAGGTGGAAGGTGCCCAGGATGCCCAGCACACAGAAGAGGATGGCACCCATCTGCACGGCGGGCTGGGAGACCACATGCACGTTGGCAAAGAGGGGGACGAAGGAGACCCAGGTGATGAAGTAGGCCAGCATGGCAAAGGTCAGGCCGCGGGCGCCGTTGTAGCCCCTGGGCTGGCTCTTTACCAGGAAGGTGCCCAGGAAGCAGAGGAAAGCCAGCGTGGCGTTGGTGGCGTGCACCAGGCCGAAGCTGACCCAGGAGTGCACGTGGCAGTGCACCAGCGCCTCCGTGGGCGGCACTTGCCAGCCTGTCGCCGCCTCCGGTGGGAAGGTACCAGCCAGCGCCCCACAGGCGGCTGCAGAGCTGGTCTGCCCAGCTCGGCGGCAGCTCTGACCCCACAAAGATCTCAGCCGCCTGCAGGAAGGGTGTGCTCCGGCAGCCGGTGAGCGGGAGGTGGTGCAGCGGTGGCTGGGCCAGGCAGCTGGCAGGGCTGGGCCGGCCGGGAAACAGGAGGACGCTGAGGCAGATGAGGCCCAGGCAGAGCAGGCCTGCGCCCCCCCACCCCCCGAGGCCCGAACCATGGGCTGTGCCGGCGCCAGATGAAGAGTCCCAGGGCTGCCAGCACCAGGCCCAGAGCCAGGCCCAGAGCCAGGCCCAGAGCAGAAGCAGCCCCAGGAACTTGGGCCGGCGGGGGAGGCACCGGTGCTCCAGTCCGGGGACCCGTGGTCCTGGTCACACTTGCTGCAGAGGGTGTCGTCTGGGGCGGGGGGAGGAGAGGGGGGTGCTGGGGGCCGTCGGCTTCCCCCAGCCTCACCCCTGCCACGGCCTCTGGCCTCAGAGCCAGGCCTGTGCCCCTGACCCTGCGGGGACCCGCCCTCGCTCGTGCGACGGTGTGGGAAGGCCCCCCGGAGGGCTCACCTGGGTGGCGCTGGTAGCTGCCAGCCTTGCAGTTGGCGCCGTCGTAACAGCAGGAGCAGAAGCCCTTCACACCGCGCACCTGGCCCTCCCTGCACTGCCGCGAGCACTGGGGCTGCCTCAGGCAGGGCTGGTGCTCACCTGGCTTCCCTGCGTGTGCCAGCTCGTCTGGGAGTGCCAGAGCTGCAGGCTGCCGTTGAAGGTGCCCACGGTGCGCAGTGTGGGCGTCCCGTCCCGCCGTGCCCACAGCTTCAGGTCGTGATCCACGCCCACGTTCCCGCTGTTGTCAAACCGCAGGCTCAGGTGGTGCGTGTTCTCCGGGAGCTGGCGGGGGTGGGGGTGGGGGTGGGGGTGGGCGGGGTGCCCCCCCCCGGCCCAGACCTGCCCCCACCGTCCCTCCTCCCTGGGGGCACTGGTGGCACAGCTCCCGTGCCCTCACCTGCCAGGGCCGCACGGGCTCCCTCGCAGGGCAGCCCGAGGCGTCGCAGAGCAGCGTGTTGTGGAGCGCCTGGGCCACGCCGTACACGGCTGCGAAGGCCGCGAAGGTCTGGCGGTGCAGCAGCCCGTCGGTCTCGTTCTCCAGGGTGATGCGGTCACACTGGGGGCAGCGCGGCCCCACCACGTGCTCCTCCAGGCCTGGCTGCCCTGCGTCCGGCGAGGCGCAGTAGGCGGGGGCGGTGGCCAGGGCCAGGCGCGTCCGCACGTAGGACGGGAACTCGGGCATCTGGGCGCCCTGACGCGGGACGCCGAGCACGGTGCCCACCCGGTCCATGCCGGGCAGCGTCATGACGAGGTTTGAGGGCAGCCAGGCCTCGCTGGCCACCCACACCTTGGGCGAGAGCCTGCAGCGGATGCTGTAGCTGAAGAGGGTGCGGGCAGTGCAGGCGGAGGAGAACACCACACCACCTGCACGCTGCTCTGGTTCACCCGGCGCAGCAGGCCCTGCGCGGAGCCCAGCCGCGGGCTGCCGGCTCGGGGCAGCGGCACCCAGCCCTCGTGCGCGATGCAGGTGCTCTTGGTGTCAGCCAGGCCAAAGAAGAGGCTCAGGCCCTGCCGGCTGTACTCGTCGTCGCCGCCCACGGCGGCCACCCAGGTCCAGTGCAGCTCCCGCGGCAGCTCCACCCCGGCCGCCGCCTGCACGCGGTCGCTGAGCACCGTGCGGAAGAGGGACGGGAACGTGTTGCGGCTGCTCAGCCTGTCCGTGCTGGCGCCGTAGCTGACCTGCGGGCCCAAGGCAGCTCCTGACGCAGGGGCTCCCGAGGCGGGCAGGAGCGGGGACGCGGGCTGGGGGGCGCACGTGGGGCATGAGGAAGAAGCTGAAGAACTTGCCGGTGACCAGGGCGACCTCGGACGAGTGGGGCCCGATGACGGCCAACACGTGGGGCTGGTACTGCATATAATCGCAGTAGGCGGCGACGCTGCGGCTGCCGGCCTCGGCCATGAACACCAAGCCGGGCTTCATGGCGACCACGGGCTCCCAGCACGTGTCGAGGAGGTCGTAGCCCAGGCGCAGCCCGGGGATCAGGGTGGACCCGCTGTTGATCTCCTCCACGGCCATCGTCGTGGCCAGCGCCCAGAGCAGCCCAGGGGACGAGAGCGTCCTCAGCTGAGCCCAGGGGGGAAGAGCCCCCCAGCATGTAGTCCCCTGGCCGGCTGAGCTGCCGGGACAGGCACAGCGGGGCCCCTGCCCTGACGCCCAGGACAGCCGTGAGGCCCAGGAGAGCCAGGCCTGGCATGGCAGGTGGCAGCTTCCAGCAGGGACAGCAAGTGGGCAGACTGACCGGGGCCCCAGATACGGGGAGTCGGGGCGGGGAGGGGCGGAGGATTTGTTTAGCAAAGCACTTGCCTGTCCTCACCTGCCAGCTCGGGGCCCTGGAGACGTCCTCCATCTCCTGGGCCCCACAGGTGTGCTCACATTGGACTCTTATCCTGATGCCACCACTAGGCTCTCTGGCTGACAGTGACCCGGGCAGGCAGGCTTTGGGCAGCCACTGACTGCGACCTTGCTACCTGCCTGTGCCCAAGCCCCTGGCACCCACCTATTCCTGGAGAGGAGTCACCCCGGACCCGTCTGCCAGAGGGGCCTGGATTCTCCGGCTGCCTGAGACAGGCTTGGAGGTGCCAGTGCCCCAGGGAGTGGGCACAGAAACACTCCCTCCAGCCCTGGGGAGGCAGTCGGCAGTCGGGGCGGGGGAATGCAGGAGTGGCTCCCTCGGCAGGCCCAGGGGCAGCCTGCGGGGGGGTGTCCCACAGCCCTGCAGACCAGCCAGGAGGACAGTGGATGGCTGGCTGGCCCGGCTTCCACCCCGCGGCTGGGGCGGGGAGGGTCCCGAGGGGGAGGCCGTGGGCTCTCGGCCTGCCTGGGGACAGTGCACCTTGAAGGTCTAAGGCCTAGAAGCTGCGGGGCCCCGTGGCTGGCCGTGCTCACACGGGCCTGGGCCCTGCCTGTGCGGGCCGGGCTCACACAGCTGGGCCTGAGGAGCGGCAGGCAAGCGAGGGAGGAAATGCCGTAACCAAACGGGCTGCTGCAGCCAGGTCAGCCCCAGGGTGTGCTGGGGAGCTGGGGGCCAGGCCAGCAGCTCCCGCTTAGCCTCTGGGTGCCCGAGGACCCGTCTCCCCCAGTCTGGGGCTGGGGGCCTCACTGACACTAGGCCACAGGCACCCAGAGGAGCTGGGGGAGGCTAGCGATGGCCCTGGGGTACGGTGGGGCCCGGCAAACGTTCATGGGACGTGGTCTAGGGATCCAGTCCTTGCCTGTCCCCAGCGCCCTGTGGGGCGCGCACACATGCCACAGCACACACGCCACACGCACGTGCAGGACCTGCATCCGCACCATTGCACGCACATGTGCACACACGTGCAGCCCTCGCTCTCTGGCCCGGGGGAACCCCAGGCTGTTCCCCCAGAGTCACTGGCCTTTGCAGGCACCATACCAGACTCTGGTCCCCGCTGGGTGTGGGGACTTGGGAGGTGGCTTGTGCTGGGCACTGCTCTTCAGTTCTGGCCTTCGGGCAGCGGCTCAGAGGACCCTCCCTGACAGGCATCCTCCTTCTGTCCAGGCCACTGCCACGGCGCGAGCACCCCCCTCCACTGGCTGCAGTCCAGGCAAATTTCCTTCTCTCTACACGGCGTGTGGCTGGCCTCAGACCTACGTTTCCAACTCAGCCACTTAGGTGATCCTGTGACTCAGTTTTCTCACCTGTAAAGTGGGGATACTGTGGACCTTTGCAACAGATGGGACTTGGCAGGGCTGAAGCGTGCACAGAGACGGGCAGGACCCCAGCACTGGCCAGGGCATACCTCACGTCCCTGTGGTTGACACGGCCCTGACTGCCTGGCAGCAGGTGCCTGGCACACCCAACACCCCCGTCCTGGAGAGCAGTAGTTCTGCTAAGTGCAGTTTATTTATTTTGGAAAACCCATCACCCGTATTACAGCTTCTAAGGGTGCCTGAAAGCTTGCACTTATGTACATTTGCTTCATGGTGAATAATGTCCCCTTGGCACCTGAGGTCCTGGCCTCACAGTGAAGAGGCAGCGGGTGGGGCCAGGCCCCCAAGCACTGGGTGATGGCCGGGCTGGGTGTGGCCACCTGCCAGCCTGTCACTGAGGCAAAGCGGTCGAGGCCCCCTCCCTTGTGCTATGTCATCCTGGGTCTCCTGAGCTCCACAGGGATGGAGCAGTAAGGGGCAGGGAAGAGGGAACATGGCATCTCGCTGGATGCTGGGGAGGGAGAGGCCAGCACTGGCCCAGAGGAGTCCTGGGATCCTGGGGGTTCTCGGGCTGTGCTGTGCAGACTCTAGGCTGCAGGTGGCCGCTGGCATGTGTGCAGGGCGGTGGCAGCAGGGCAGGCCTTCCCTCGGGGCTTCAGGTCCTGCTGTCACTGCCGAGGACACGTGGGCCCCTGACTGAGGAGGCGGCGATGGGCGGGGAGAAAGCCTGCAGTGCTGACCCCTGCCCAGGACTCTCTCCCTGTCCTGGGGACAGCCAGCCGTTACAGAGGGGCCCAAGGCAGCCCAGCTGGGCAGACACTGCGTCCTGGGCCCCATGACTCCCCGTAGCTCACAGACTTGACCCCCAGGCAGGGGCAGCTTTTCCATGAACCCTGATCCTGCCCCCCACTGCCTGCTTCCTGCACTTCATCCACCCGGGAGAGGCCTGACTGGACACGGGTGTAACTGAGCTGAGGATAAAGATGAGATGCCCGGGCAAAGGAGAGGCCGGGCGTGGAGCAGACGGCCAGCGTCTGCCTTCTCCGTGAAGCCTGTCTGCAGTGGCTGGAGGCTCTGAGTGGCTCCCGACAAGCTCAGCTCACAGGGGGACCCAGAAAGTTCCACGGTGGGACTGATGGGTCCCGGCTGCCCCCACCCAGCTCTGGATTAGGGGAAGCCCACCCCACCTGGGCCCGCCAGCCCCTAGGGTAGGTCCAGCAGGGCGTGCTCGGCGTAGAGCCTCTGGGAGATGTCGTAGACGCGTTCAATGAAGGGCAGGGCCTCGCCCAGCATCTCCACGGCCTGCTCGGGGGACCCCACGTTCATGGTTTCCAGGAAGACCTTGCGTGTGGGCAGTGCACAGAAGGCCACGGTGACGGCCCGGCGGATGATCCAGGGGTGGTAGGCGGCCAGCGAGGCGTGGTAAGAGTCAGTGCAGAGCGCGGCGGTGCGCGCGTCCTCGGGGCTGGTGCGGACGCCCTCCAGGAAGAGCTGCAGCCAGTGCAGGGCGCGGTGCAGCCGCAGCACCGTCCGGCAGCCCGAGTCGGGGTGGCGGGAGCGCCGCTCCAGGTCCACCAGCTGGCTGCCCAGCTCGTAGGCCACCATGGCCTGCAGGGTGCCGTAGTGCTCCCGCTGGGGGCCACCGCACAGCTGCTCCATGATCTGCAGCTTCGCCACCACGTCCTTGGAGATGAACGAGAAGATGGTGCCCAGGCTGTTCAGGAACCTGCGCGAGGGAGGCAGGCGCTCAGCTGCAGGTGCGGGGGAGAGCGCCCCCCACCGGCTGGGCCGCGAGTGAGGACAGCCGACCAGCACCGGGCCGGCAGGTGCCTACAAGTGCCGGCGGGATGCAAGTGGGACGCGTGGCCAGGGAAGGCCCTCGCACGCACCTGACCAGCCCCCTCCAGCTGGCGAGGTAGTGGTCCAGCAGCACCTCTTCCTTCTCATTGAGACACTGCTTGAAACTGACCAGGACGACTTTCAGATTAAACTCTGACTCCAAGTCATCCATTTCCGCAGGAGCTGAAACACAGGGAGTCAGGCTGTGGGTCGTCTCCCGGCGAGGAGGCTCCCTCCCTGGGCCGCTACTTCGGGGAGGGAGGGAGGGGCAGCTGGAAAGAAACAGCTGGGGCCCCACTGCTCCCAGTGAAAGCCCACAGTAACCCCCATCCCCAGGCCAGCCCCTCCTCCCCTGGAGCCCACCTTGCTCTGCTCGGGTCACACACTCGCAGACACATGGGCCTGGCCCAGCCAGGCCCTTTGCCAGGCACACGGCCCACAGCTCTCAGCACGGCCCCCCTGACACTCAGACTTGTCAAACCACTACCACGTCTCACTTGCGGGAGGCATCTCTGCTCAGGTTTTCTTGCTTGTTTATAGTCTGTCTCTCTTGAGTGTATGTCTGTTCCTAGTAACTGGAGAAGTATGTGCTGAGTCCCCACCCAGAGCCAGGCGCCCACTCCAGTGCACTGTGAGTGAGACCGACAGCCCGGCCCCGCTGAGGCGACATCCTAGTGGCAGGTGTGTGTGTGTGTGCATGCGTGTGTGTGTGATAATAACAAAGACAGGAAGTCCAACACAGTACGTAAAAGGATAAGCACCGTGGAGAGACAGACTGTGGGCTGAAGCCGGAGGGCCACGCCCTTCCTTGCTTGAAGCTGCATCGCAACAACCAGAGCAGAGGCTGCGGGGTCAGCATTTGCCGACAGTTGGACAGACACGAGTCTTCTCACTCCTACTGTAACTGTGCCCATCCCACACAGAAGGGCAGCTGGACCACAGGCCCTCCCCCAGCCCCAGGGAGTCCAGAAGTGCCCCAGGCCAGACGCCTGCTCTGGATTCTGCTGACATTCATATAGTCACTCCACAAACACCCAAGTGCCCAAGTGTTAGTGGGTGCCGCTGGGCACCTCAGCCCCTGCCTCCCTGGGTGCCTGGGGCCTGCACTGTGGTGTGGCTCTGACAGGCCCTGGGGACTCAGCTGTGTCTCACCTCATGTCCAGGACAAGCTCTCACCACTTTGGGCGGCATGAGGGTCCCTGTGCTCTTGGTGCTGGGAGCACTGTGGGAGCCCGGTCGCCCGAGGTGTGGTGAAAGCTCAGCCAGGAGAGCACACTTGTGTGCCTGGGCAGGGTCTGCCTTCCACTCTGTGAGCAATTCATGCACTGTTCTAAGATCCTGTCCTACATCTTTGGGGAAGATGGGCCCGCACACCCTTCCCTGCCCACTACCCAGGCTGCTGGGAGCATCTGATGGGGCCCAGTAGGTGCTGCTGAGGCCCTGCAGGCCCCACGGCTCGGCCGCATGCCTGGCACTGGGTGGAGTGCCCAGAGGTGAGCTCACCCTGTCCTCAGGTGTGGGGGACAGCCGGGCCTGGCCTCAGGGAGGTAACACTCCGGAGGTTTCCAGAACACCCCTACCCTCTCTCAGGCCCTCAGTCTTCTGTCCACCAAGCAGATGGCCTCTGAGGCCCTCAGGGCTACCTTCCTGGTCACCAGACATCCTGTGGGCCTGGCCTTCCTGCCCAGAACCTGAGCCAGCAGCCAACAGGAGGTGCCAGCAGCCTTTCAGAGCTTGGAAACAACAGGAAGGGCAGGGGCGGCGCGGCCGGGGGCGGGCAGCCTGCCAGCTCTGAAGGTGATGCAGGGCGCCGCCAAGGCTCCCCCGGGGCAGTCCACGGTCCCAAGGTCAGGGCTCGTCCTGAGGCCGGCCTGAGCACCGGAGCCCTGTGGCTGGCACCAAGCTGAGGGACCCCAGGAAAAAGGGGGCAACCCTCCGGCACCCCAGCCCCAGCGGGTGGGAGCGGGGCCCTGTCCGGGAAGTTCTGCAAGTCTCGCCTACTAAGGGGGCTCCGGGTGGCGCCGAGCTGGGACCCGGGGCTCGGGTGGGTCCTGCTCCAGCTGAGGCCCAGGGATGGGTCAGGGGCCCGGAGTCCGGGCCAGCGCAGGAGCCGGGTCCTCGGCCGCCCCCTCCCACGCCCGGTTCGGTTGGGCTGGGTTTCCCCAGCGCCAGCTCGACCCCACCGTGGCCGGCTCACCCCCATCGCGTCCGGCTCACCTGCGCCGCCGCCTCTCACCTGCACCGCCGCCTCTCACCTGCACCGCCGCCTCTCACCTGCGCCGCGCAGCCGCCGTGGAGGCCGCGGCCCCGCCCCCGGCCACCGTCCCACCGCCCGGGATTGGCTGCCGGCCGCCCAATCAGAAGGTCCGATGCGCGGGCCCGCGTTTCCGTCGGGCGCGCCGGAAGCTGGCGCCTTTGGGGTTGCGCTTGCGCAGTGCGTCGCCGCGAGTAGGAGGCGCATGGCGGCGTCCGGGATGCAGGCGCCTGGGTTTCGTGAGGCAGTGGTGGTCCCGCCGGCTCGCTGAGCGCGCCCGACAGGATGCCCGAGATCAGGGTCACGCCCCTGGGTGAGTGCGGCGCGGCGGGGGAGGAGCGCCCGAAGAAGGCCGGTGGGAGGCTCGGAGGGCCGGGGACCCCGGGACGTGTCGTCCTCGGCGCGCGGCCCCCTGCCCGGAGCCGGTGCTTAGGGCGCCTTTCTTCTGCTTCTGCATCCTCGCCACTTCCTGCCCTTCCACCTCCTCCATCTGTCTCGCGTCCCACTTCCCTGCAGCCTCCGTTTACCCGTTTACCCGTTTGCGGTCCACCCCAAGTCAGCCCTTGTTTTACTTGACCGCCGCAGCGTTAAAAAAAAAAAACAAACAGCATCCCAAAACTTTGCTTTTTGCAAAAGATGTAAGTGCACAGTTTAAAGGCTCAAACAGTACAGAACAGTGCGAAGGAGGAAAGATCGCTCAGAATCAGAAACAGCTGGGGGTCTCCGTGCACACGTGCCAGGGGCTTTTCGGGAACCTGCCCCCTGCCCTGGACGTGTGTTGGAAGCATCTTCTCCTAGGGATGTCCCCCGCAGCTCCACATCTTTTCTTTTGTGGTGAGCTCTCCTCAAAGTAGCCCACCCAGCCCCCAGCGTGGACACTGAGCTGTTGACAGCTGCAGTGAACACCCCTGCCCCTGGCCTGCTGGGTCACAGCGCACATCCTACCCCACTAAAGGTGTCGTCACCCCCACGGCCTCTCCTAGCTGTTGGCTCCGGGTCTCCTCTGGCTGCTTCAGCCCCGCGCTCTCCCCGCGCCTGGTTCTTCTCCAGAGGCCTCTGCAGGATCCTCCTTCCAGCCTGACTCTTTCCCAGGTGGCCCCTTTCTCACCGCTCATCCTCTTTTTTTTTTTTAAGGTTTGTTTATTTATTTATTTATTTATTATTTATTTATTTGACTGCGTTGGGTCTTCATTGTTGGGCGCGGGCTTTCTCTAGTTGTGGCGAGCGGGGTCTACTCTTGGTTGCAGTGCGTGGGCTTCTCATTGTGGTGGCTTCTCTTGTTGTGGAGCACGGGTTCTAGGCACGCGGGCTTCCGTAGTTGTGGCACACGGACTCAGTAGTTGTGGCTCACGGGCTCTAGAGCGCAGGCTCAGTAGTTGTGGCGCACGGGCTTAGTTGCTCTGTCACCGCTCATTCTTGAATGGTCCTATCTTTTTACTGCTTCGTCTACCCCAGATCTGCACCTGGGTGTGCCCCCAAGGTCACTCAGCCACAGCACCATCAGAGCAGAACTACTTCTGCTTCACCATCTGCCTTTGCCAGTTTCTGCCTCTCGACCCCCTTGGTCTCTCCCACCACAGGGCCTTTGCACAGCTGCCCCTCTCATCCCAGCTCTCCCTCTCCACCCTGCTCGGAATTTGTCTTCTCTGGGAGGACTGGAAGTTTGTGTGCCCTTCCCTGCCTTACTTTTCCCTGAGGCGCTGATCTCCCTGAATGCAAGTTTATCTAGGTGGTAATTGTCCGTGTTCTTGGAGACACACACACACACACACACACACACACACACACACCCCACCCCCCACCTGGAACCTAAACTCCCTGCGGCCACGTGTCTCCTTGTTTTCTTCCCACCCTCCTGTGTGTCCCAGGCTCTGTCCCCACCTCTCCTGCCCAGTTTGGGCCACTGTCTTTACTCCCTGGGATTGTTGTGGGTGTTCCTGTTGGGAGCAGGCGGCCAGTGCCTCAGAGCTGAGCTCCGGAGTCCGGAAAACTGTCCCTGGCCCCACGCTTAGGAGTCATGTGCCGTGGGCGGATCCCGTGACTTCTGGGACTTCACATCCTTGTCTGTGAAGAGGGGCGGCCCTTCTCCCTCCCACACATATCTGCAGTGCCTCTGAGCGGGGCATGGCTTGGTGCTGGAGGTGCAGTAGGAAGCAGGCTGAGACCCTGCCCTCAGGGAGCTCACATCCTGGTGGGGGCAGCAGGCCTGTGAGAGACCTCGAGGCCACTGTCTGTGGCTGGGCTGCCTGAGGCACACAGGTGAAGCTCGTGGCTGCTCTCACCTGCCGTTGTCACAGGTGACTGAAGCTTCTTGAGGACCAGCTGCAGCCCGCTTTGGGCGGTGGCCTGGTCACCCTGGTGTATGTGGTGCTAACAGAAGGTTCAGAAGGTTCCTTGCAGAGGGAGGCTTGTAGGATCCAAGATGAAAAATAGGTCATTTGCTGTCATCGGGCCTTGTGAGGCTGTGTCCCTTTCCTTCTGGGCCCCCAGACCCTAGAGGAGGTGACAGATGGCCGTATGAGGTGGCCGGGATATGCCCCGCTGGGCCTGGAGCATCTGGGCAGGGCTTGGAGGTCAGGACTGTGGATGGGATTCGGGTTAAGGTCTGGGCTGGGGGTACCTGAGGGGGCCCAGTGGTGGGGCGTCTGTACTGCGGCCACTCTAGTTGGTCATTGCTGAACAGCTAGGGCCATGTTTCCCCGTGGCTGGGCTAAAGCCGCACGGTGTCCCTCTGCAGTGGCACCACCAGGAGGCGGCTGGTGGTCCCAGCTCAGTTGTGGCCCCAGCTAAGGTTTCGGGAGGGGCGGTGAGGCCCCAGGGAGCCCTGGCTTGCCTCTCTTGAGCGCTGGGACCACGGTCCAGCACCCCTTACTCAGCTCCCGGCCTCTAGCCTGTGGGCCCCTGCTGCGAGAGGTGAGTGGCAGGGCCCGCGGCTGGAGGGCGGGAGGCGCCATGGGGAAGGGTCCAAGGTGGCCTTGGTGCCTTGTCCCCTCCCTGTGCGTTTCCCTTGCCCGTGTGCAGAGGTGGCAATGCTTCTCACCTCACACGTCGTCCACACAGCAGCCGCAGAGAGTTCTGCAGGGCCGGGGCCCAGAGGGTCCTTTCGGGGTCTGGAGCAGGCGGCTGGGCCTTGGCCTTGGGGCTGGGGCCATCCTCGCAGGGGCAGTTGCGGGGAGAGGAGCGTGGCGGCCCCTCTCACCGGTCCTCCCATTCAGGGGCTGGCCAGGACGTGGGCCGAAGCTGCATCCTGGTCTCCATTGCGGGCAAGAACGTCATGCTGGATTGCGGGATGCACATGGGCTTCAGTGACGACGTGAGTCCCTCGGGCGGGCGGCTGCCACCCAGCCTGCTCCCTGGCATGACCAACATGGACCCGGGCCTCGGAGTCTCAGGCTCTGACCCACAGAGGGGAGCAAGGTGGGGCACCGGCGCGGGGCCGGTCTGTACCAGATCGGGGCTGCCGGCTCAGGTACCAGCTGGGCAGCTGACCCCCTCCCTGCACGCTCCGAGGCTCTGAGCCGTTGGCGGTCTCGGTGGGCCTGCAGGGTGGGGATGTGGGGGTCAGGTTCAGCCTGACCCCCGGGGGCCGTGCCCGCAGCCCCAGCTGTCCCAGTGTCTCCTGAGCCCCGGTGGCATCCTGACGCTTCCCCTCCCCCCACAGAGGCGCTTCCCCGACTTTTCTTACATCACCCGCAGCGGCCGGCTGACTGACTTCCTGGACTGCGTGATCATCAGGTGGGCGCCTTCCCCAGGACCCGCCCACCCACCCAAATGGCGACGCCTGATATGTGTCCCCCTGAGCCCCTCCTTGTTCCTCCCCGGAGTGTGAGGCTGACCCCAGAGTAACGGCTTGTTGGTGGCATCACTAGACACTCAGGCGCTGAGTCCCAGGACCACAGCGCGCTGTCCCCTTTGCTCCCTCTTGCTCCGCGGCGTCTGATGCACAGCAGGCCCTCAGCCAGCAAGGAGCGAGGGGACGGGTGCCCCCCGGGGGGAGGTGCGGAGGGCGCTCCGGGCTGACCCGTGTTGCTTCCTAGCCACTTCCACCTGGACCACTGCGGGGCGCTGCCCTACTTCAGTGAGATGGTGGGCTACGATGGGCCCATCTACATGACCCAGCCCACCCAGGCGATCTGCCCCATCCTGCTGGAGGACTACCGCAAGATTGCCGTTGACAAGAAGGGCGAGGCCAACTTCTTCACGTCCCAGATGATCAAGGACTGTATGAAGAAGGTGGTGGCCGTCCACCTCCACCAGACGGTGCAGGTCAGGCCCCCCCCCCCCACCCCGCTTTGTTGCCGGCGGGGAGCTGCCCGGAGGCGGATGCGGCACTCGGCAGGGCCTCTGCTGCTCCCCGGCTCTGCTTGAGCGCACTGAAGAGGCGGGAGAGGGCACCTGTGCCTCGTGAGCACGACAGGGCCGGGGCGGGGGGCAGGCTGGGCGGGACGCAGACCGGAGTGTGGGCTGTGGCTCGGTGACAGTTGTCCGCGGGCCAGCGAGGAGGCAGGAAAGTGACCTCAGATGTGGAGAAATTTATCACAAGGCTCGCGGAGTTGTCTGCTTCTCCTCAGAGTCTGGGTTTTGCTTGTTACCACGTGTCTAACATTTGGGGTCATCTTATCCTGGTTGAACCTTTTGTCGAGATGAAGTAGTGCATTTCTCCTCAAGGGCACTCTTACCTTTGAGCCCACCTTTCTGGTGAACGGGTCACCGTTCTCCCTCCCCCGCCTTTAGTTAGCGTTTGCACGGGGCTTCCGTTCCCATCTTTGTACTTTCTCTCTTTCTGCGTCACGTTTTAAGTAGTTTGGGTTTAATCCAGCCTGATAACCGGTCCTGTAGGTGGAGGGTTTGGACTGTATGGGTAATATTTGGGATTTAGCTGTATCCTCCTGCCATTTGCTTCTTATTTGTGCTGCCTGTTCTATGCTTTATTTCCTTTATTGCCTTTTTCTGGATTGACTTTTTAAAACTCTATTTCTCCTTGTATTTGGTAAGTAATTAAATATTGTTTTATAATTTTTGTAGTGGTAGAGATTACAAAACACATCCATGACAGCACAGCTCTAAGGTACTTGGAGCTTTTGCCTCTTTCCTGGACAATGCAAGAGCCTCAGAGCACCTCAAATGCATTTACTCCTCCCCTGACTCTCTGGCTCTTGTTTCCATGTATTTTAATTCCCTCAGCATGCGAGACCCCTGGGACCTCACCGCTGATGCTGGTAAAGTCAGATTTGCCAGGCGCCGTCTCTGTTTGCTTTTCCCGCTGTTCCCCTCTGCTGCCTGTGTTCTTCACTTTGTATTTGGGATGAAGGACACCATTGTGGATCTGCTGGTGATGAATGCTCTCAAATTTTATTTGTCTGCAAATGTTGAAGACTTTTCCCCTTAGCTTCGGAATTCTAGGGCAGCGTTTACTATCAGTATTTTGAATGTGTCTTCCCATCTGCTGTTTGGAAGAGAATCTTTTCTCTGGCTGCTTGTGGGATTATGTCCTTTCCTGTGGACTTCGGCGGGGTGCTATGCTGGCCCCACCTGTTCTCGTCCTGTTGCGCCTGCTCAGGTTTGAGGCCTCCGGGTCTGCCCATTGCTCTCTCCAGGCCGAATGTAGGTCTTGCTTCTCCAGAGCCTTCATCGTCCTTTTGTCTTTCTGTGCTTCATGCTGGATAGCCTCTACTAGATATTTTAGTTCGTCAGTTCTCTTTTTGATTATATGTAAGTGGTTGTTAAATTTGTCTGTTGAATTCTTTTTTTTAATTGATATATAATTGATTTACAATATTATATGTTATAGGTGGACAACATAGTGATTCACAGGTTTCAAAGGTTATGCTCCATTTATAGTTACTATAAAATATTGGCTATATTCCCTGTAATACAGTATATCCTCGTAGCTTATTTTGTGTGTAATAGCTTGTACCTCTTAATCCCCCACCTCTGTCTTGCCTTTCCTCTCCTCCTTCTCCCCACTTGTAGTTTGTTCTCTACGTCTGTGACTCTGTTTCCTTTTTGTTACATTCACTAGTTTGTTGTATTTTTTAGATTTCACACATAAGTGATATCATACAGTATTTGTCTTTCTGTCTGACTTATTTCACTTAGCATAATATCTTCCAAGTCCATCCATGTTGCTGTAAATGGCAAGATTTCATTTTTTTAATGGCTGAGTATTATTCCACTGTATATATGTACCACAGCTTTTTTTTTTTTTTAAGATTGTTTTTCTTTCGATGTGGAACATCTTTAAAGTCTTTATTGAATTTGTTACAATATTGCTTCTGTTTTTTATGGTTTTTGGTTCTTTAGCCACGAGGCATGTGGGATCTTAGCTCCCCGACCAGGGATCGAACCTACACCCCCTGCACTGGAAGGTGAAGTCTTAACCACTGGACCGCCAGGGAGGTCCCTTTTTCTCTCTCCCCCGCCCCGGCTGCGCTGGGTCTTTGTTGCTCCATGCGGGTTTTTTCTAATTGTGGTGAGTGGGGCTACTCATCACTGCGGTGTGTCAGCTTCTCATTGCAGGGGCTTCTCTTGTTACGGAGCACAGGCTCTAGGCACGTGGGCACAGTAGCTGTGGCTTGCAGGCTCAGTAGTTGTGGCGCATGGGCTTAAGTTGCTCCGCGGCATGTGGGATCTTCCTGGACCAGGGATCGAACCCGTGTCCCCTGCATTGGCAGGTGGATCCTTAACCACTGGACCACCAGGGAAGTCCTTGTACCACATCTTCTTTGTCCATTCATTTGTCGATGGTCATTTAGGTTGCTTCCATATCTTGGCTATCGTAAATAGCACTGCAGTGAACGTTGGGGTCCATTTATCTTTTCGAATAATGGTTTTCTCTGGATATATGCCCAGGAGTAGGGTTGCAGAATCATATGGCAACTCTATTTTTAGTTTTTTGAGGAATCTCCATACTGTTCTCTGTAGTGGCTGCACCATTTTACATTCCCACCAACAGTGTAGGACGGTTCCCTTTTCTCCACACCCTCTCCAGCGTTTATTATTTGTAGACTTTTTGATGATGACCATTTTGACCAGTGTGAGGTGGTACCTCATTGTTTTTATTTTTAATTTTTTAGAATTTATTTATTTATTTTATTTTTGGTTGCTTTGGGTTTTCGTTGCTATGTGCGGGTTTTCTCTAGTTGCGGCGAGCAGGGGCTACTTTTCGTTGAGGTGCGCAGGCCTTTCATTACCATGGCTTCTCTTGTTCTGGAGCACGGGCTCTAGGCGCATGGGCTTCAGTAGTTGTGGCACGTGGGCTCAGTATTTGTGGCTCGCGGGCTCTAGAGCGCAGGCTCAGTAGTTGTGGCACATGGGCTTAGTTGCTCCACGGCATGTGGGATCTTCCCAGACCAGGGCTCGAACCCGTGTCCCCTTCATTGGCAGGTGGATTCTTAACTACTGAGCCACCAGGGAAGCCCCTCTCATTGTAGTTTTGATTTGCATTTCTGTGTTTTTAAATATATATATTTTATTTATTTATTTATTTGGTTGCACCTGGTCTTAGTCGCGGCCGGTGGGCTCCTTAGATGTGGCTCGCCTGCTCCTTAGTTGCAGCACGTGTGCTCCTTAGTTGTGGCCAGCGGGCTCCTTAGTTGTGGCATGCAAACTCTTAGTTGCGGCATGCATGTGGGGTCTAGTTCCCTGATCAGGGATCAAACCCAGGCCCCCTGCATTGGGAGCTCGGATTCTAAACCACTGTGCCATCAGGGAAGTCCCTGTGCAAAAGCTTTTAATTTAATTAGGTTCCATTTGTTTGTTTTTATTTCCATTACTGTAGGAGGTGGATCCAAAAAAAATACCTTTGCTATTTATGTCAGAGTGTTCTGCCTATGTTTTCTTCTAGGAGTTTTATAGTATTTGGTCTTACATTTAGGTCTTTAATCCATTTTGAGTTTATTTTCGTGTATGGTGTTAGAGAATGTTCTAATTTCATTCTTTTATATGTAGCTGTCCAGTTTTCCTAGCACTATTTATTGAAGAAACTGTCTTTTCTCCATTGTATATTCTTGCCTCTTTTGTCATAGATTAATTGACCATAGGTGCGTGGGTTTATTCCTGGGCTTTCTGTCCTGTTCCATTGATCTATATTTCTGTTTTTGTGCCAGTACCATACTATTTTGATTACTGTAGCTTTGTAGTATATATACTCTGAAGTCAGGGAGCCTGATTGTTCCAGCTCCAATTTCCTTTACCATGCAGTTTTGATGACTGTAGCTTTGTAGTATAAAGTCAGGGAGCGTGATTCCTTCAGCTCCGTTTTTTGTTAGGATTCTTGTGGCTATTTGGCATCTTTTGTGTTTCCACACAAATTTTAAAATTATTTGTTTCAGTTCTGTGAAAAATGCCACTGGTATTTTGATAAGGATTACATTGAATATATAGGTTGCCTGGGATAGTATGGCTCTTTTGAATCCTTAACTTGGGTTATTATAGTTTCTGGTTTTACAGTTTCCACTGTTTTTAATAGTTTCTAGTTTTTTGCCAACATTCTTAATTCTTTCTCTCTCTGAAGATTTTAATCACAATCCTTTTAAAGCCTGTGTCTGAAAACTCCAGGAGCCCTGAATCTGCTTCTCTGGACTGTTGTTCCTCTTCTTTCCATCCCTATTGTCTCATCTCTTGTGTCTGCTTTTGATTGAGAACTGGATGTCGTGTATGAAAAAACAGGGATGATGAAAGGCTAGAATGATGTCATCAACTTGCACCCACCACTGCCCCAGGCTCCACCTCCCTGCCCCTCTGCCCTCTGCTCGGCACAGCCTGCAGACCTGAGGTCAGCCCTCTTCTCTGTAGGTGGACGATGAGCTGGAAATCAAGGCTTACTATGCGGGCCACGTGCTGGGGGCGGCCATGTTCCAGATTAAAGTGGGCTCAGAGTCTGTGGTGTACACGGTCAGTGGAAGCACTCGGGGCACAGGAAGGGCTGGCTGGCCGGGCAGAGGAAGGAGGCACCCTCCTCATTGCCACATTCTTTGCCAGGGGGATTATAACATGACCCCAGACCGGCATTTGGGGTAAGTAGGCCAGTACATTTGTTTCATCCTATTGGGCGGGTCCCCCCAGGGGTATAGCGACCCTGAGGGATGTGCTGGCTTCCGGAGCCGTCTGCGGGTCATTGTCCCCGGGTGTTCTCCTGTCCCCTCAAGTGCTGCCTGTGTCATTCGACGGTGGCCTGGGCCTGTGCAGAGGAGGCAGGCTGCCTGCTGGAGGGTCCAGGAGGGCCATGGCTGTGTACAGCCTCGCCACCGTGTGGACTGTCCACTCTGGCCACACCCCGCTGTGTTCTAGAGCCGCCTGGATTGACAAGTGCCGCCCCAACCTGCTCATCACAGAATCCACGTACGCCACCACCATCCGAGACTCTAAGCGCTGCCGGGAGCGAGACTTCCTAAAGAAGGTCCATGAGACCGTGGAGCGTGGCGGGAAGGTAGCTGGTGGGCGGCGGGTGCCCCAGGCGGGGCTGGCTATGTGCCTCTGGCCACGCTGCACGGGTCTTTCGGCTGCCCCGGCATGTGGTCAGGGGCAGGGGTGCTGTGTTCTGGGCATAGAGAGAGGAAGGTTTGCTCAGCACTGGGAAGACAAATTCCCCTGAAGACCCTTTAGCGGGGGCTCATCTACCGCTCGTGTCTCAGATCCCAATCCAGAGCGTCCACCATCGTCACTTTTGGGCAGGCTGTGCTGGGACAGAATGTGGGGGGCTGCCCGCAGTCTGCATGGGGCCTCCGGCCATCAGAGCTGCTGGCAGGGCTGGTCTTCTCAGAAGGTGGCCACAGGGAGCAACTGTCCGCCAGTGTGCACAGCTGTGGACTCGATGGCTGGGCGGTGTGGCCAGGGGTTTCTCCCGAGCTGGCCTCCCACCCCCACCCCCACCCCCACCCCCACCCCCCGCAGGTGCTGATCCCCGTGTTTGCGCTGGGCCGTGCTCAGGAGCTCTGCATCCTGTTGGAGACCTTCTGGTAGGTGTGGCCGGGACGGTTTCTGGAGGCCCTGCCCTGCTGGCTGTGGGGTGAGAGAGGGTGGGGAGCGCCCTTCCTGGCACTGGACCCAGCCCAGGCTGAGGGCACATGGGGGCTGCAGGCCAGCCCTGCCCCGCAGCCTCCCCACCAGCCCCGTCCTCCACAGGGAGCGCATGGACCTGAAGGCCCCCATCTACTTCTCCACGGGCCTGACGGAGAAGGCCAACCACTACTACAAGCTCTTCATCCCCTGGACCAACCAGAAGATCCGGAAGACCTTTGTGCAGAGGAACATGTTTGAGTTCAAGCACATCAAGGCCTTCGATCGGGCGTTTGCCGACAGCCCGGGCCCCATGGTGCGGCCCAGTGCCGGCTGGGGGTGGGGTTCTGCTGGGCCGGGGCCCTGCCAGCAAGTCGCGCAGGGGAGCGGGGCGCCTCTGTGCCGGGAAGACCAGCAGTCAGAAGGCTGAGGGCAGGGGGGCATCTGATACCCTGACTGTCCCCACACCTGCCCCAAAGGTCGTGTTTGCCACCCCGGGGATGCTGCATGCCGGCCAGTCCCTACAGATCTTCAGGAAGTGGGCAGGGAACGAGAAGAACATGGTGAGGGGCCTGGGCTCCAGGGCCGGTTCCCTGGAGGGCTGGCGAGGTTGAGGGGCAGGGGCTCCCCCTGGTTGGGGGGACGTTGCTGCTGTCAGGAGGAGGAGGAGGAGGCTTGGTACCGTGGGGACTGGTGTCGGACCCAGGCTCAGACTCTTGCTGTGTCTTGGCCCGTCTGCACCAGGCAAGAAAGCCCCCAGCTTCCTGAGTAGCCATCATGGGGGTCAGGCCTGGGCGGGCTTGTGCCGAGACCCCTGAGCCTGCCTTGGTCTGCAGTGGGGCCTGGAAGGGGGAGGGGCCTCCCCCAAGGGTTTGGGTTCAGGTGGGCAGAGGGCCGGGTGGGGGGAGCGTCCCGGGAGGAAGCCCCGAGGTGGTAGGCAGGGGGTGCAGGGGAGCTGCTCGTCCGTCCATCCCTCCTGCAGGTCATCATGCCCGGCTACTGCGTGCAGGGCACCGTGGGCCACAAGATCCTCAGCGGGCAGCGCAAGCTGGAGATGGAGGGGCGGCAGGTGGTGAGTCCTCACCCTCCCTCACCAGCTCTGTGGACCCTCTTTGGGGGGGTGGGGGGCGGCCCTCGGAGCCACCGCCTGTGCTGATGGCTTGCCTGCCGTGATGCCGCAGCTGGAGGTCAAGATGCAGGTGGAGTACATGTCCTTCAGCGCCCACGCGGACGCCAAGGGCATCATGCAGCTGGTGGGTCAGGCGGAGCCGGAGAACGTGCTGTTGGTGCACGGCGAGGCCAAGAAGATGGAGTTTCTGAAGCAGAAGATCGAGCAGGAATTCCGTAGGCAGCCCAGGCCAGGGCGGGCTGGGTGATACGGAGGGTATGCGGGCAGGGTTGGTGCAGGCGGGGCCCGCCAGCCTGGACTGAGGTTCTCTCCACACCCTGGCCCAGGGGTCAGCTGCTACATGCCGGCCAACGGCGAGACGGTGACGCTGCCCACGAGCCCCAGCATCCCCGTGGGCGTCTCGCTGGGGCTGCTGAAGCGGGAGATGGCGCAGGGTGAGCGGCAGGGCCCGCTGAGCGGGGGCGGGGCGGCTGCTGGGCAGGGGGCCCCGCTGACAGCTCCGACCGCTGCCCCTTCCCCACAGGGCTGCTCCCTGACGCCAAGAAGCCCCGGCTCTTGCATGGCACCCTGATCATGAAGGACAGTGTGAGTGCCAACCATCACTGGGGGTGGTGGGGGCCGCCCCCGCTGTGCCTGACCTGCCCTTGCCCCACAGAACTTCCGGCTCGTGTCCTCAGAGCAGGCCCTCAAGGAGCTGGGCCTGGCCGAGCACCAGCTGCGCTTCACCTGCCGTGTGCACCTGCACGACACGCGCAAAGAGCAGGAGACAGCCGTGCGCGTGTACAGCCACCTGAAGAGGTAGACGCTGCGGCCGCGCCTTCCGGACCCGGGGGGCGGGGCGCCGGGCAGGGCTCACCGTGCCTCCCCGCGCCTCCCCGCAGCGTCCTCAAGGACCACTGCGTGCAGCACCTTCCTGACGGCTCCGTGACCGTGGAGTCCATCCTCATTCAGGCCGCTGCCCACTCGGAGGACCCAGGCACCAAGGTGCTGCTGGTCTCCTGGACCTACCAGGTAAGGTGAGGGACTGGTGGGGTCACCCCGTTACCCTGGGCTGCCTCACCTGGACCAACGGCCCCTCTTGCCTGTGGCTGTAGGACGAGGAGCTGGGAAGCTATCTCACGTCTCTGCTCAAGAAGGGCCTGCCCCAGGCCAGCTGAGGCCCCGCTGCCAGGACCGTGTGCACCCTGGGTCTTCCCTGTGTCCTCGGGTGTGGAGCCCACAGCTGGCTACAACCCTCATCTGTGCAGAGACCACAGTGCCACACACCTGCCGAGTGGCTGCTTTTGGCTGAAGAAAGAAACGGACCTGGGGGGCTTTTCACTTTTTATTTCTGCTCCTGGGCTCCCAGGAAATGGGGGGGGGGCTCCCGGGGTGATTTCCAGTAAAAACCACCACAGGCTGTTTGGGTGTCTCGCTTTCCGGTGCTTGCGCTTGTCTCCTGCACCCCACCTCTGGCAGCCCACCCGGGCAGGCGGGGACTTGTGGCAGGTCCAGGCTGACAGGAGGCGTGGGGCCTGCTGTGGTCTGTGTGTGATGCACGGTGGTGTACAGAGCTGGGAGCGTCCAGCAGCTGGGCCTAGTGTGCCACAGCTGCCCTGACCTTGCTGCGTATCAGGGGGTCACCTGTGACCTCCGTGCTGTGGACTCTGAGGGCACATAGAGGCAGGACCTGTGAACAGACCCCAGGTCATCCTGGGGGCGTGACAGTCTCTGCAGGGGCCAGGCCAGAGCCTTCAGCAGGACTGCAGAGCCCCCTGCCTTCGCCCCAGAGTTCAAGCCCCTCTCTACCCTCTGCTGCCTTCTGGAACGCCCTCTCAGCCTCCCTCCCCACAGGGCCAGGCTGGGGCTTGGGCTGCTGGGCTCTGGCTTTCCTCTTGGCCACAGGCTGGAGTCCCAGCTGCTGGGACAGCACTGCCACTGAGAGCCCCTCCCGCGGCAAGGACTCAGCCTTGGGAGGGGGCCGTCAGTCAACAGGGCACAAGCCGGGGCCTCTCCACGCCACCACCTCTTACCGAAGCCCTCGTAGAGCACCGCCTTCAGGAACAAGCCGTGGGCGGGAGCCACACGGCTCTGGTGCCTGCCCAGGGGGTCCTGGCTTTCCAGAATCACCTTCACCTGAGCAGGCATCAAAGCCCCCAGCCCCACGGCCACCAGCACAGATGTCATTCTCCGCACCTGTGACCCAAGGTGAAGACTGCTGCAGCCACCTGAGCCCCAGGCCCCACCCCCGGCAGGGCCCCAGGACACAGCCCACCTGTCTGTATAGGAAGGACTGGCTCTCAAACTCCAGGCTCCAGAACCGCAACTGCCTGGGGACACAGGCGCCCATGAGGTCTGGGCCTCAGGGCAGCCTCAACCCTCCAGTGTGGTCTCCCCGCGTCCCACCCCAGGGGCCCCACCTACTCCCTCCCAACCCCTTGTAGATGAAACCGGTGGAAGGGAGACTAAAGCCAGAGGACTGCTGCTTGGGAGCGGGGACAGCAGCGCCTCCGGGGTCTTGGCTGCAGGAGGACGCCGAGGTCCTGGCGTGGGCTCGGGGGCGGCGAGGGAGGTGGTGTGGCCAGCTCCTCTCCCAGGGACTCAGGCCCTGAGGCTTGGGCTCTTTAGCAGGAGTGGGAGGCTTGGAAGCTGGCTGTGCAAAGTTCCTCCTCCCTTCAGTGCTGGGCCTAAGTGGGAAGGCTCTGGAAGTCAGTAGCTGCGGTCTGGCCGGAGGCCCCTGGGACAGAGCTGGGGGCAGTGGAACCAACCCCCTGCCAGCCTGGGCCCGAACCACTGGCCTGGTGCTTCTCCCCCAGTGGAGTCTTTCCACCTGGATCCATCCACGGGGCAGTGAGCTCTCGGCAGGGCAGGCAGCCTTCTCTGCCCTCTGCCCCCCCGGCCTGGCAGGACCCTAGCCCAGGGGAGGGCACAGCTGCAGGCTCACAGGTGTTGGGGCCACACCACTCGGCTGACCGGCACCTCCTTCTCCCCCAAGGCTGGACGGGTGCCCAGGGAGCCCCCAGTGCACCACCAGGGAAGGTGCCGGAACTAAATCCAGCCTTTGCAGCCTCCAGACCAGAGTGTAGGCTGCCCTTCTCACCTGCTCTCCTCGGGGAGGACAAAGGGGCTGCCGGCAGGGTCGGGGGACACGGAGGCTCGGCGCAGGGTGCGCACTGGGCTGGTGGCCGGGCTGCCCGCCGACTGGAAGGCCCTGAAATCATGTGTCCCCAGGAGGTGCTGGGCGGCCTCCCGCATGGCAGCCACGTCTAAGCAGCTGCAGGGAGCCAGGTGAGTGGTCAGGAGCGAATGGCCGGCCAGGCGAGCCTGGCAAGCCCCTCAGGCTCACTTTCACACCCACTCACTCAGCCCGAAGCGCCCAGCACCGGTTTCGTTCAAACACGGGCAGCTGGTCAGGCCTGCGGCAGCCGGTAACCAGGCGGTACAGGTAGGTCCTGGACGTGGCTGCGTGGCGGGCATGGAAGTGGCTGGGCACACGGAAGGCCCGCAGTACCCTGTGGGAACAAGGCCAGGAATAACCCGCTCCCCGTCCATGTGACACCCTGGCATCTCTGCCATCACCCCCAAGGAGTTCTGTCCAGATACAGAGTCCTTCTTCACCTCCCGCCTCCACCATAGTGGACGAGTTCCGGGAGAGCAGAGAGGTGCTTACCGGATGGCCGGGTGCCTCAGGTGGGTGTTGAGGGCTTCCATCAGGACTTCAGGGGAGAAGGGGGGCAGGCCTGAGCGGCGCTGGACGTCCAGGTGCGCCGCGTTGCTCAGGGCATGGACCCCAGCATCCGTGCGGCTGGAGATAGTGAACTTTACCGGCACCACCGAGTTCAGCCGCTCTGCGGCCTCCTGAGGGGGGTGGGGGACGCACAGAGGCCGCGGGCGGGGCTCCCATCTGCCCCTCCCCCGGGTCGCCCTCCTCCCTCCCCCCTCCCTGGCGCGGGCCGGCGGAGCTCACCTCCAGGTAGTTCTGGACTCCGATGGCGTGCTGGGCGCCCCTGACTGCCGCGACCCCGCTGTGGGCAGGGCGGGCGGAGGTTAGCGCGCAAGGCCGCCCCGCCCCGCCCCGGACCCCGCCCGTCCCGTCTTCTGCGGCCAAAGGCGGCCGTTCCATCCCCGGAAGGCCGGGGCCCGAGGCCGGAGGTGCGGGCCCTAAACTTAGCTCCCTCCAACCCCTCGGGCGCCGGCCGTCGGCTGCTCTCCGGCTCGAGCTCGCGTGCTCCCCGCGGCGCCGGGCTACACGAGGGGATTGCGGGCACGGGTGGGAGGCCCAGAGAACGTACTTAAAGTCCGTGCCCAAATACTGGAAGTACACGAGGTAGCGCGCCCGCACTGAGCCCGCGCCCATGGCCAGGCCGGACCCGGCATCGGGGCAGGCGGAGGGCCAGGCGGAACCGGACGCCGCGGAGCGCCAGGCGGACTGGGACGGCACATGGGGCTGCGCCTGCGCGCGCCCGCGCACCCAGCCTGGTCACGCCCCCCCCCCCAGCCGCTCCCGCGCCTGCGCCTGGGCTTTCGCCCCGCCCAGGCAGCCTCGCTTGGCCGCCCAGGGCGGGGGCGGAGGCGGGGCCAGACTTAGGGAGCGGGTGCAAAGTGCCGACCCAGGGGAGACAGCCCCACGCAGACTCGCACGTTCCCGCGGCCACTCGCCCCCCCACATCCTCCCGCCGCAGTCCGGCCGAACGCTTGTTGCCAATCCCCCGGGTTGCCTAACGGCCGGATCGCTGGAACGCGCGGGGCCCGACGGCTCCCGCGGCTGTTGCTGGGCCCACCCACACTTCCGACCGCCTGCCCGAAGGGGGCGGGACGTCGGGGCGTTTGGCGACGCTCCCCGGCGGTGACAGCTGGCGGCGAGCGCGGGCGGCGAACTTTGGCGACGTTCCCCGGCGGTGACAGCGGACGGCGCGCGCGGGCGGCGGACTTTGGCGACGCTCCCCGGCGGTGACAGGCGGGGCGGGGCGGTGGCGCGGCGGCCTCGTTCCGGAGCGGGCGGGCGCCGAGCGCGGCGCGGCGCGGCGCGGCGCGGGCGGGCGGGCCGGCAGGGGATGCCGCTCGGGGCGCCGCGGTCCTCGTGCCAGTGAGCGCCTCGCGCCGCCGCAGCCATGACGGTGGAGTTCGAGGAGTGCATCAAGGACTCGCCGCGCTTCAGGTGCGCCCCCGGGGCGCGGCGCGGCCCTTTGTGATCCGCGGGGTCGCCGCCCCTCGGGGCACCCGGGGCCGCCGGGGGATGGGCGCGGGCGGGGGCGCCGGTGCCGCCTTTGTGCCCGGCGCCGGGGCCGGAGGCGAGAGCAGGAGGACACGTCTTGTACAAAGCCCGCAGCGCCCCGGCCCGAGAGCCCGGAACAAAAGATGCCCCTTGTGCTGCTCGCCGCGCGCGGAGGGTGCGCGCGTGGGGCGGGGCGGCCGCCGGCGCGGCCACCTCTCCGTGGGAGTGTCCGCCCCGCTTTGTGTCTGCACCTCCGTGCTAGCCACCTGCACAGGGTTGAGACCTAGCCGGGCGCTGCAGCCCGGCTGTGGCCAGGGTCGTCTGGGTGCGTGGGGCGTCTGCCCATGGAATCTGTCTTGGTCCGCGTGCCCAGAGCAGTCAAGGGGGCAGGCAGCTGGAGCCTCGGTTAGGGCCTCGGGCGGCTGCTTGGCAGGGGTGACCTAGGCACCTGGCGGGGTGGGGGCTACCAGAGCAGACTGGGTTCTAGGGACTGGTGGAGGTTGTGCGCTGTGGCCGGCCCTGGGTTTGTGCTTTTAGTCCTTCCTGGGAGTGCAGGCGGGCTTATCCGTGTGGACACGTTCATGCTGCGCGCGCATTTGCTTTAACGGGGCACCTCCCGTGTGTCAGGTGCTCATGCTTGTGCTCGTGCTCGGGTGCACACGTGTGAGTTCTGCCCCTCTGCACCCTCCCTTGAGGTGCCAGACCTTGGACGTGAATGTGTGGGTGAGCTGCACCCCTGGACTGGCTGCTTGATGCGTACGTCCAGACTAGTGATGGGTGCACGCACACGTGTGCATGTGTCACCTCTGGGTGTCAATACAGATGCATAGTGGGTGTGTATCATAAAAGTATCAGTTTAGGCACTAAACACATGTTAGTTTGTTCCTGTGTGGATCTCAGCACGGGGTACGTGTCTATACACGGTATCCACGAGTACACCCGTCTGCGTGTGAGTTGCGCTGCTGCGTGCATGCATGTCTGATGGCATGTGTGCATATCGGCCGTGCCTCTGCACACTCGCACTTGGCCGTGCGTGTGTGCGCGTGCGTGTGCTGGGTCTTTGGGGTGTGTTAGCCGGAGGGCCTGTGTGTGGGTGCCTGGCGGGCCTCAGCACCAGTGCCCTTACCCCTGACTCCCTAGAGCCAGCCCCTTGCCCAACCGCCACACAAGGGGTCAGCAACAAAAGCCAAGGAAGGCTGGATGAGGGGTAGGGGTTGGACCAGAGAGTGGCCCCAGGCCCTGGGCAGAGTGCTGAGGGCCACCCTCTGTGGTCTCCCATCTTCTGTTCCTGACTGCTTGAGGGAGAGGGTGTAAGCAACTCAGGCACCTGTGATCCTGGGCCCCCAGCACGGCCCAGGCGGTGGGCGGAGGTGTAGCCGGGGCCTCAGCTGGGGGCCTGGTCCTGGCTGAAGCACCCCAGCGTCACCCTGGCCCCTGGCTGAGAAGCCTCGTGCTCTTCCTCCCCATCGCGGAGGGGCCCAGGCCCAGCTTGCCTGGTTGGATCAGGGCCACTGGCACCCCATTCACCTCCAGGCCTTCCCTCCCACACCAGCCCGCTCGCCGGTGGCACCCACGGTGCGGCAGTGGGTGCAGCAGCGCCTGGGCTTTGGCAGGCTTCCTTTGAGAGTGCCCAGCCAAGCCCAGGCTGGGGTCCAAGGAGATCCCCCGACCTTGGGCCACAGAAGCTGCACCGGGTGGATTTTGGTTGGGCTGAGATGTAATGGCTTTTGAGGCTTTTCTGGGGTCCTCTCGTCAGCGCTGCTGAGGATGTAACCTGGACTTCCTGGAGGCCAGCCTGGGGGCAGGGGGTTAGGGCGGGGCCAGGCAGGAGAGTGTGGTCAGCGATGCAGAGCCCCAGCCCTGGGAAGGGGGACCCTGCCTACGCGCTCTTGGCCTGGGGGAGCCCCACAGCCCCGGGATGCACGTGGCTGGAGGGGTCCAGACTCTCTCAGGCCGGCGGGGTGCCGCTCACCCCTTGTTCTTGGTGCCCCCTCCCCTGGGTGGGGCTTCAGGCGCTGAGTCATGGCTCTGGTGGGGGAGCTGGCCTCACCCTCTTCCCCAGCATCCAAGCTGTTGAGGAAATCCTGGAGGGAGAGCAGGAGAGGAGGCCTTGGTCCATGGGGGTGGGGAGGAGAGACCTGAGGGGCGTGGGGCCCCCAGGACGGACTCTGCTGAGCGCCCACCTGGTCCCCGTGAGCACACTTGTCAGCACCTGGTGCGTCCCACCCTCACCAACTCTCTAGGGACCAACCCCCCATCGCGGCCCAAGGGTGACAGCTCTCCACGCAGCTGGCCAGGGCAGTTGGGGTGGCTGGGCCTCCAGGAGCTGCGTCCCCCTCTTCTGGGTGGGTGGTCCTTCCCTGCCCTGGGACCCTAGGAGGGGGAGGGGGAGGGGGAGGCTACAGCAGCGGTCAGGGTCCTGCAGTCTCAGGCGGGGGCACCTGCGGGCCGTGGGCCACCACCGGTCCAAGCAGACATCCCCTCTGACCCCTTCCTTCTCTGGAACTCAGACGCCCCTCGGCCCGTGGGGAAGGGATAGGGGCTGCTCAGAGAGGAGGAGGGTGGTGGGACGGTCCACGGGCCCTGACGGGGCAGCCTGGCACTCACCCCATACCTCCTAATTGAGGGCATCCGGAGCTGCACCCCACGTGAGGGACTAAGTCCCTCCCCCCCAGGCCTGGGAAACCCTGGAACGTGCCCTCTGCCAGCCGCGGGGGCCGCGAGGGGCCAGCGAGGGGCCGCTAGACCTGGACAGCCTCCTCTCTGCCCGGCCCTGCCCTGGCCCTGGCCCTGGCCCTGCCTCTGGCCGCTGGCCGGAGCTCCTTCCCTGTTGTCCCTGGTCCCCAGGAGGCCAGATGGGCCCAGCTCGCCAGCTGAGTGGGGTGGGGAGGGCAGGATCCTGGCCCTATTTCCCTGTTTCCTGTTCCCGGAGTGTTGGGGGGTGTCACGTGCCTGATCCATCTGCCTCTCGCCTTGCCTTCCGGGATTCTCCGTCCACTGGCTTCTCTGGTGATGTCATACATTAACTCTTCCCTCCCCAAGGCAGCCCCATTGTCAGGCCACCCCCCTGGGAGTGGGCTCCTCCGAGGTCTGACCCACTGCTCCTGCCAGGCAGACAGGGCCTACTTGATACTTTGAGGTTGGGGAGTAGGCAGGAGGTAGGGGCACGCCTCTGCAGGCGGCTCACAGTGTCGCGGAGCAGCTCCCGGCTGCGGGCTCTGCTGAGACAGGTCTGCCCAGCGCCTGCCAGCCCCAGGCCAGGGTGGGCTGCAGCAGAAGCTGAGGGGTGGGGGGGTCCAGATGGGGTTTGGGGTCAACTCTGAGCCCTGGAGAGGGGCAGGGGCTGGGCCGGGGGGGTGACCAGCGAGGCCCTGCATGTGCACCTCCACGGGGCCCCGGCCCCTCCCTCTGTGCTAGGGACCTGTCTGACCACCCCCTTCCCCCCATCCACAGACCCCAGATGGGGGCCTCTATCTGCCTGGGGTGGCAGTGGGCCCTGGTGGCTCTGCGGCTCTGGAGTCACCGTCCCAGTCCTGCCCCCTCCTCACCTCCCTCTTCCATGTCCCCTCACCGCCAGCCTCCACCTCCTGGTCTGTTTGAGGGGCGTGTGGAGGCAGGTGGGCCTGCAGGGGCCAGTGGCCGTCGGCAGAGTAGCCCCTTCCCACCGCTGACCCCTTTGGGGAGGTGCCCGGGAGGCGAGGCCGAGCTGAGTCGGTGGGGGAGGCTCGCTGCAGGCGGGTCTCCAGCCACCCTGTCGCTGTCGCAGGGCAACTATCGACGAGGTGGAAACGGACGTGGTTGAGATCGAGGCCAAACTGGACAAGGTGAGGGGGGCCTGGGGGCACACGGAGGGCCCGGGGCTACTCTCCCTGCCCCCCGCGCGGCCCTGGCCCAGCTCACCCACGGCCACCAGTGTGAGCGCGAGTGTGCGTGTGCACAGCACGTGGGCCTGTCCATCACCGGCCTGTCACACCCGTACCGGGGTATACATGCCACACACACACCGGGTCTCCTCCCGCCAAGCCAAGCAGGGTGGGGGGCCTTGGCGGGGGGTGGGGGCAGCTGCCAGGGGGCTGTGCCTCCGAGTGCCTGGGTTAGGGGCCAAGGGCACAGGCAGGGCAGGGAGGAGGGCACAGGCTTCAAAGCCAGAGGGAGGAAGGAGGGGCGGCAGCCCTGAGCCCCTCACCGGCTGGTCCTGCTGAACCTTGTCCGGGACCACACGCCCCCCCGCCCACCCCCCGGCCCTGGGTTCCCTGCTTCCGGCTTCCCTCCCCTGCTCCCACCTCCCACCCTGGAGCCGAGGCCTGGGGCACGCCAAGCTGTCCCCCAGCGCCAGGTGGGCTCAGGAGGGTGGGCAGGCGGGCGGGCAGTGGCCTTCCCTTCCCTCCCTGGGCTGCTCGGGGGCAGCTGTGTCATGGGCACTGATGGACCCTGAGCTGAATTCCGGCTGCCCTGTCTGGGTCCCTGCCCGTGTGGCCTGGCCTCTTGGTGGCGTGAGTGTCGCCCCATCCATCGTCCTGTCCGCAGCTGGTGAAGCTGTGCAGTGGCGTGATCGAGGCTGGCAAGGCCTACGTCACCACCAACAGGCTCTTCGTGAGTGGCGTCCGCGACCTGTCCCAGCAGTGCCAGGGCGACACCGTCATCTCGGTGAGGGGGCAGCTGACCTCTGACCTCTAGTCAGGGGCGGGCGTGGGCAGACAGCCCCTCAGGGTGCCCTGGCCTTGGGAGCAGGTGGGCGTCTGCGCTGGGCTGCGGGGGCCACTCTGGCCTGTGGGTGGGAGGTGCCAGACACTGGGGGCACGGCCGTCCCATCTGAGCAAGGGTCTTCCCCCACCCACCCACCCTGCCCCCAGGAATGTCTGCAGAGGTTCGGAGACAGCCTGCAGGAGATGGTCACCTACCACATGGTGAGCCCTGGCCGGGTGGGGGCGATGGGGGGGGCGGAGGGGAGGAGAGGGCAGGGCCCACCCACCCGGCTTCCTGATCGTCGTCCCAGGCAGCCCCCGCCCCCACCGCTGCGGGCTCCCTGCAGGCCCCGCCCAGCCTGGAAGGCTCTGGGCTGGCCCGGTGTGGGCTGAGCTGGCAGGGGCGGGCGGTGGGGGAGGCACCTCGCTGAGACACTGCTGTGTCCCAGGTGAGGGCCGGACAGCCAGCGGGGAGACACCTCGACCCTGCCCGGGGCTGAGGGCAGCGGGGGCTTGGGGTGGGCAAGGCCTTAGAGGGTCATCCAGGGCCACCCGGCAGGGGTCATGGGCCAGGCGATGGAAGCATCTCCCAGGCTGACCCCACAGCTACCGGATGACTCCCAACCCCGCTGCTACCCGGGCTGGGTCTGCGTGACCTCGAGCCCCTCGGGGCCCCCAGTGTGGACACACAGAACAGACCGAGGCACACGTGGGTGGTCAGACCGTGGCCTGGAAACCAGAGCCCCAGACTAAACAAGGGGCCCATCCCCTGTAGGGGAAGTTCAGAAATAAACCAGCGCCGGATGGCTCGTCCTGCCCCATGTGTCTGTCTGTCTGTTCCTGGTCAGGTCCCAGTGCTCTCTCCGCATCGAGGGATCTGATTCCGGGTCCAGCCGGTGCTGCAGGGAGGCCCCACCCTGCCCCCAGGCCAGATTACTCGGGAGCTCCATCCCTCTTACTGCAGGGCTGGGCATCCCCCACGTGGCCTCCCAAGGCCTGGGCGATGGGTGTCCCTCGGGACTCTGTGTGCGCTTGCCCTGTCCGGGCTGATGTGGGGGGGCCATAGGAGGGGGTCCATCTGGGACAGCGTTGGCTTCTAGTCTGGCTGAGAGCCAGGTTGGGGGGACGGGCAGGTGGTCACAGCTGTCGCCTCTGGCCGCCGACCCAGGCCTGGGGGCCGGTGACCCTGTGAGGCCGGCTCTGTGAGGGTGGGGCTGGGCGGGCCTTTCCCTGGTTCTCACCTGAGGGGACAGGGGCCTGGCCTCTGGGGTCATGTGGGGACAGACGCCTGACGCCCGCACCCTCCTTTGCCCCCAGATCTTGTTTGACCAGGCCCAGAGGTCTGTGCGGCAACAGCTCCACAACTTCGTCAAAGAGTGAGTGGCCCCGAGGGAGCCTGGCCTCTCCCGGCCCCGGGAGGTGTCGGGGTGACACCCACGCTGGAAGGGGGAGCAGACGCAGCTACGCTTGATCTGGGAGGGTCCAGGGGCCTTGGCAGGGGTCTCAGCCCAGTGCTGTGTGTACAGCTGGGGACCCCTCGAGTGGAGAGTCTGGAGTCCGGGGTGAGGCTGGGGGTCACCCCAGGCTGGACCAATCCTGGGAGTGAGGTGGTTAAGGGGGAGGGAGCCCCAGCTCAGGGGAGGGGCCTGAGGAGGAAGAGGCAGGGAGCGATGGCTGCGGGGGTGGGGGAGCGGGGCGGGAGCTCTGGAGCACAGAGGGGCGGGGAGCAGGGAGAGCGTTTCAGAGAGATGGGAGACCCCATGTGCACCCCTCCTCGGACCCCCTGGCCTGACGCCCACCGGCCTCCAGAGATGTGCGGAAGTTTAAGGAGACTAAGAAGCAGTTCGACAGAGTTCGGGAGGACATGGAGCTGTCCCTGGTGAGGAATGCCCAGGCCCCAAGGCACCGGCCCCACGAGGTGGAGGAGGCCACGGGGGCCCTGATCCTCGCCCGGAAGTGCTTCCGCCACCTGGCGCTGGATTACGTGCTCCAGGTCAGCCCCCGGGCGTTCCCGTGTCCCTGCAGATGGGGAGCTGGTGTCTGGAGGGGCCCCTCTGGCTTGAGAGAACTTGAGATGCTTGGGAACGGACATGGGGGGCGGATGCCCACGCAAAGGCCCGGAGGTGGGGATGGGCTAGGGACAAGCCAGGGCTGTGGGCTGCGGGGGCGGAGGCCTCGAAGACCTTGCTGAGGCAGGCCTTGGAGGGACTTGGAGCACGGGAGAGAATCTGTGGCTTTGCCTGTGGGAGGGACCCAGTGTCCTGAACTGCGACCATGAGAGGATGGATGCGCACCTGTGCAGGGAGCTGAAGATGAGCTGGAGGTCTCGGGGGACCACAGCACCCTGAGTGGACAGTGTGGCAAGGTCCAGGTCGTGGCCCAACCTTGGCCCTGACACCCCTTCACCTGTTCACTCCTCCCCTGGCAGATCAACGTTCTCCAGGCCAAGAAGAAGTTTGAGATTTTGGATTCTGTGAGTGCTGGATGAGGGGGAGGGGTTGCCCTCGAGTATAGGCACGTGCCGCAGGCGTGCTGGGTGTGGGTGCAAAAGCTGGGGCCCCGGCCACTGCCCCTGGGGGCGGGGCCTCACCTGCGTGCCCCCCCCACCCCCCAGATGCTGTCCTTCATGCACGCCCAGTACAGCTTCTTCCAGCAGGGCTACAGCCTGCTGCACCAGCTGGACCCCTACATGAAGAAGCTGGCGGCTGAGGTGAGCCTGTGGGGAGGGGGCCCCGGGGCCAGCTTGTCAGGGGAGGGGGTCCACGTCCCTCTCTGTGCCCCTTCCCACAGCTGGACCAGCTGGTGATCGACTCGGCAGTGGAAAAGCGGGAGATGGAGCGCAAGCACGCCGCCATCCAGCAGCGGGTGAGGCCCTGCAGCCCTGGCCGCCCCCCGAGGGGCCCTGGGTCCACTGCCCCTCACCCCGCTCCATGCAAGGACCTGGGGGGCCCAGCGCACAGACACGCGCCCCGTCCCTTCCCAGGCCCACCCACTCTCAGGCTGACTCTGATCGTCTTTGAACTGCAGTCAGAGGCGGGGGTCCCCATCCCTCAGGGTCTCAGCACAGTGGAACGGTCCCTTAGACGCCAGCGCCAGCCCCCTCAGCCCACAGACACTGCGGCTGCAGCTGGGACGGGGATTCTACTGCAGCCTCGTCTGGCCGGCCACAGCTGGCCTGGCGCGGCCCGGGGCAGAGATGGGCTTTGGGGCGGGAGCTGCCGTCCCCAGCCCGCAGGGAGGGGGCAGGGCTTCACTCACTGGCTCTCTCTCCCTCCCGCCTCTCCTGCTCCCGCCCTCAGACGCTGCTGCAGGTGAGTGGGCGCCCACCCTGGGGGGAGGGGGCCCCCGGTGGGCAGGGCCTCTGCCCTTCCCGCCCCGCGGCGTTTCAGCACCAAGGACACCTCCACGGCCCCGGCACGGCGGCCCTGAGCAGCTCCCAGAGCGCGGTCCGCTCCAGCCGAGGTGGCTGAGCTGGGACCGCGTCCCCTGCGTCCCCTGCGTCCCCTGCGTCCCCTTCGGGAGCAGCTGCAGCTGTCCCTTCCCGCCCCCACTCAGCCAGGGGAGCAGGTGGCTGGGCCTCCTCTCCCACTGCCGGGCACCCAGGACAACGCTCAGTGTCTCCCCAGCCCGCGTGAATGGAGCTCTGTCAGGCTGGCCGGGGCAGCCCAGCTGGCGACGTGAATGGGGGGCAGCTTCCTTCCTGATGCCAGGGCCTGCTTCTCTGCCAGGCTGGGGGGTGGGGGCTGGAGCTCTCCGGGCCCCCAGCTGTGACGGGAGGCGTCTGCCCCCACGGGGTTTCGGGTCAGGAAGCGGCTGTGAAGACCCCCCCTCCACCTTGCCTCTGGGGCAGCCCGAGAGGCCGGCAGTGTCCCCGCAGCCGCGGGCGGGTGCTCACTGGGGGCCGGGCTCCGACCACCCCCAGGACTTCTCCTACGATGAGCCCAAGGTGGAGTTTGACGTGGACGCTCCCAGCGGTGTGGTGATGGAGGGCTACCTCTTCAAGAGGGCCAGCAACGCCTTCAAGACGTGGAACCGGTAAGGGAGGGCCCTTCCTCAGGGGGTGCAGGGCAGACATGGGGGCCGGCCTGGCCTGACCCCTCCTGGCCCATCCCCCTGCCCAGGCGCTGGTTCTCCATCCAGAACAGCCAGCTGGTCTACCAGAAGAAGCTCAAGGTGCGCTGGGCCCAGGGCAGCAACGCCCGGGGCCTCCCCACCGGGCCTTGGGGTGGGCGATTGGTGGGGGGCGTCACAGGGCTGAGGACGCTGATGGGCACCAAAGCCCGAGTGGCCAGGGACAGAGGCCACTCAAGTCTCAGCCGGTCCGCCTCTCTTGAGTGGAGCAGTGGATGGGCGGTCGGTGCGGGGCAGGGCTGGGTGCTGAGTGCAAGGGCCACGGCGGTGCCACCCGCAGGACGTGCTGACCGTGGTGGTGGACGACCTCCGGCTCTGCTCCGTGAAGCCCTGTGAGGACACTGAGCGGAGGTTCTGCTTTGAGGTCGTGTCGCCCACCAAGTGAGGAGGCCCAGCCCAGGGCGGGTGCGGAGGGAGCCCCTGCCCGCCCGGCCTGACGGCCCCCTCCCCACAGGAGCTGCATGCTGCAGGCCGACTCGGAGAAGCTACGGCAGGCGTGGGTTCAGGCTGTGCAAGCCAGCATCGCATCCGCCTACCGGGAGAGCCCTGACAGCTGCTACAGCGAGGTGGGCCCTCCAGCGCCCTGCACACGCATGCACAGCTCCCGCAGGCCGCACGCAAGCACGTGTGTGCATTGTGTGTACGCACACGTGAGTGTGCGTGCACACATGCGGGCGCAGGCTCGGGCCTCAGGGGCCTTGGCCTGTGCCGGCACCTGCGTCTGGGGAGGAGGAGGGGCCCCGCTGGGGAGACTGGGGCTGGAGCTCCCAGAGGGCTGAGCGACCCCTCCCCCTGTCTCCAGAGGCTGGACCGCACGGCGTCCCCGTCCACAAGCAGCATCGACTCTGCCACGGACTCTCGGGAACGCAGCGTCAAGGGCGAGAGTGTGCTGCAGCGCGTGCAGCACGTGGCTGGGAACAGCCAGTGCGGCGACTGTGGGCAGCCGGACCCGCGCTGGGCCAGCATCAACCTGGGCGTGCTGCTCTGCATCGAGTGCTCGGGCATCCACAGGTGGGACCACTGGGCGGCCAGGTGGGGCGCGGGGGCCAAGACGTGCCCTGACTCCCTCTCCCCCCGCCTTGCCATCCAGGAGCCTGGGCGTCCACTGTTCCAAGGTGCGGTCCCTGACCCTGGACTCGTGGGAGCCGGAGCTGCTGAAGGTGTGGGGGGCCGTCACAGGCCGCTGGATGGCTGGTGCTGGGGGGCGGGGGGCGGGAGCCAGGTCTGCAAGCTTGGGGGGCGTTCGGTGAGCTGGGCTGATGCCCGCACCACCCTCTCCTGCTAGCTGATGTGTGAGCTGGGAAACAGCACCGTGAACCGGATCTACGAGGCCCAGTGCGAGGGGCCGGGCAGCAGGAAGCCCACGGCCAGCAGCCCCAGGTGAGGTCGGGGGCAGCCTGGGCGGGGCCAGGGGACCCCCGGCCCACGAGTGCAGCCTCACGTCCGGTCCTGGTCCAGGCAGGACAAGGAGGCTTGGATCAAGGACAAATATGTGGAAAAGAAGTTCGTGCGGAGGCCGCCCTCGGCACCGGCCCGGGAGGCCCCACGGCGCTGGCGGGCGCAGAAGTGCCAGCGCCACCACAGCTCCCCCCGTGCCCACACCACCCGCCGCGGCAAAATCCGGATGGAGCCCGTCCCGCCCTCTGTGGCTGCTCTGTGCTCAGGTGGGAGGGGCTGGCAGGTGCGCCCCAGCTCACAGGCCTGGGCAGGGCGTGAGCCTCCAGACCCTGGATCCCAGGGAGGCCGGGGTGAGGGGGGTAGGAGGGGGGCAGGGCTCACGGGCACCCCAAGCTCTGCCCACCTCCCACCGCGGCCTGGTTCCCGCCCTGCAGGCTCCACAGAGCCCAGGTTCCGCAGGGACTCCCTCTTCTGCCCGGATGAGCTGGACTCCCTCTTCTCCTACTTCGACGCGGGGGCTGCTGCAGCCGGTCCACGCAGTAAGTCCCCTGCTGCCCACCCCCCCCGCTCAGCCGGGGCAGCGTGGCAGGGGCCAGGCACGCTCGCCTGGAGGGTGGATGAGTGCGGGACAGCCGCGGCCACTCGCTCAGGGACCGGAGGGACGGGCTTTCCTCGCAGGAGGGACTGGTCGGGGGATGGGGAGAGTTTGGAGGTCAAGCAGGGCTGAGGCTGGGACAGTATCTCGAGGGGCCAGGGGTAGTTTGGCCACTGGCTTGGAGGCTGGGGCCGTGACCCTCAGGAGTGATGTGGGCGTGTGTGCTGTGTGCACACAGGAACGTGTGTGTAAGGGCATGACTGTGCACACAGGTGAACGCGTGTGAGTGCGTGTGCATACGTGTGTATATGCGTGGGCGTGTGCCCATGCACGTGTGCACGTGCCTGCTGGGGGCCGGACCGGATCCCGAGAGACAGTTGTGTGCATCTTCCCCAACCCCTCCTGGAGTTTGGGGTGCAAATGCTACAAGTCAGGGCTCTCCCCCTGTTAACCGTCTGTCAGCACCCACTGGCCTGGGGCGTGCGGGCAGAAGGCGTAGGTTGGGGCCAAGAACTGGCCGGGCTGCTGGGGTGACGGGGGTCCCTTCGGGCAGCAGAGGGCGCTGTCTCACCATCCCTCAGCCTGGGCTCATCTGTGAGGGCTGCCCTCGGGTGAGCAGGGCCAAGTTCGCTCACTGCTGCCTGGGGCTGTGTCTGGGGTTTGGCAAAGACCCCACCTCTGGGCGGTGACCGCCCCGCCTGCACTGGCCACAGCTAGGGCTGACCTGAGAGGGTGGGCTTCCACCTGTGGCTGTGCTCCTGGGGGGCCGGCGATCCTGGCTCCTTCAGGCTGTTACTTGATTCTCTCCCCTTTTCTCCCACCCTGGGCAGGGCTCCCCTCTGCCTCAGCCCCCAGCATCCCCCGGAGGGCGGGTGGGGTGCCAGTCTTCCCGCCGGGCCGTGGGGGCCGTCAGAAGCGCTCAGGGCCTCCTCTGCTTGCGGACCCTGCAGGTCTGAGCAGCGACAGCGGCTTAGGGGGCAGCTCCGACGGCAGCTCGGATGTCCTGGCCTTCGGCGCGGGCTCCGTGGTGGACCGCGTCGCTGAGGAGGGTGGGTGCGCAGCTCCCCAGTCCGGGCCCGCCTGTCCCCCACCGCGGGCCGGGTCGCCGGCCCTGACCGCCCGCTCCTCGCAGAGGGTGCCGCGTCGGAGGAGTCCAGCGGCGAGGCGGACGGAGAGGCGGAGGCCTGGGGCCTGGCGGACGTGCGCGAACTGCACCCCGGGCTGCTGGCGCACCGCGCGGCGCGCACTCGAGACCTCCCCGCACTGGCTGCGGCTCTGGCGCAAGGGGCCGAGGTCAACTGGGCCGACGCGGAGGACGAGGGCAAGACGCCGCTGGTGCAGGCTGTGCTGGGGGTAAGTGGGCGCAGGGTTGCACCCTTCCACGGCGCGCACGTGGGGCCCTTGCCCTCCGCTGAGGACCGGTCTTGGTCCTGCTGGGGTGCCCAGGGTGGCGTCGGGGTGGGGGTGGGGGGTAGGGGGGTGGGGGGACAGGGACCCTGCAAGGGACCATTTCTGTGGCTCCGCTTGGTCTGAACCCACCCCCCCCACCCCCCAGGGTTCCTTGATCATCTGTGAATTCCTCCTGCAAAATGGAGCAGATGTGAACCAAAGAGACAGCCGGGGCCGGGCGCCCCTGCACCATGCCACGCTCCTGGGCCGCACCGGGTAAGTCGTGGGTGGGCCGCCCCACCCCTCCCCCTCCCCCTCCCCTCCCACCCCCCCCTCCCACCCCTCCCCCACCCCCCTCGCCCCCGTGGGCCCCGGTCGCCTGCCAGTACCTGCCCAGGGCCCGCCCCGACTTGCCCCTCCGCCCTCAGCCAGGTCTGCCTGTTCTTGAAGCGGGGGGCGGACCAGCACGCCTTGGACCACACGCAGCAGGACCCACTGAGCATCGCGGTGCAGGAGGCGAATGCAGACATCGTCACGCTGTGAGCACAGCACGGGGGGTGGCGGGGGGTGGTGGGTGGCGGGAAGTGGGCGGCGGGTGGAAGCGCCTCACGTGGCCCTCCCTCCTCCAGTCTCCGTCTGGCGCGCATGGCCGAGGAGATGCGTGAGGCCGAGGCGCCCCCCGGCCAGCCGGGCCCCCTGGCTGGCAGCAGCCCCACCGAGCTCCAGTTCCGCAGGTGCATCCAGGAGTTCATCAGCCTCCACCTGGATGAGAGCTAGGGCGGCCGGGCCTTGGCGGGACCCCCACCGGCCCATTTCCCGAGAGCCCCAGAGCTCCTGGAGCCCTGCTGCCTGCTCCGCCCCGCTCGGAGCTGCCCTGACCCCCATGGCCCGGAGCAGGACCCCAGCACTGAGTCTTCTGAAGCTCCATGTCTCCCCCGGGAGGTGCTGCATCACCCCACCCAGGGACCCTGTGTCTTCGGGTGACCCCTCCCTAGGGGGCCTGGGTTGCTCGTGTCACAAACCACTCTCAAGGCCCCACGTCACCTCGTGCCCCTCTCTGCTCCCCCAGGCCCCTGTCACCTCATGACCCTCTATCCCTGGGGCCCATGCCGCTTGGTGCCCCACTCTGCCCTCAGGGCCTGTGTCACCTTGTGCCCCCACTTTACTGCCCAAGAACACTGACCTGATAGTAGGGGCCCTCCCACACCCCCGGAACCCCTCCACTAGGCCCTGGGGCTGGCGGCTGGCCGCCAGCACGTGGCGAGGGCAGAAGGGGCCACCCATCCAGGGAATCAACCCGCGTACCTCACTTAGTGACCCCAGCATCCAGGCTGGGCTTCTTGGGTGCTTGGGGGGCTCTGGCCTGGGGCCTCAGCCCTGGCTGGGTGCGGATGTCCCGAGGCCGTGTGGCTGGCCATGCAGGCCCTCGTGCCCCGCAGCCCCGCCCATCCCCCCCCCCCCGCCCCGCCCCGCCCGCCTTTTCCCACAGCGGGTGGCAGGGGTGTGGCTCTTCCCACCCCTGCATCCGATGTTCTTTGTCTCCTTTGTCACGGACTGAGGGGTTTTCTACAATGACCTCGTTCTCACTTTGTCTCGCGTCTTTTCTCTGGACTCAAGGACCACTTTGACCCCCAGCTCTGCCTGCTGCTAGGGGAGGCGCCTGCAGCTCAGCCCTGCCTCCTCACCAGCCTTTACCCCCCACCGCCGGCTCGGCCCATGGGGCCTCGGCTCACTCCCCAGGGCCCTCTGATGCCTTCTGCATTCCCCTTCCCAGAGCCCTGGGGCACTGGCTGGGCCTCTCACCAGCTCGGGCCCTCGGCCAGGCCAAGGCCAGTCGGTTGCTCACTATGCAAGGACTGCCCAGGGAGGCCCCATGGGCAGCAAGGTGGGTGCAGACTGGGCCCCCAGCTCCCTCGCCTGCTGGCTGTGACCCCTAGAGAGCAGCATTAACGCCTTCCTCTCTCCCTGCTTGAGCTCTGCCCCCACCTCCCGCCCCACTGCCTGCATCAGGGCCTCTGCTGCGGCCTCGGCTGGCGGGACCCGCCTCCGTTCCAGATCACGATTAATAAACCGGCCGCTTGCACCTGCCGCCTCGCCTCACCCACCTCACTCTGCTCTGTCTCGGCTGGGGAGGGGGGCGGTCTCTGTGTCCCCTGCTTTCCCCAAGGGGAGGCCCTGTGTGGGACAGCACCAGTCGTGCCCCCAAAGGATGTAAGCCAGAGCCCGGTGCCCCCGCCGGCGGCCTGATGGAAGCCAGGGCTGCTTTGATTAAAACCAACTCCTGATACCCGGTTCCCTGGCCCCTCTGCCCTGCTCTGGGGTGGACACCACCCGGCGAGGACGCTCTGGACCTGGCCTGGTCCCATGGGCAAGCTCTGGCCCCACGTCCTCCCGTTCCCCAGCTCCCACCATGTCCATGACTGAGGAGGTGGAGGTGTGGCCTGAGGGTTTCAGCTCGCTCAGGGGGGTGGGGTGGGGGGTGGGGTGGGGGTGGGCGCGGCAGGACACACTCCAGCCACCGGGTAGAATCATCCATTTTACTGCAAACGGGCCCAGGTCACTGAGCGCCCGGGCCTGGCCCTGCCCTTCCTCCCACTGGCCCTGAGCGAGGGAGGCTCTGCCCGATGCCTGCACACGCCTACACGGAGGTGTAGACAGACACACTCCCTTGGGGCGCCCCCCACCTCACGCGTGCGCGCACGCTCCTGCACACGGGCAGGTGCTCCGCCACGCCCTGAACGCGAGGATCCCGAGCGGTGGGGACACCCCCCTGCTCCCTACCCCGGGCCTCCCTGAGCCCTGTGAGGTCACCGCCGGGCAGGCAGCTGCGCTAAGGAAGGCCCCGTGTGCTAGCGCCTGGCGCCTGCCCGCCCTCGGGCTCCGGTGCCGCTGCTTCTTGGGCCCCGGGTTTGGCTCGGCTGGCCGGGGGGGGCCCTGTGGGGCGGGACTGGCCGGCCCTGGGCAGCCGGGAGAGCCCACTGCTGCCACAGCTCCCAGGGTCAGGCCAGTCGCAGGCTGGTTCAGGTGTCAGGAGTTTCCGGGGCCCACACCAGGCTGACCTCCAGCCAAGACCCCTGCCGGAGCCCCTGCAACATCGTGGGAGGCGGAGCTGGGCCCCTGGGCGTTCGACGTCATGCCTGCAGCTACCCGGCCACCAGCCGGCCTCTGACTTGGAGCGGGCACCCCCGTGGCTGCCCTGGGCTGGCCCCGAGCCCCGCGGAGCTGGTGGCAACACAGCAGCAGGGCGAGGGCCGCGGCGCCCAGCAGCAGCTCCAGCACCTCCACGACTGAGAGGACGCAAGAGCCAAACCACAGGCTCCAGAGGCTGCCCGTGGCTGAAAGCAGCTGCGGCACCTGTGGGTGTCGGCGGGCGGTGAGCAGCGTGTCCCGGGGCGCCGGCCCTGCCCCCCCCCCCCCGCTGCTAGGCCCGGTGGCTCGCGGAGTGGACTGGTGTCCTCGTCCACCGCGCGGTAGCTGAGCTCCTGGTAGAAGATGTTCACCTTGGCCAGGTTGCTCCTGTGGCGGGGCACAGGCGAGAGGGGCAGGGCCCTGGACCTGCTGGTGGGGCCCTCCCTGGGGGCGCTGGAGGGCGAGGATGGCAGGGGGAGCGGCCAGGATGTGACCTCAGCAGGAGGGGGCTGCACCCACCTGGGGCTCGGGCTCCGGGGACCTGGCCTGCCCTGCACACACAAGGCTCACTGTGGCCGCGGCCCCTCCCCGGGCGCTGCGGGGCAGTGTGAGGGCAGGGCCTCGGGGACACAGGTCAGTCCGGGGAGGGCTCTCTGCCCATGAGGCCCCACTGCGAGCCCACCCCTCACCCCGCTTCCGGGACTCACGGCTGACTTGGAGGAAGGCCAGCTGGAGGTCCCAGCGGAGAGCTTGCACGAGACTCCCTGGGAGAGACAGACCCCGTCACATCCCTGCGAGGTGCCTCCGGTGGACCCCACCCCGGCACTCCCCACTCCCCTGCAAGGCCGGGGGCAGCGGGAGGTGCAGGGAAGCCGGTGGGTCTCCAGGTCCTTGCAGAGGCAGCGGAAGCAGTGACCTGGGGAGGGGGTCATGGGTGAACCTGCTAGGAGTGACCCAGGGGCAGTGGGAAGGTTTGCCCTTGACGGGGCAGCCTGGGACTCTGCCCCCCTCAGCCCACGCAGGCCGGCGGGGTGGGGGCCTACCCCAGGCCGGGCGCCGCACGGAGATGCAGTACTGGGCCCCCGCAGGCAGGGGGTAGAAGAAGCAGCCGCAGGAGCGGGTCTCCACCATCAGCGGCTGGAAGCAGGAGACCAGGCAGGCCTGGGGGAACAGCGGGGACTGGAGCTGTGGGTCCAGGACAGCCGCCCCTCTCCCGGGCCTGCCTGCCTGCCGCCTGCCCACCTCCCTCCCACTGGCCTGTCCGTCCCCCCAGCTCCCGCTCCTTGCCTTAGCACCCCCCACTCCCCGACCTCCTCCCTGGGCCCCTCCCCCACCTTCATGCCCCCCACGCCCAGCCTCACCCACCTGGTGCAGGAGGTGTTGTACAGTAGCTGCACGTCACGCCCCCCGTGCTGTCTGTGCGGTGCCCACAGGGGCTCCAGAGCCGGTGCACCTCGTCCTGGGGGGAGGGGGTGCGCCTCAGCTCTGCCGCCCTGCCCTGGAGCCCCTCTCGGATGCCGACGGTGGTCTCCGTCCCTGGCCGGATGCTGAAGCCCCGGTGCTCCAGGAAGGGCGTGTGGTCACGCGTGTGGATCGTGACTTCGATGCCGGCCTCCGTGGACAGCAGAGGGAGATGATCATGCTGCTCTGGCCCGAGGACCAGGCTGATGCCTGGGGGAGGCCGGCCTGAACACCCCGCCCACACCCGGCCCGGGCTGGCACTCAGCGTGGGTGAGACCGGGGTGCTGCGCGGCCCAGACACCGTTGAAGGTGTAGCAGCTGCCGTAGCTGGAGTGGTGGGGGGTCTGGAAGCGTCTGGAACCAGGGGCCACGCTCAGACCCGCACATGCCCCCGACCCATCACCCTGCTGCGTGCAGCCCCGGGGCTGCAGGGAGGGGACCACAGCTGCCTTATCTCTGGAGGGAGCCGTGGGGCCGGCAGACCACTGCATGGGACGTGGCGGGGCGATCAGCCACCCGCCTGCACTCACCGGGCCTGGCGGTCCTGGTCGTCGTAGCGGCAGGAGAAGACGAAGCGTCTGCCGCGGCTGTGGTGGCTGTCCTCGTGGGCAGCAGGCGGCAGGGCCAGAGCGTTCGCGCAGTGGAAGTGGTACCACTCCCGGGCGGCCGCCACGCCGGAGGAGTAGGCCTGCTGGATGCAGTCGCCACCGGTGCTGTTACGCTGGGCGGCACGGGGTCAGCGTGGGGCTCCGACCTGCCGCGTCCCATGCAGACCTCCCAGGGCTGGGACACTCACCAGTTTGCAGCCCATTCTGTTCTGGCCCCACAGGGGGCTCAGCCTCTGGAGGCGGATCCCGTGGTCCAGCTGGAGGGTGGGCTCGGGGCCTCGGCCCCCGGGACGTCCACGCTGTCGCTGAAGTTGAACCCATACAGGGAGTAGATGTTCTCCCGGGCAAAGTTGTCCAGCGCCCGCAGGGGGCAGCGGGCTGGGTGCGGCCTGGGGGCAGGGCCAGGGTGGGGGGCAGCGGAGTCAGAGCCAGGCCCCGAGTCCCCACGACAGCCACGTGCACTGCGGGGAGAGCCACGCTGGTCCCCACGGCACTGACCCGGGTATCGCGGAGAGCAGAGCGACCCCCATCCCCCACTGTCCTCAGCAGCCTAGGAGGGGGTTCTGAATCGGGAGCCGTGGCTGCAGAGGGAACTCAGACCCCCGGCCTGCCTGCCCCACCCACCGTGGACCCCACCACCCTCTGGCTCGTTCACGGCCCCTCCCTGTCTTTGCTCTGGCTGCCTCGCCACCTGGAGTGTTGCCCTGCTCCCTTCTCGGGGGGCCTGCCCTTCTGGAAAGTCCCCCGCCCCCCTCCCCCTCCCTGGGCTGCCCAGCGCCTCAGTGTCCCTCCAGGGTGGCAGTGGTCACACCAAGATTCCGCTGGCTCTTCTTGCCCTTTAGCCTGCTCCCGGGGCACAGGTCTGGGGAAGGCAAGTCGTCCACGATGGGGGCTCCCGCTGTGACTGCACCTGGGGAGGGGCCCCCAAGCTGGCCGCAGCCCTCACCGGTGGGGGTTCATGTCGCACAGGGTGACCGACGGGAAGAGCTTGCGCTGTGCTCCGCTCCGAGTGTATGGACACTGTCATGATGGCCGGGTAGCGCCAGTACTGCTCGAAGAGGAGTCCAAACTGCCAGCAGAGCAGGCCCAGGGCCCCCGCGAGCAGCAGCGCCCAGGACGCGGTCTTGAGGCGGTTCTGGCTGGAGCAGACAAGGCGGATGGTGCAGAAGAAGGTGACCAGCTCCCTGAACGAGGCGTGCAGCTCCACCAGCCTCTCCCCACGCCCCTCCTCGGGCGGTGGCGGTGGTGGCGATGGCGGCAGCTGGGGGCATGTCCGGGTCCCCGGCCCCCCACCAGCTGCTTGGGCCACGGCTCCAGCCTGAATCCCAGAAGCGAGCCTCAGTGGGGTCCCAGCCCACCGTCCGGTCTGACCCCACCCAGGTGTCCCCACCCGGGGCCGTGCCATCGACTTCCATTCTCTGTCCCTGGGAACTCCCGGGACCGTCGCGTCCCTCAGCCGCCAGTGGCCCAGCCCGGCCTGCTGAGGCTCGAGAGGCCCCATCAGAAGCTGGTCCATACTTGGGACCGACGCCGCGGCCCTCCCCTGTGATGACCGGCGGGGCACCAGGCGGCCTCCGCGGGTGTGTCTTGTCATGGCCAGAGCCGAGCCTGGGCGGTGGGGCAGGGACAGCAGGGGACATGGTGTCCAGGCCACGCCTGGCCTTGTTTGCAGGCAGGCTCGAGGCTGGGTGGGCCTCTGCTGCTCTCTGCCGAGTGGGGCCGGGACCTCTGGGGAGGGGCAGCCAGGTGAGCTGCTCAGGGTGGGCCTCGAGCCCAGCGCTGGGGATTGACGGGACTCTGGGCCTCAACGGCCTCTCCCCACCCTCGGCGGCCAGCAATGGCCCCTTTGACTGGGGCCGGTGGAGCCCGGCAGGTCTGGCCACATCTGGGCCAAGGGTCAGGCCTGTAGACCGTTGGGCGCTGCTGGCCTGGGGTGGGGTGTCGTCCACCGAGCTGAGTCCCCAGGGATGCTCCAATCATGGGCCTCGGGCTTCCGGAAAAGTAGGCAACGGGCTGATGGGCCAGACGTGGTGGGGATCTGAGGGCCGCAAGGAGGGGGACCCGAGGCCTGCCCGGCCCCCACTCCCACCCGGAGGCTCCAGCGTCCCAGGACCCAGGTCCCCCAGTGCGCAGGAGCCCTGACCAGGTCAGGCCTGCCGGTCCGGGACACGCACTGAGTTACCGCCCGGGCCTCCTGCGGACTTCCCACAGTGTCCCCATCTTGGTCTGAATCATTAGGCCTCTCACACTTGGGGTGCAGCCCCCTGGGTTCTGGCCCCTCCAGCCAATGGGGCCTGGGCTGGCGCTTGGGGAGGGGGCTGAGCCAGAGGAAGGGCCTGGTGCATTCAGCTGGCACTTGCTGGGCTGGACACCCGAGCGCCAGCCAGCTGCGTGAGGCCCAGGCCTCGGGTTTGTGGAGGTGGCCTGGCCAGGGGCACGTGCCAGCACGGGGTGCTGATGGTGGGTCCCACACGGGTCACAGCGCTGCCCACACGTGTGGCCCGTGATCACACTGAGCCCTCACAGGGAAGGCACGACCATCAGCCCTGTGATACTCGCGAGGCAAAAGGGGCTCCAGAAGTTTCTTTCGGACTCTGTACCGGCCGCCTCCCACCCCCGCTGGAGCTGGCGGGGCAGGAGGAGGGCGGGTCTGGAGACTCAGGCACCTCCAGGGCTTCCTGAGACAGGGGGCGGGGTCCCGACACTAGGGCGGATGCGCTGGGGCGAGTGTGGGCACCGCGGGTCCCCAACGCTTCAGCCGTGCCAGGAGCAAGGGTGCATGGCCCCTTCACGCGGCCCACGCACGCACACACACGTGCACGGACACACACCTCTCACACACAGCAAGCCCTCTGTCAGGGGGGTGGCGTGATGACGGTGTGTACGGGAGCCCCTGCCCTCTCATGTGGGATGTGGGCCCTCCACTTCAGGCAGGGGAGACCCCGAGAGGTGGCCTGCCCCAACTGCCCCGGCCACGGGCCACCTCAGGCGCTCCCTGTGTGGGTGCCTCCAACCTCCCGTGCTGGGTGGCTGCAACACTGGCGGTGCTGGTGGTGGTTATAGCAGGTGACAAAGCGGGCCGCGGCCGGCGCTGGCCAGGCAGCCTCCTATTTATAACAGGCTGGGCGTGGGGCGTGGTGGTGGGGAGGGGCCCGGCTGGGGGCAGTCACACCTGCTCTGGTCCTGGAAGGGGAAGCCTTTGGCTGCAGGCACTGGCATCCTTCCCCGGGGGAAGCTTTCCTGCCCGGGTTCCTGGAGCCAGGCCTGGGGCCCTGGCCCTGGCTCCGGTGAGGGGCCCGAGGTTTCTGGAGGGCGAGGAGGGACCCCCGCTGCAGCAGACCCTGCACGCCCCCTCCCCTGTCCACTCTCCTCCAGCCTGGCCTGCTCACCTCCACCTGCCAGGCCTCTGACCACAGGTGTTTGTGGCCAAGGGTCGCTGGGAAGGGGCCTGCATTCCCAGAACACAGGGGTCCCCCAGGGCTGGCTGCCCAGCCCCTGGGACAGGCGCAGACTGTGGGAAGGAGTCGGGGCCTGGGTGGGACGTGGCGCCCACAGCTCAGCCTCCCAGGAGATACTGAGGCCGTGCACCACCCCCGAAGATGACACCACACCCTGGGGACACACCATCTCGGATGCCGAAACCCTCGGCCTCAGTGTGGTTGCATGAGGCCAGCCAGTGTGCTGAAGGCAGGACAGCCCCAGGGTGACACGCTGGGGGACCCAACATGGCTCTAGGATGACCCAGAGGCCTCGCCATCCCAAAGGACCAGACCCTCAGCCTGGTCCCAGGCTTGAGCGGTCGGCTCAGGCCCTCTGCCCCTCCCCACACAGGCTCTGGGTTCCTGACACCCCACCCCAAATCGGTGCTGAGGACCTGGGCTGAGATGAGGGAGGAAGCCCCCACCTCCACCAGGCCCTTCTGGTGGGGCCTTGGCTCTGAGGAGGTGTGAGGTCACCAGCCTCGTGGCTTTGGAAGGAGGCAGATGGCCAGAGGGGACCTCTGGGAGAGGGAAGTCACACTTGGGGAAGAGCTGGTCCTGGACTCACCTGGGCGTGAGTGCGAATCACAGCTTTGTCACTCATCGGCTGTGTGACATTGCCCAAGTTACTCAACCTCTCTGAGCCCGTTTCCTCAAGTACAAAGTGGGACTGAGTTTCCTCGAGGCTCAGAGGTGAGACCAACTGATGTCACTGGGCCAGTGTCAGAGCCCCTCCTTCCTCCTCCTGAGGAGGCCACCCCAGAGCCTGCCTTTGAGAGGGCAGAGACACAGAGACTGCATCCAGTGGCAGCGAGGCCAGCAGCCCCCTCCTCCCTTCTGGGCCCGTCCCCTCGCCTGCCTCACCAGGCCCCTCCAGTCCCTGGAGGAGCAGGAGGTGCTGGCTGGGGCAGGACAGGGCGTCCCCAGCTCCCGCACAACATGGGCCCATGTGGCCCCTCCTTGACAACTGTACGTTGAAAGGATTAGAGAAGGGACAGGTGGAGGGCCCCCGTCCCCCGCCCTCTCCCCAGAAGGACGGCTGGCCCTAGCCTGCTGAGCACGGCCCCAGTGGGCCTTCAAGTGGTGGCCTTCACCTAGGCTGGGCCTAGAGGCACCAAGGCGCCCCC